>NC_069111.1:26954300-27272633 GCF_025612915.1 Magallana angulata | reverse complement strand
CTAGATACATGTAAAACAATTGCAAGTTGCAATTTAAAATAAATTGTGAGTCTTTATTTTTACATGCATGTATAAGTGCATAGTGCAATTTCTAATACTTGACATGGACTATTGAAAAAAGACTTGGAGAGAGATGGACATGTAAATATTAGCAAGAGGCCCATGGGCCACATCACTCACCCACAATACTTCTTGCATCATTCTATTTTGAAATGTTTAAATATAAAACTCTTTTTATACTATAATTAATTCATTCAGAACTAATTTAATTATAATTAATAATTATATTTATAAAAAAACCCAGACATTTTTCAAATTTAATCATTGTCAATATTTTTTGTAAGGGGATACACATTCTGAGAGGTGATAACAAAAACCTAGAATGTAAACATAACAATTTTTCTAGTGTTTTTGTATGGTAAGAATGCATATCAATCTAAATTTAATACTACACTTTTCATGATTGAGCCCATATAGTGCTGAGTATAGAACTACCATAACAATTTAAAATCCCCTTACCATAAGGATGATTTATACCAAGTTTGGTTAAATTTGGCCAGTTGTTCTAAAGAGGAAGTCGAAAAATGTGAAAGGACAGATGGATGGACAGACAAGCAGACAGATGAAAGGATGGGAGATAGAAAACAGTTGATCAAAAAAGTTCACTTGGAGCAAGAAACATTTTAAGACACTTGCCTACAATAGACTCTGCTTCTTTATACTGAGGATTGAGTGGCTCCCCAAACACTGCTCCCTTCAACTTCTCAATAGGAACTGCCTTGTTCATCAGGCCTCCAAATTTACCATTGCTCCTGATGCGGTCTCCCTCTCTAGTGAGGATGGTAGGGCAATGTGTAAACTTGACGATCTTTAACAGAAAATGATATTCTTACACACCAGATTTAATGTTCTGGAATAATGATACTGGTTTATATCCACACATACATACAAAAATATATTCATCTTGCATTTACCCCATTGCATTGACCAAATACTCAATAAACCAAAGCTATATCAATGCCCCAATATAGCCTTATGCAATGTTCAAATGCATTGTGACGTCATTTTTCTTGCTTCATTTACACCAAGGTGTTATAGTTCAACTGCAGATATGCAGCAAAAGCTGTCAAAAATAGCTTGTTTGAGGCATAAAATGTGATATTTTGTTGCAGAATAAACCAAATACATGACAACAGCCTTGAAATGTGAGTGATATTTGGGCTAGGATTGAAAACCTGAATAGGGCTCAGCAAACCTCGCCCTCTATCCCGTTTTCTTACCCTCATCCAAATACAGCTTATATTTCAAGACAGTAACCATGTATTCTATATTTCTAAACTTCTTTCTGCCTAAATAAATTTATTTTCATCAAGGATTACAACTCATACATGTACCAATAGGCATCATGACCAGGCCCTAGTACATACAAATAAGTTCTAGCATTCATAGTTTACTGCACAATCTATGTGTGGTTACATAGTACATGTATATTGTATCTACCTCTTGTCTGTAAGCATTTGCAGAATCAAGATCATCCAAAATCAAGGTATCTCCTAACAGCATCCCAAACACTATCAAAAAAAAATTATACACAATAAATACACCTACTTGCAAAAAAGCAGGGAACAATGACGTTCATTAATAAGGATACAACATCATTGATGTATCTTAAGAGTTCTGAACATTTCACCAGATGTTAATACTTGCACAGGAACATTGAAACCACATTTCCTTTCTGCCTAAATTGACATCCATCTTTTCTTTGCCCTACCTGTTTGACATTCCTGTTTGTGCTGAGGAAATTCTAGGAAATCTCGAGCATAGGAGGGGTTCCCTGGTGGCCTCCATCCTGTTCTGTACTTGGTGTGGGGGAGAGGTCTGTAAAAGAAAGGTCGACAACATGCAAGCTTGAGCTGATCAACTAATGCAACAACATATGACATTGAGCCGATAACTAATGTGAATGAAAAACATACAACCTTCAGCTTATCAATTAATGTGCAACAACATACAACCTTTAGCTATCAACTAAATATAACCTTTAGCTAATCAATTAAAGTGCATCAACTAAATACAACCTTCAGCTAATCAATTAATTTGTATAAATAGATTGTTCAAAAGAATTTCTTTAACTGATTCGTACTTGTTCCAGTCAGGCAAGGTTTTCTTGAAGATGGAGTCTAAGGGCAAGACTTGCTGTTTTCCATTGGTCTGCTTGTAGACATCTTTGGCCTAGACAGGTAAAAAATCCAATATATATGTTTTTATGCAGTTGTTTACCAAGATTGTTTCAAAGATAAAATATACATATAAAGACGTATGAGACTTCTTTTACCGATTTGGTTGTCTTGGTAACCACGCAGTCGATGTCTGATGACATGTGCCATGACAACACCCTGGCTATATCAGGATCTGCTATCTCTGCCAAATGTCCTATCTGTATCAAGTATATAAAGGTTTATACACGTACATGTATGCTGCTATGAAAAAAACATCCTCTGCTCTTCTACATCACTGTTTAAATCTCCTTACCATTATACAAAATTGACATTGTTAGATATAAATCTTTAACCCTTTTGCAAGTATGGTGTTTGTTTCTTGCATTTACACTTGTATACATAGACTACACTTCCATAGTCTAAACCTTGCTGACAATGCCTCACCTTGCCTATCACCTCAGGATTCCCAGATAACTGAGGTAGACCACAGGATCTCCTCTTCATCTGTAGGCACCTCTCCTTCTCCAAAGTCTTCGCCTCAATCATCTTCTCCACATTTTCAATCTGCATTTATAAACACATGAAGATTTCCAAAGTATGGCAGATGTAAAGTTGACCTTAAATATAATTGTAAAAGATTTGGATTATGTAAACTGAATAAATCATTATGAAAACTATTGACTTACACTGGTTAATTGATGCATGCTGACCCTGAGTTTACGAAACTCCTCTTTGATTTGGTCTTCCTCTTGCAATGCCTCTTTGACAGAAGCTAAATATAAAATAACAATCATATTTTCATGGTCAAGAACACCTGATGTTTTCACTAAATAGATATTGCTATAAACACTTGACACTTGACAGTAATTTGAAAATGGCAGGACAATGATTAAACAAAACTTTCAAACTTTGATGTGTTCTAATTATTAAAAGGCATATTGTTCAATCAACAACAGCCAAGTACACACACAGTAAAACACGCTTATAACAAAAAGCTAGGGGCTGGTGATTTTACTTCCTTATAAACGTAATTTGTTATATCTGTGAAGTTCAAAACATGAAATAAAGTCACGGGGAATGAAAATCACTTCACTGTAAGCGTCAATTCATTATAAACGTGTTCGCTTTGTGTTTTACTGTATTTATATGTACATGTACAACAAGGTGTGGTGATGTTCCAATGTGCTTACTCTGCAGCTCCTTGGTGAGCAGGTCTGTTGTGTCAAACAGAGAGTGGTACGTGTTGATCACCTTCTGTAGGTTGTCCCTCTGTTTGGACAGCTGAGACATCTGGGACTGCTTCTTGGCATCTGTAAATACATGTACCAGAAGAGGGGCATTTCTTATTTGTCAAATCTCAGTGTGCAAAAAAGCAATTCTCAGATTTATATGTTTACACTAATAATGCACAAAAGTCATTCTAGGAAGTAAAAATGTTGTGCTATCATGAGTACAAAAGTATAGTCATCAACAAGAGTCCTACATGTACCATTATAAAAGAGGAAAGGAATTTCCAGGGCGGGAATGGACTTGTTTTTGGGGATGAGAGCACACTGTACTTCACAGCGCAGCCTGTACTCCTGACCGTCCAGACCTGGCGCATTTTCTTGTATGGTCAGGTTCTATAGAATAAACACAAGCTCTCCTAAACATCCATATACTGTTACCGAGCAAGCAAATACGGTGCTGCTTTCAAATTTTTGTTTCGGTTATTTTCAACAATCAACTACACTAGCAGTACAGACACGAGAAAGGAAATGGCGATTTTAAATTGAGCATGCAAATTTCATTGCTTCGCCATGAACAATCAATTACTCTTGTCCTATAGAAACAAAAACCAAATTAGAATCTTACGTTAAGCACACAAGTCCCATTGTTTAGCGCAATGTCAAGAGTTTTGCTGCCTCCAACAAAACAAGGAACCTCTGTCACATCATCTGGACCACAAATCTCTACTTTCACTTTCCCACTGTAACCTGTTCCAGATGGGTTTCCATGTTGATCCTGTAGAAAACCATGATAAAATGGTTTGTAGCTGACCTAATATGGTTTCAAGGGGTCAGTAAATCCATATGGGGCTTGATCTCCACTCTAAACCCATATGGAATTTACTGACCACGTATTAACCATAATAGGTCAACTACAAAACATGTAGCGATTATATCTAACAGACTGCCTTTGTATAAATTTTTATGACAAAATTACAAGTTTCAACTTTGAAAATGTAAAAAGTTCACATAACTTGACAATGCTACACATAGTGAATGGGAGGGTGGGCATAATTTGAAAAAGAGTATACTTTGCAAAAATTGGAATATCCTGGTAATATGCACATCTACACATTGTGTCCTTAATACCAACAAAGTTTTAACAAATTCCTAACAGTGGTTACAGAAGAGTTACGCTTACATACTGTTCATTATTATATTCAAAACAGAACCAAAACTTTAAGTTAAAAAAGGCGGAAATTCCCTGAACGTCAATTGGAATTTCTTGGTAATATGCACATCTACACATTGGGCCCCCCTCCTAAATTTCTACAAAGTTTCTTGAAATTTCATGCAGATGTTTAAGAGGAGTTGCTTGGGGTATGAAAAAAAGAGAAATCTTTGTGTATGCATGAGCACAAATTGTAAAACATTTACTAGCTGTGACATATTCTCTGACTACATATAAACATAAGCATACCCTCAGTTCCAGCCTCAGGTTGCGCAGCACACATCTAGTGTTGGCAGCCCTGGTGTTGGACACGGTGGGAGTCCCAGGGTTATCTACAGGCAGCAGCTGCATCGGTGGAGCCGGCTTTATATCTACTGTCATCTGTAACAATCAGATCTCTCTGTCATCAGATAGAACAATATATAGGATCGACTGTACAAGTTTTCCTCTAAACTCTCTACCTTATCATTGCTGCTCACACTCAGAGAGTTGCAAAAGATGGGACACTTATTTTGTAAACTTGCTGTAGGTAATAGTAAGTGTCAAGTACATGTGCATGTACTGCACGTCTTTGAATTGTGTAATATATTGAAATACATGTAAATAGAGTAATATTACAGTTTCACATCAAAATATTTAATTTCAAGATAAAAGTCTGAAGAGCTGAACATTATGATTTTTTATTATATAGTGGCATCTTTATCTATTGAGAACTAAAAATAATTCCACGGGGGTCCTCTTTAAACGAATGCCTTGCATAAGGATTTCCAGTGAATAGAATATTGTGTAGAGATGGCTCACCACATTGCTGAACAGCTCGTACTGGCCGTCGTAGTAGGTGATCATGATCTGGTGTACTGCTGCATTGTCCGGAGTCTTCCTGTTCTTAAACACAAACACACCGGGACTGCCTTTCACTGCTTCTGGACTGTAGGAAATTGCCTAAATCAAAGAAATTTAACAGGCAACATGTACATATAGAATACTTTCACTTGTAAATAGACGAAGCACAGATATACAAGCACAAACCCATCAATTCACAACATCATAAGACTAGCTAGTCTAAAATAAAAACATTTATCAGTTTTTAAAACAAAAGCACATGAAGAAACTATGTATTGGAGAGATGGGGATAAAACGCGATGAAACAGCTAGTTACCCTGGATGGGGGACCACTGGACACATTGGCGTCCATCTTCCACAGCTTGAGGGACAGACTGGACACCTTGGCGCTGGCCATCGGCTGCTCGTCCTCCGTCAGTACCTTCACTGTAAACTCTACAAGATCAAATAGTTATTACAATTAACCATGTATTATGTACATGCCATAAATAATCTTCCTCGATTCTCCTCAGACTGGTATTCTTTTCCTTCCCTGTTGGATGTATAAAAAGACTGCTTGCTTACTAAAAAGTGAATGTCACAAAACTGTTTTTTCAACTGGCCATTCGCAAGTAAGAAGTGATCCATTTACTACGTGGCTAAAGTAACTCATATTTACAGAATGAATATCTCACTTTCACTCAATCAAATATCATTTCATGTAAAAGGTTCAAATCTCGGGAATGAAACACTGTAAAAAGACACTACATACCCGGCAGTTTCTCCCCTACTGTGAAAACAGCCTTCTTATCATACTCCACAGAGAGGGACGTTGGTTTCATTAGATTAGGCTGGAGCTGAACCTGTATTTTAGGACCCAGTATAGGCTCTGCCTTGCCGTGGAAAGCTTTAGGTTGGAGTTCATAGGTCCCTCTACAAAAACAAAGAAATTTGGCTCCATGAATGTATGTGCATGCTAAGCATAATCTTTCTCATACTATCATTCAAGAATATATTTGACAATGTGTTCTAAATAAAACATTTCTTAAATAAGACTCTTAAAGAAGGGGGACAAAACAAATGTCGGTATAACATGTAAAAATTTGTGTAAAAATACTTATCATATACATGCATTGTTTGTAATTCATCTGTAAAGGTAACAAACCTGGGTCCAGATGCTGTGAGCACTCCAAAGTCCACTTGTCCCTGAGCATTGGTTTTCAAAGGGGTGGGAGGAGGGTATAACTAAACAAATATCAGAAAATTAGTATTCATTTCGTTCAAGTAACATAATTTCTCCCTTAAAAAATAAATCTGAGACATTGTCATTTACACCTATATGTATACTCATGTACAAAGCACCCCTCAAAAAGAAAATTAAAACATTATTTCAATATCTGTATGGCCATTTCTTTCAATATCTCTACAACTGAATTCTTCCAATATCAGTTTTGCTATAAAAGTCTTCTTTTCAATATCTGTTTTGATAATGATGGGAACGCATTGTGTTGACAACAATCACCTTGATTTTGCCTTCTTTGGTTAACTGCATCCGGACATCAGACACTTTGGCTGGGTTACCAAACTGATCACACAGCTGTACTACTATAGATCTGGGCAATTTGCCTTCATTCAGTACAGTGATGGTCTGTAAAAAATAAAAGTAAATGTAAAACTAAATTTTTGATTAAAAGCACATAATAAATAACTTGTAAAATAAAATTAAAAGCCTTTTAACTTAAAAGTTTTGTATTAATAAAATGTAGCATGATTTTAGACACATAAAACACATAAACTACAGATTACATAACCATTTCTAAGTTTCCAGCACATTTGAAGACAGAATACCGATAGTTTGCAGAACTACATGTATTCAAGTTAACTCTTAATACATCTCACATCTCTGACAATCTTTGGGTCTGTTTTCCAGCATAGCAAAAATTCCATTTAACATGGCATACATAGTTTTAAAAGGAACAAAACCAGTTTGAGCAGAATAGCACATGTTTTGAGACTGTGATCAGAGCTGACCTCCTCAGGGTCCCAGCCAGGCAGGGTGAGGGTCTCGGGGGGCCCAGCCACCATCTCTATTCTCACAAAGTCCCTCAGTTCACGCCAGGTCACCTTCACGTCCTTGGTCCCAATCTTACCCCCCTCAAACCGAACGTTGGTGATGGCAAACCCATTCTACAGAGAAACAGGCATTCTTCATTAAAACCTTTACAGTGAATGGAAAGTTTTTTTACTCAAAATAAATGTTGGCAAACCCTATCTACAGACCAAGAGGCATCTTTATTGACAATTTACAATTTTTGGTTTACCAAGAAACACTCACTCTAAATGCATGTTCAGTGTGTTGTTCATTCATCTATACATTTGAAGATATTGTCAACATTTTCACAACAAATGCTTCAAAGCACGGCAAATGTTTCACATATCACATAGTCATTTGTAACTAGTTTTACAGCATTCAAAGATTGAATGACTGTTTTTATCTTACCCTGTTGGATACAATTTTGACTAGATCTGTCTGGAGGCCATCTCCTGTAACTTGGAATTCATGTAAGGAATTTTTTGGAAGCTGAAAGTGATACAATTCATTCTTATTTATATATCTGTTCATTCAAGGCCCTTCACTATGCCGCAAGTCACATAAATGACAATTATTACAAAGACATTAAAGCAATATGAGCTGCAATTTTCATGTTGAATTTTTTTTTACGAAAATGTGTTTTTCTTCTAAAATGACAAAAAAAATCATGGTTTTAAATATCTGTAAGCTGTATTTTTGTAGGAAAATCCGTTAAGAAGCCTTTATTGGAGCAAAATTGAATTATTGTCGTCCTGTACAAAAATTGATTTGCTATATATTCCTTAAAAGACAAATCTTTCTTCGGAAAAAATTTTTGAATTTTACCATAAAAGTTTAAGTTTAATGTAGACTTATCATACTAGCAGGTTTCTGCAGCAAAATAAAATTCTAAAAAATACAGCTCATATTGCTTTAAAAGGAACTGATGTCAACATTTTTTATACAAGGAAAAAAATGCCATGTCATTTATAGTCTGTCCCAAGATATTTCAGCAACACATTTTCCTGAATTATTCTATATTCACCTTCTGGGTTTCAATGATATTCAAGCAATAGTTTGAAACAATCCCAAGATTTTCCCCTTGAAATGCCCCCTGTAGCTTGTCAGGCTTAACTACACGGCTTAAAATAAAAAGTCTACAGGGAATTTGCATTGCAAAAGAGATGAAAGTACTAGGATGATAACATAGACAATTTATGAGAGCTTGGAGAAAAAATGTCAACATTTCCCATTATAAAATTCCATACGAAATATATTTTTGTTCTTGTGAATTTTTCCGAGTGAAAAACAATTATGTGTCAATGAAGATATCTTGTATAGTTTCCCCTTCACCTATTTTAATTGCACTTCTTTCACAGGTATGTGTATTTTTTTAAAAATTGCCCTAATGAGTTGCATAATTATCTTAGGACAGACTATAGTCTAGATGTTGTATTGTTATATATGTATATATGTATACCGGTACGTTATATAAATGTTGTAAATGGTAGCCACTTTCCACAAAATATGACATTTCCATTATTTTTTGGATATTTTCCTCATCAGTAAGATTGTAACCAGTTTAAACATGCATCTGTCAATGAGCTTAGCCCCTACCATTCTGAGAGCAGCTTTGTACTTACATCTGTGATTTCGTTGCCGAACTTGTCTTTGACTGTGATTTGTATCTCGGATTCCAGCACTTCCCCGATCTGTACAACAGCTGGCCCCTGACATTTACACTTTATCTGGTTTTGTTCAGCAGGAAGAGCACTGGATTTAGAACATGAAATATCAAATTGACAAATATATACATATCCATGTTCTACTCCAATAATTTTTATCCTTCCATTCTAAAAAATTTTCTGAGCTTGCACACTTCCGTTCTGAATGCTTTAGAACTATCAAAAGATCTCATCTCAAGACAGTTCAAATATCAAAATTTTAATTCGCTTGCATCTCAAACCTTTCTATCTATACAACATTTACGTGTACCGTATTTTACTTATTAGATGCTGGAGATATTCTGGACCAGTTCTAGAGTCAGCAAACGAAAACAAGCTGAATTTACTATTTAAGTCTACAAAGCTGTGCCTTACTTGACCGTAAAGCTGAACTCTACATTGGACTTGTCGTGTATGGCCACCTGGCAGTACTTGAGGTCACTCACAGAGGCAGGGACCTTAATTGGGGGCAGGTTCCCAGAAAGGACCATTTCTTGGTTTAACTTTGCTATCCAGTTAACCTAAATAAAAAACAAGAACCAAATTAAGAATATATCTCATTTTGGTGTATATGTACATTTTAAGAGACATGTTCATTACATGGTTTATTAATGGTGAATTATCACTTGATTTGACTTGTAAATATGTAGGAACAGTAACTGTGTGTATATTGTACCTTGATCTTTGGAAATATCTTCTCATCTATTGTGACTGCCCTGCCAGCCTCATCATAGAGCACCAGAGCTAAAACAATAAACACGGTAAGTTAAAAAAAAAATTGGTCTTTGAAAACAATGCAACTACAATCTACCTTGTCATTATAAATGTACATGTAGCTAATGAAAGATGTGAAGAGTTGGACAATTTAAAAGATTAAAGCAATTCTTAAACTACAGTTGAACTTCGATATCTCAAACAATGATATCTTGAATACAATGGATATGTCAAAGTGATTTATAAGTCCCAACCACTTATTTTTAAGTATTTTATCTCGATATCTCGAATACTCAGACATCTCGAAGTTTTTAAAACAGTCTCATATAGTTTGAGATATTGAAGTTTGACTGTAATGTTGTTTTAGAGAGATTTCCAACATTTCAAGCAATCTTACTCAGCCCCGAGATGACATCCCCTGCTTTTCCCATGATGCTCTCTCCCTGCTTGAGTATCCTCTGTTTCTTGTTCTCCTCCTGCTTGACCTCGATGTGGGAGATGGAGTTACTGGGAGTGACCACCAGAGTCCGCTCAACCGCAGACACATCCTTCTTGTTCTGTAAAACATATCACCAGTGGTGGTACTACTGTCTTCAAACTACATCTACATCATTGCCATCGGCTCAGTCATTATCAATGTAATTAGCAGGACAAGGACCATTAACAAGTGTAAACAGTTTCAGAGAAATTAAATACATCCATTTTGTAAATACCCCCCTTGCAAGATATCAACACTAAATGGGATGAAACATCGTCAGAAAGCAAAACATATGGTAAGGATGTTTTGTAAGGTGTGTAAGCATTGATTCAAACGGAGTTATCACACATTAAGTTTACAAACATGAAGTACTTACTGGGACTTCAAATAAGGCCTTCAGCTTGTGGTTGTCCTTGACCTTCTTCAGTAGTACCGGGTCACCTGTGATGTTCCCACAGCCAGAAGCTGAGCAGTCCAACAAATACATCAAGTCAGTCGGCAAGCCAGGGAACTTACATAAAAGAGTCAAATACACAGGTTATGTTGACAAATTTTTGCCTCTTTTACTACACATGATTCTGTGTATGATTATTTACATGTCATATGAACCCAACAAAATCTTGTGTTTTTTTAAAAATTAATCCATGCATTAATTTATATATAATCCACCTTACAGGTAGAGTTAGTACACATGTTACAGGTAAGGTTAGTCTGTGATTAAACGACATACCTTACAGGTGACAGTCAGGTTCTTGTCAGTTGTAATGTTTCCAGACATGTCCTGAACCTCTACATGGAACACTGGTGCTGTGCCATTTTCAATGACCATTTCTTCTTCTGGTTTGACATGCAAAACCTTGGGTAAACCTTGTAAAAATAGGAACAAACTCAGAATGCAACTAGGGCTAGTTTAACATCATAAGATGCTAATTGTCAATTCATAACTAAACAATGTTTGAATGCCAAAAATTCCAATGTCTGATACACGAAATATTTCAAGCAGCATATTCACTGCAGAACTTCAGAAACAGTTACAAGGACGAAATGACAGCAAATGTAAAATAATCAACATTAGTGAAATATTCATACCTGGTAGGAACCTGAGTTTTAAAGCTTGAGCATCTTCTCTGAGCCCAGGGACTGTAATGGTAACCCCATAGCTCTGGAAGTGACAGATGAGAAAATATTTAAACCAAATCTACATCTGTGCTTAACAGACAACTACAGTAAACTTTTAAGTTCTCTTTTGATTCAAGAATAGATCACTAGCACTACTTACTCCAGTGTGCTTTTCACTGATGACTCCCTCTGCCACAATTCCAGTCAGGATCAGGCTTGTGCCCTTCGCAATAGTCTTCTCATACGAAATGTCCAGGTCTCTGAAATACCAAACAATCCATCTTAGCAAAAAAAAATGTTAACTGTAGCAACAATATCAAATAACTCTGACACATGTCTGCCTTGCCACAATGCATATGTACTATACCTTACCTCCTGCTAGATTCGAAGAAAAAATATTGGCTAACAGCAGTCACATGGAGACCATGTCTATTCCAAGTGTCAAAATTGAATTATCATTTGAAAGGAAGAATTTGAATTGTTTAATTTACACCCTTTCCAAAACTGAGAAATCCCCTACTTTAACTTTCATTTTCAGATTTTTTCAAGAAAGACGCGTTTTGCCAGAAAAACAAATCTGACTTCCCTCAAAAAAATTTTAACAGAAGAGAAGAGAGAAAATTTGATGAGCTTTTATTCAAGAGGTCCCTCGTTGCTTAACGAAAATTAGGGATGGAGCTATGAACCCTGACGTTAACATTACCGCCTATGGAAAATGCATTGGTGGACTATACCCACCTGGCCTGAATGGTAGGTGTGGATGTATAGACAGGTTTTGTGATATTGTTGTAGGCATCTCGAAACACCAGCGGAATCTGAAATGGTTGTCCAATTCTGAATGGTCCCTCTAACATCCCTACTGTAAACTTCTCGGGTTCTGCCTCTGTTCAAAACATGAAATGAAGTTCCAACTTTAGAGCATAGAGGAATTTGTTTCTGCAATGTACATGTAAATGTGCAAACATTGCATACCATACCTACATGTAAATGTTTTCATTTTCATCTTAAGTTTTCCAGGACAAAAACATGCACAAGAAAATAATAAATCAATAAGGTTTCTCTGTTAAATACCCTTTTTTGGAATAACTGTTCACTTTTGATGATGTACATGGGTATATGTGTGTGAAGATGCCAGGTACAAGTGTGTGGAGATATTAGGTACAAGAGTGTGGAGATGTTAGGTAGACTGACCTGTGACGGTGAACTTGATTTGGTGGGAGGGTAGACTCTTCCCTGCATAGATTGTGGAGCCACTCTCATTGAGCACCACCTGTAGCCGAAGGGTGTGGGGACCTAGGTTATTGATGGTCTCTGTAATAAACCCCAAATCCCTAATTATGCAAGTAATACATGTACATAAATATTTCATTCAATGCTACAGATGTAATAATTTCTCAATTATTATACCTTGCCATCTAAATTGTCGGAAAGTTGTATATTTTAGTGTAGAATTTACCCATTTTTCTGAACAGTTATAAAATAGCATGCCATTACAGATGTTTAAATATAGGTCTTGAGTAGAACTTACCCATCTTCCTGAACCAATAAGGCCAGTTCTTGCCATGCTGACTAATGTGGGACACAATGGTCTGATCACCTGTCGAACCTTTTGGAATAAACACAATCACAAAAATATCTCTTCATGACTAATAGCATATTATGTTTTGGGAGGAGGTTGATTAGAACATTAACTCACTATGCCATATAACTTTTAACTCCACCAGCAACTTTTTGTGAGAGGCATGGGCACTGGTTCCTGGGAGTTTCTGGATCTTTTCCCCTTTCCTGTTCTCAATTTCTATCTTCAAAGCCCCTAAAAATACAAACAAAATTTTAATTTTGACAGAAAAGTCTGATTTAAATTTTTGCTAATGCAATCAAACTATGAAAAGATGACAATAGGCCACATCACTCACCTGATTACACACAAATTCATCTTTGTTTCTATGCATTTGTTTAATTTGAAAGTTCAAAATCAGGAAGAGGGTTGGGAAGGATTAGAATATGATCATAAATTGATAAATTCAAACATGATTTAAGTCCATGTATCTTTCTAAATCAAACTTTACTATAGAATGGGAATCACTTTTTCCTCTTGGAAGGAACCTGTGCATTGTTAAAAAGAAATGAAAACAAACCAATAGTTTTCCCTGCTGGGCGTTTCTCATTGGGTCTGACTTCATCCCCTTCTGGCCAAGTGACAATCAGATTTGAAGGTAATCTGAAATAGAAAACCACCACTTTACTGGATATTTTCTTCAATATCATACGTTTACTATGTACATAAACTAGTTTTTTCAACGGCATTGATATAATGACAAATGATGTAAAGTTGTACATTATTTCTCCTGTATTTTAACAAAGTTACATGTAACTTCAAATACAAGTAGATCTATGAATATGAATTCCTGCTGAGTTCTATGTATAAATCAGTTTCCTTCTCATCTGACACATTCATTTCTAAGAGTTAAAGATAAAACACAAGTAATTATGTCTTGTTAAACAAGACTGTTCTGAAACACTTATGCCCCCTCCCTTGTAGACCTCTGCCAAAAAAATGAACAGAAACTGCAAATCAAAGTACTGAAGTACTGACAGGAGTTGATTTTATCGATTATTATATATTTTAGAATCAACGATACGTTATTTTGCATGGCAAGTAGTTTTTATATGTATTTGAATAACACACATGTTTATAATATGAATACTCGGACTTTTCCAAAAAGAATTTCGAGAAAACCTCATATATGAATGATCATGTCGTGTAATATTAAAGATACTATTAATTCCATCAAGGTATGTATCAGTCATCAAAATATTTCTGAAAAATTGTATGGATCCAAGCAATATTGAACTCTAGTTTCGTTCAACCAGATGCTCGGCCGTCTCCGTTAATTTCCGACAAGCAAGAGAGATTCTCTGCTTGTCGAAGATTTACGGAAACCACCGATCGTCTGGTTGAACGAGACTTTAGTAAACTCCAGCGTAGGAATACATACCACAACAAAACATATCTAAATTGTTCCTACCATTTAAAATCTGACTATTCAAAAGGTATTTATAAATAAGTTTCCTTGAAAACAGTGCTTCAGAATACATTACAGCGAATTCATCGATTGTTTCAGAGAACTAAGTCTTGTCAGCGGTGATGATTTGTTTCAAGTTGATTAAAATCAACTCCCAAAAATAGAATTTTTGAAAGGCCGTGGAGCACAACTCTGCCAAAAACTGCTCGATCGTACCCAAAATCAAACTTGACCTACATGTAGGTATTCTTATAAATCTATATACCAAATTTCATTTCAGTGTTATTAACCTTTGTGAAGAAAATGAACGGAAACTGTTGGTGGACTGACAGACCAACCAAAGCAAAAGACCCTTCTTTCTTTGAAGGGAGACATAGTAATACATGTATACTGTAAAGTCTTCTGTAGAGTTCACACTTTTTTTTCAGCCAAAATTTAATCAGAATTGGGAGGTGCATATTATACAAAGGAATTAAATTCTAACCCAATTTTTCAGAGTGTTTCTGGATACAGTGGAATTATGACTGTCAACTCCCTTATCATTTGCTGTTACTAGTGCAATACATTTTCCATTCTACTTTCAAACAATATAAGTTTGAAGAGAGCTGATGTTATGACAGATACAGTGTGTCCCTTACTTGGACTCCTCCTCCTCCAGCAGACGTTTGACGGCAGCAGCACTACACAGTCTGTCCAGCCTAGAGAGAGGAAGTGTCCGCACCTCGTTGTACAGCGACTGGGGCTCCTGCTGGATCTCTATCTCGCCGCCTGTATGTGTTCATATAGAGGATATAAGTATTAACTTGCAAATTTTATGCAACCAAAAAATGAGATTCCTTATATATTATGTGGGGCCTCAATAATATAATGGATGTTGTGTGTGATCTGCGAATTAATAAACTGTTTACAATAAATTCTTATATTTACATGTATAAACCTACTGAAGTGCAAAAGTTTTCATTTTTGTGCGACCTTTTTAAAGATCAAAAGGTCATATTCATGACGTAAGTGATTATATCGCACAAGCTTATAACAAGCACAAAACGTAATTTTACCTATAACTTTCAATGTTGTGACTTTCTCAAACGTCAAATCTTTTTTTGAAGCTCTTTGGGCCAACAGAGTTCATATCCTGGTGAACTTCTTAACTTTGCTATTTATTTCTTATGTATAAGATTTATTCAAATAAGTTATGAAACTCAGTTTGATTGGACAGACATGTGCTGCTAAAATAACTTTTCTGTTCTTAAACATCTTTTGTTTTCTTTTTTTCCTTGTGTTGTACCCCCTTCCAATGCTTTTTATAATATTACAACTGTACATGTAAGCTATTATACAAGATTCAAATGTAAAACAATAATAATACATTCTGTGTAAAACTTTATATAAATATTATACCTTGACTATAGGAGAGAACATATATATAGGCATTGTGCCTGCTGTTCGATCCGATTCAATGTATTCTTATATTTGATTTAATTTCATCTAAATCAAAACATTTTACTAGTTTACAAGACAAACAAAAATTATTTTGGATTTTAAACTGTGAAGAATTACATGTAGATATATTAAACTCCCTTGGTAAATTTTTACAAAAGGCATTGCCTTAATTTGTATTTCCTAGTCAAATATTGTTTTTTTTTGTTTTTTTTTTTTTTTTCTTTAACTTTTCAATCATTTGATAAGCTATTTCAAATTTGTATGTACATTTGTATTTTGACATATTTATGTATGGTGTTTAACATAAATATATAGAAGACACTGTATTGAATGTATAGAAACATACATATATATACTAATTAAATGTTCATGTCTGTCCTAGCTCTTTCAATCATCCAACTCTTTCCCTCTTGTATACATTATGTTTATTGAATGTTTTATGTACATTGGATGTTGTATGTACAGTCTTCATGTTGCCCCTTGAGGACCCTTAATTGGTTAATAAAGAAATTGAAATTGAAATTGAAATTATATACTTGAATAAAATACTAATAAATTTAATTTTCATACAATCATATTGGAATGCTTCCTAGGACAACAAAGTTGTACATAAAAAATATTGAGATTAGAATTTCATACTTCCAAGTTGTTTGGGAAAAAGCTAAAATAGGTTGATATAATGTACAGGTCAAATGTTACATATCTGCATGGATAAAAAAAACTATCCTATATCCAAAAATAAGGTAACCTGCAGAACAAAAGAAAATGAATAATCCCACCTGTTGCAAAAGTGTCTCCCTCATGCTCCCCATACAGGTAAAAGTTCTTTATAGTGCCAAGAAACACAGGGGTAGTTCTTAGTATTTTTACCTGTAAAGAAAACAATTCTGCTGTATTAAACCTTTTCTTACAACCCATACATTACTTATACATCTGAACAATAATCTTGATACACAGAAGCATACATACATGTACCTTAATAAAAAAATATACATGCACATGTGTGTCTTCATAACAGGCATTCGATCTTACTGTTTATCAATATATATGGTAATGCAAATATACCATGCAGTGAGTGATTTTAGCAGGTTGCTTGCTATTTTGGTTTAATACCAAAGCTTCTGGATGCCATTTTGACTGAAAACATTCATCATAATTACATATTTTAAACGGCATAATGCGATCAAAGAAATTTCTTCACTGTATGACACATTGCATCACATGACACAGTCAGTAAGCACCCACCATCTGTCCCACTTTGAATGTCTTGTTGTCCCAGACCACACTCTTAAACTGACCCCAGGGGCTCTGTCGCTGTTTGGGGAGGTCACCCCTCACCACCTGACCCCCGAACCCTGTGAAATGGATCTGTTTGTCATGCTGCTCATGACAGTCCTTCAGCCAGTTCAAAAACTCCTTCTCAATGGAAGTTCGCTTCTCCTGTTATACAATATAAACACACAAGATACTTACGAAACAGTAGTAGATTTCACATTTCTACTTTTATTCAGCATGGATTTAATTGTTCTATATAATTACTTCTTTAAAAGAAAACTTATTTTCAGGGATCACATTAACAATTGCCCGGCAAGTAAAAGTTCATTTCAGGCAAATGAACTTACTTGATCAGACAAGTGAAAATTTGAATAGAGAATTATTTAAGTGATAATTTGTATATGTAAAAATAACCTTTCATTTTACATTTAGAAATCCACAGTAAAGATTATAGATAAGTTGTTCCTAAAGTTTACTTCATTATCAAATTTAATTCTACTTGGCTTGCTAGTTGAAATAAATTTTACCATCAAACTCATTAATCTGCTACATTCTTTTGATAAAATTGTTTATCATGGTGTAGTTTTATCTATATGTTGATGTACATAAAGACACATTTTTCATACTTGTCTTGATCATAAAACATGTCGGTAACAACGATTGCACTTGTATTGATTTCACAGCCCTCTCTGTTAATAATTTGATAGAGAAGAAGCACCCATCTAAAAATTTACAAGACATGTTATTAAATTAAAAGAAGTTAAGAAGTTTAATTTCTTATTGGTAGCCATAGTTTTCAGGTATAACAGACAGGGAACTGGTATGACATGCACTGTATGCCAAAAATGCTGGTCCATTGATGATCTAACTGAACACAGCATACCAAAACAGAAAGTATTCCATCACAATATTTGTGAGTTATTCAAATAACATTTATGAATATTTTGATGTCTTCCTTTATGTTTTGGGCTAACAACTTTTTAACTCCAGCAAGTCAGAATTTGAGTTGGAGTTTTAAAACTAAATTTGAATGAAAACTTACTTGTCCATTAATTATCCTGCTAAATATGGTGCTTTTATCTCGCAACCTCATCTCAAGGTCAAGAAAGGTCAATTTATTGGTGCTGACCTGGAAATGGTCGTTGGTAAACAGAACCCCAGAAATTCTGAAACAATCATACCATATCAGCATTCAAATACAATGTACTAGCATTGCAAATTGAAAACAAAACAATTCAATTTTACACAAACCATAGAACAAGCTACAAACCTATTCCAACACTCTACCGCAATATTTTTACTCTTTTTTGGCTCAGAGCACCATTCAAATCTACAAAATATACCTCCATTTTTAAACATCAATCTACACAAATTGAGCATAAATTAAACTTATTTCTTTTTTTTTCATATACACTGTATCAAATAGTTTAAAAGCAATCTGCGGCTCACTCTTCAATGGTAGTGTAAGGAATGAGTCTCCCATTCCAGTAGCATTCAAATATAGGTCTCCTTCCCCGAGCTGGTCTTGTGTTGACTGCATAGTCATGTTCATCAAAGTCTGCTTCTCCTAAAAGAAATGTTAACTTGTGTTACATTAAAAGTTAACATTGCAACAATCATGAAGATAAAGAGATACATGTAAGAGTATATACCTGAAGTAATACATGTATTAATAACAAATATAAAACAAGAAGTAACCAAAATTTTTTTTAAAAAGTATGTGCATTTGACACTTTTTCAAGTTTGTTCCTACAATAGTAAGGCTGTCCAAAGTAAATTATGTGCATAACATCACCATATAAATACCAGTACATATATATATCAGGAAGGGTGATCAAACAAGATATCTGTGAGCCAATGCTCACTAGTGATACCCCCGCTCTGATGTGAATATGCAAAATAAGCAAAGCCGACATTTAACAGAAAGCTGGCATCCGATTGGTACAGAAATATATCCCACAATATGGCATGCCTAAACAAATAGTGTGTTAAATTTCAAGCATCTGCGATGAATAGCTGCTAAGAAATCTTTGAGGAAAATTTGTTTAAAAATTTTGGCTAAAATAAACAAAGTACTCATTTAACAGAAAGATGACGTCCGATTGGTACAAAAATATATCCCACAATATGGCATGCCTTAACAAACAATGTGTATAAATTTCAAGCATCTCCGATAAATAGCTGCTGAGAAATCTTTGAGGAAAATTTGTTTGAAAATTTTGGCAAAAAATAAACAAAGTCATTATTTAACAGGAAGTTGACGTCCGATTGATACAAAAATATATCCCACAATATGGCATGCCTAAACAAATAGTGTTTTAAAATTTCAAGCATCTGCGATAAATAGCTGCTGAGAAATCTTTGAGGAAAATTTGTTTGAAAATTTTGGCTAAAAATAAACAAAGTCGTCATTTAACAGGAAGTTGACACCCGATTGGTACAGAAATAAATCCCACAATATGGCATACCTAAACAAATAGTGTGTTAAAATTTCAAGCATCTACAATAAATAGTCGCTGAGAATTCTTTGACGGAAATTTGTTTGAAAATTTTGGCAAAAAATAAACAAAGTCGTCATTTAACAGGAAGTTGACGTCTGATTGGTTCAAAATTACATCCCACGATATGGCATGCCTATACAAATACTGTGTATAAATTTCAAGCATCTGCAATAAACAGTTGCTGAGAAATCTTTGACGAAAATTTGTTTCAAAATTTTGGTTAAAAAATAAGCAAAGTCGTCATTTAACAGGAAGTTGACGTCCGATTGGTACAAAAATATATCCCACGATATGGCATGCCTTAACAAACACTGTGTTAAAATTTCAAGCATCTGCGATAAATAGTTGCTGAGATAAATGCGACAGAAATTTTTGTTACGGATGGACGGACAGACAGACACACAAGGGTAAAACAGTATACCCCCTCTCCTTCGGAGCGGGGGTATAATTAAAACAAACAAGATATCTGTGAGCCAATGCTCACTAGTGATACCCCCGCTCTGATGTGAATATGCAAAATAAGCAAAGTCGACATTTAACAGAAAGCTGGCATCCGATTGGTACAGAAATATATCCAACAATATGGCATGCCTGAACAAATAGTGTGTTAAAATTTCAAGCATCTGCGATAAACAGCTGCTGAGAAATCTTTGACGAAAATTTGTTTGAAAATTTTGGCTAAAATAAACAAAGTACTCATTTAACAGAAAGATGACGTCCGATTGGTACAAAAATATATCCCACAATATGGCATGCCTTAACAAACACTGTGTATAAATTTCAAGCATCTCCGATAAATAGCTGCTAAGAAATCTTTGAGGAAAATTTGTTTGAAAATTTTGGCAAAAAATAAACAAAGTCATTATTTAACAGGAAGTTGACGTCCGATTGATACAAAAATATATCCCACAATATGGCATGCCTAAACAAATAGTGTTTTAAAATTTCAAGCATCTGCGATAAATAGCTGCTGAAAAATCTTTGAGGAAAATTTGTTTGAAAATTTTGGCTAAAAATAAACAAAGTCGTCATTTAACAGGAAGTTGACACCCAATTGGTACAGAAATATATCCCACAATATGGCATGCCTATACAAATATTGTGTAAAAATTTCAAGCATCTGCGATAAATAGTTGCTGAGAAATCTTTGACGAAAATTTGTTTGAAAATTTTGGCTAAAAATAAACAAAGTACTCATTTAACAGGAAGTTGACACCCGATTGGTACAGAAATATATCCCACGATATGGCATGCCTATACAAATATTGTGTAAAAATTTCAAGCATCTGCGATAAATAGTTGCTGAGAAATCTTTGAGGAAAATTTGTTTGAAAATTTTGGTTAAAAAATAAGCAAAGTCGTCATTTAACAGGAAGTTGACGTCCGATTGATACAAAAATATATCCCACAATATGGCATGCCTAAACAAATAGTGTGTTAAAATTTCAAGCATCTGCGATAAATAGCTGCTGAGAATTCTTTGACGGAAATTTGTTTGAAAATTTTGGCAAAAAATAAACGAAGTCGTCATTTAACAAGAAGTTGACGTTTGATTGGTACAAAAATACATCCCACGATTAAGCATGCCTATACAAATACTGTGTAAAAATTTCAAGCATCTGCAATAAACAGTTGCTGAGAAATCTTTGACGAAAATTTGTTTGAAAATTTTGTTAAAAAATAAGCAAAGTCGTCATTTAACAGGAAGTTGACGTCCGATTGGTACAAAAATATATCCCACTATATGGCATGCCTTAACAAACACTGTGTTAAAATTTCAAGCATCTGCGATAAATAGTTGCTGAGATAAATGCGACAGAAATTTTTGTCACGGACGGACAGACAGACAGACAGACAGACAGACAGACAGACAGACAGACAGACGGACGGACGGACAGACAGACACACAAGGGTAAAACAGTATACCCCCTCTCCTTCGGAGCGGGGGTATAATAAAATGTTCGATCAAGTGATTTTTATTTATTTCTATTAATGAAATGAAGTGAGTATTCAAGCTACATATAGACTAGCTGCTTATTGAACTTTCCTGTTAATTTAAAAGACAATCCAGTTAGGTATTTTGATGCAGTATCCATAATGTGCCCTAAACATTTTGTCATTCTACAGATTGTAATATTTTAGTTGCAAAAGGTAACATCAAAGTGGAAAAACAAAATTGAAAATTAGGGTTTGTTTGGTTTTCTTAAATGTCAATCTGCTGTAAACTTATGCACACTGCATGGTTACAATAAACATAGCAATCATTTTGGACAGCCTAAATATCCATAGTAAAAACAAGTATTCACTCTGAGACTACCGTATACCTTTGGGGTCATTTACGTCTGGTGGGTAGGTCTCGCTGTCGTACAGGAAGGGGTGGTAACGGATGATGCCCTCCACCACTCCAGTCCCTTCAGCAGTTGCCTTGAAGAAGAACTGACTGGCCGAGTTTCTGACATACAGGGACTGCATGTCGTCATAGATGTCACGCAGGTCAATTTCAGTGGCAGGCTTTCCTTTAACAAAGAGCTTCACCTGCAAACAATCCAAATTTTCAATTGTTATAAAATCTAAATTCTAGCTCTTTACAAAAAATAACGTTCAAAGGAATCCCAAAACCTGACCATAGACACCTGCCAACAATCAACTAGTTGTAAAATCTTAATTTTTGAGGTTGTTTTTAAAAGTCATAACATATTAAAAATACATTTATAATATATGTACATATTAATAATAAATGCATAATCAATGTAGATTTGATTTCTACAGATGAGATCACAAAGTTTGGAATCTGATTCAAAAAAGACCAGTGTTTACTTCTAGCTAGTGCTGAGCATTTAACAAAATAAAAAATGACTGATTATTATGGCTCGAGTCTGTTTCACCGGGGAATTGAACAAACAACCGTCTTCTCAAAAGACAATCGCTATCCCAATATACCACTGATGTGATCTATGCAGGGTTGAAAGGAAAAGGTGAGAAAACTAATCTACCTGTATGACCTATAGACATACCTTGATATTGATGTTCTTGAACTGAGGGATGGTTTTTGACTCAGATTCATCCTCCAAATCCTGGTTACCATCCGGTCCATGGATATAGTAGTGATAGATATGCCTAACAAAGAACACCAAAAATAAACATCAAGTTAGAAGAAGCTTTCCAAAAAGTGATGATCTGAACAAGATGAGATTACTTTCCAACATCCAAAAAATTCTTACGAATCATAAATAAGTAAAAGCAACTTTTTGAAATTGAAATAAGTGACCAACAGTTAATTCATCTCCATGTGTGTCTTAAGACACATGTACCACAAATACATTTGAGTTAATGTCAAACATAAAACTCCACTAACGCCAGTTGTCTAGTCCAGCTGCTGAGATGTTGCCTTAGGTAGGTGACATGGCTAGAGCTGATTCCACCAATTTCCACCACAGTAAAACTCTCCTTTTTCTTCTCTTCATTGATAATGCTGCACAAGACGTCATTTTCTGGTGATATGTGAGAGGAATCTCCAACCTTTAATGATAACAAATCAATTATCATTTTTCATCATCCTCTTCATTTAAAGAATATTTCTAAACAAGTGAAAAGCTGTCAATGTGACAGCAAACCGGGTTTTCATTTATGTGAACTGTATCCATAATCCATGTCAATACGTATCCAATGAAATGGAGTACCCTATATGCAACATTTTGCCAAAAAATGACAAAGTTCAAAAGCTGGTATTTTTTTCATAAATTATCGGAAATCAA
This sequence comes from Magallana angulata, assembly GCF_025612915.1. Lineage (NCBI taxonomy): Eukaryota > Metazoa > Mollusca > Bivalvia > Ostreida > Ostreidae > Magallana > Magallana angulata. Next base: position 27,249,050 of record NC_069111.1, on the reverse strand, counting down.
AATCCTAGTAATATGCACACCTCTGATATATGTACAATTGATCTGCAAAAGAACAACTTCCTATGTTGAAAACAGTAAGAAGAGTTATCCATACAATGAGGGTACCCTATATGCAATATTTTGCCAAAAAATGACTAAGTTCAAAAGCTGGTATTTTTTTCATAAAATATCAGAAATCAAAATCCTAGCAATAAGCACACCTCTGATATATGTACAATTGATCTGCATAAGAACAACTTCCTATCTTGAAAACTGTAGGAGGAATTATCCGTACAATGAGGGTACCCTTTTGGCAGCCGCCCGCCCACATGCCATTTTCACCATTTTAATAACCGGATTTTTCCGTTGGAAAACCCGGTTAATAAAGGTAAACGGCTTCTATCATATACTGAATTATAGAAAAATCAACCATGCTTTTGATATTTTTTAAATGAAGGTGAAAAGAGAGACACATCTTGATAAAAGTTAATAGCTTTGATTGCTTTATATATCTTAATTATTGAATTACACATTATCGATGATTTTGTAGGCCGACAAACAGTGAATTTTGTAGAATTTTATCAAGTAATGCAAGTATGTAGAGTAACAAATTCCAATAGAGCTATTAGCTTTCCAGGTGTGACAGTTTTTAATGACATGATTTTAACATGTAGCAATATACTGGACCTTTCTGTTGCGGATGTAGCCGCTGTACACCGATTCCTTGTTGATTTCTCGCTGCTTGAACTCCTCTTTTGACATGGTCAGCTCATGTACGTCTTGGGCATCCTTGGGCTTTGTGATCATCTTCAACAAAGAAAATACCAAATGCCATTAATACCAAGTACTGTACATTCCTAATTAAAAGCGTGGGATTAATATCCGCATAAAATCACAAAAAGCACATCCTAGGATTTTAAAATCTCACTTATTATTTCTCAGGCGCATGTAAACTATAAAAAAAATATGATAAAAATTTGGAGTTCATGATTAAACCAATATGGTAGCCTAATGAAGTGAACATTTAATTACAATTAATTTTGCTATAACTGTTACTGTATTTCAGACCAGTGATATCACTACTAGAAATTGAATACTGACTTGTGGTAGAACAAATATCTACAATTATGTTGTACGACTCAGAAATACAGCATTTCAAATGTTTTAATTATCTTAGAGGGAAAATACAGTGGAATGTATTAGTGTTTCTGAAAATTTACCGTTAAAGGTCAATTAAAACAATTTTTAACACTATAATTTTCTTTTATAAATATAAAGCTTAGTATAAAAGAATGTTAAAATATGTGTAGTAAAAATTTCTGCATTTAATTTACTGAAAAATAACTGCGAAAACTCAGCACTTGCAAAAAAATTTAACTTTGTGTTGACAAATTCATACCCTTGTAGAATTTCCTATGAAGAACACAGCTTGCTTTCCTCCCACTCCAAAGTAGGAAATGTCACTGTTTAGACAGAGTGGGGCCTGTTTTTGTTCCAGCTCTTCATCATCATCCTCTCCTTCAATAAAGCTTCTGAAAAAAAATTGATACAGAAATATAGTTTTAAACAAGTCTTAAATGTACGTCTTTTTTCTGGGAGACCAGGAAGACTTTTATTTAAAAGCATACAATGAGATGTCCTAGTGTCATTCCTCATACAACAATTATAACCAACTTTGATTCATAAGCAAAAAATTTATACCGTAACATCCTGTGAATGGTATGTACTCATGTATAATAATACAGTAAAACACGCTTATTACGTAGTGCCAGGGAAGGGCAAATTTGCTTCGTCATTATCATTATTCGTTATATCCGTCAAGTTTACTACATGTATAAAGTCAAGGGGAATGAAAATCCCTTCGCCGTAAGTGTCAATTCATTATAATCAGTTTTGGAATAACAATGTTTTGCTGTACCCACAACCATAAAACCAAATGATCTATTTTTAAAACAATAACTGTATCATGAATGCATGTAGTGGCAGTCACAAAAATACATCAATCAATTTTGGCAATGGGTAGTCATTGATAAGTTGTACATGTTGTAGGTAAATAAAAATATTACTACCATGTACCCTGTAAAAAAAAAATTAATTAAGGGTAAAGATTAAAGGTAAACAGATTTCAGTGATGAATAACTTTAAGAAATGCCTGCACTCACACTTTCCCTCTCTTGTCCTTGCGTTTGAATTTGGAAAGTCTATAGATGGCCCAGTTGTTGAGCTGTCTGGGAGACATTCCTCTCCCATTATCAATGATAAATACGGAATGGTTTGAAGGCTTTCCATCGTCAAAATGCTGCAAAATAATTAAACAAGCACTTTATCATTAAAATATTTACTGATAAAAAAAAGTTCATTCATTAAAAACATATCTCAACTATAACCTAAAAATTATTAGAAGAATAATCTAAAATGCAAATTCATTTAGGAGGAACTATCTAAATGAGACTGACCAATAAGATGTCTATATTTCTAGGTCCTGTATTCTCAGAAGTTGCTGATAGGGCATTATCAATCAATTCAGCAAAGGCATAAGCTACAATTTATAACAGATAAATATACAAAAATTTAAGGTTATTAATATCTCACAAAGATTGTGCACATGCAGAGAACATAAAGGAAAGAAGTTTACAATGTTTACATCATCTTTATCTTAAAAAGTAGAATAAGTATTTTACTTACGCAAGGGGTTTTGTCCTTCAGACGCATAATACTCATATAACCCTCCCTTTACAATTGTGTCGTAATGAGGTACAAAGTTGACCCTTTCATTGGCTGGGGCACAGAGTTCTTGGTTGATTTTTTTCAGTACATAAAGGGTGTCTCCATTATCTATATCATCTTATCAAAAAGAAAGAAATTTACCTTTTAATATAAAAAAAGAGATAATTACAATACTGTAAAAGTGGAAATTTATGCTGATGGTTAACTATGCCTTTTCTATGTTCAAACAATACGCTTGGGTGTTAAATTTGTGGAACCGTAATTGACCACTCGAAAGTTTAAGGGTGAGAACCTTGTAAGACTGTGTTCAATCCCATTGTATATCATATATATGATTCAGAATTATTGCACATGCGTTAGATATGCTATCAATTAGTTTAAAATCATTTACTAACCCCAAGTTTCATCATCTTTTATTTCTTCCCTGTTTGTAGTTGCAATTACAAAATTGTCTTTTTTCTTGATCTGCAAGGCCTACAAAAACAGTTGTAGAGTGCAAGAATTATTAGTGCAAGAATTATTAGGATAAGTGACGGATTAGGTTGAGAATAGTTCAATATCATAGAGGTTCAAATTGCCAAAGACTCGCTGTGAATTATTTATAACAATTAGGACTGTGTATTGGCTGGAAACATTGAATTATGGTATATACTTTAATATCTAAACTACCGTAATATATAATTGCAATATTTACCAAGAATATCTATCGCTGTGTTTTTAATTATAAAAAAAAGTTTTCCTTTTATTTACATGCAGGTTGTGATTAGGTTGTCACCTGCTGAAAATTATAATTCAGCACTTCATTTCTAACCCCAGGCAACTTTTGAATATTTCAAACCATTTCCATCGAGTGTTGGTTTCTTCATTTCATTCATATTTCAGCAAAGTAATTGACAGTGTAATTAAATTTTACGGTAAATGAAAGTAATGGTACATGTAATTGTAATTTTAAAAAATCCAATGTAATGTATAAATTGTAATAATGCACTACATCTCAAAGTAATTGACCCCAGGTCTGTAATGGACAGATAATCCTTTTTTGTACAGGGTCCTGTACCCTTTTAATTGTGGTTTTTTTGTCTACAAATTGCTCTTTTGGGAAAAATAGTTTTAAAAATATGACTTAATGCAGGTTAGCAAAAAATGAAAATGCTATATAGTTTTCATTAAATTAATGATTTCATCAAAATAAACCACACTTCACAGAAAAATCAGATATTTTGATTGGCACACATAAGGATGTCTCACTCAGCATAGTTACATATTCATCATCCTATTTTTTATAACACAATGCAACCCAGTTATTTTGGGAAATTTTCAATATTAGATTTGGGGAAAAAACAGCCAATTTTTAATTAATTTACAGGACCCCATGCAAGGGATATTATGCTCTGTAACCAATATAACCAAGCTTTTCAAGATTGTTAGCAGACATCTACAATTGACAAATACACAATAGAAGTTTAACCTGGTCAGCAAGATAATTGCTTGACAATCAATTACAACAATACAAGGTGGCAATCATACCTGTTCTTACATCAATGTACACAATAAAATGCAGAACGGTAAGATATTTACAATATCAGTATAGATTGTATATGTACTTGAACACGCGATTTTTCGTCTATCTAAATACCGTATATTTTCCGTCAACCCCTGTAAACTAAGCTACTTAAAGTAGCTTTATCATTCTACAACAGCTACACCAAATGATACATCCAAAATCGAATGATTGTTTCTTGCCCGATAAATGAAGTTTATTACATGAGCTGTCTTAAACACGAGACTAGAAGTGGGACAGCTTTGTTTGTAAACAAGACGAAGTGTTTTAGCCTGATCTATACCTCTCTGACCCTTTCTTTGAAATCTTCAAAACTGAATAACCCTCCCGTGGGTATTTTGACATCAGGTGCATCTTTATCTCGCCTGTCAAACACATACACAAAAGCATCATCCTCTTCTAGTTCGGTTTCATTTCCTTTGCTTCGTCTGTTTGACGCCATATTTGATTAAACGCGGGTTTTAGCATGAACGGGTGTAAATAAAATTCGTTCTATTGCATTTTGATACACTTGTTAAATATGTTTTGTGCCGTTGTTTATAAAAATATTATGTCTGTACATAAGTGATAAAATTCAATATTATAAAATCATAGTCTTTCTACAAAATACGCAATCTATTCCCAAAATGTTATATACATCCATTTTAACTTGTTGGTGCCAATTGACGGTGGGTTAAATGGCATCTATACCGGGAACCCATGCTGTCACGGACGCTCTAGCGGTCGCTGATTGCATCAAGAGAACGTCACTCGGTTATTTAAATTTAAAAAAAACGCTTCTCTATTTTAGTTGTAAGCATGAATTATCTTTATAGTTTTTTAAAAATATAAACACACAGGTATTATTAAACATTTAATTCATTCTTAAATTAAGAATTTTTTTTCCAAATATTTCAAACGTACATGTTTAATAATATCTAGATTTTTCAAAATCCCAAATTTTATAACCGTACACGGTAAAACTAATAAACTAACCTTATAAAACAAATCAAATTGACAATTCCTGGTAAAATAAAATATCAAATTTTTCTTATAAAAATATACATGACTTTTTGAGCCTGTTCACACATATGCTTTTTTGCTTTAGTAAATGACTCAGTTCCTGATATTACGATACCCAGGGATTTGAATTCTTCAAATATTTTCAATAAATTCTTTGTAATAATTTTTATTTTCGATATTGCACTCTTGAAGAAAACCATTATTTTTGTTTTATTCACAGTAACATTAAGTTTCCACCGAGTACAACATGTATAAAATTCGTTGTTTGCAATTTCACTAAGTTATATACTTATATATGCTTTGCAAACCAACAATGTTATTTTCCAATAAAATTAAAGTTTTCTAGGTCGTTAATGTACAAAGAAAATAAAAAAGGGATATGTTTTCTCATTGCCTAACACAAACGTTGCATTTTTAAAAAAATCCAGGAAATACTATTTAGTTTTACTAATTACTTTACATCCATATACATGTTTAAAACATTTCCCATTTATCCCATTCAAGATAAGCTTACTCCACAGGCCGGTCCTCCATACAGTATCGAACGCTTGTGTAAAATCGGTAAAAGCACAAAATAACTTCTTTTTTCTTTTCATATAATTATCATAGAGAAATTGTAATGTCAAAATATAATCTAGATTTATAGTTTTTCTAAACCCAGCTTGGTTTTCATAAATAAGAATAAATAAGATTTGTCTCAGTGGCGTATGCTTCTAGACGAATTGCTAAAATACTACACAGCTTTAGAACCATTTTATCAAGATCTTGGACATTCGGTTGGACGTAGCTATCTATATATATATTTCTTGCGTCAAAACAAGTTCAAAATGACGCGGTTTCAAGCAAAATATGCACCGATTGCGTAGTCTTAGCTCAAAAGCCAGACAAATCATATTGATTTCAAAGAGCCATGGCTGAGTGGCCAGCAATGAAATAGACAGGGCTACGTCACATTGCTGTTTGACACAACTACCCAAAGTCCATCTCCTGTTAAAATGGTTCTAAATTGCGTAGCGACATTGAATTTATCGGAACGGATTAAAGAACTGATTTCAATTAATCAGATTCCAAAGTAAAGTTACCGAGCGGCGAAATACATTTTTTATAAACAGTTCTTAAAAGTCTACGTCATTCTAAAATTAGAGTACAAATGTTTTAAGACCGTTTACAAAATACCGGTAGTTGGGGTGTTAAATATTTACAATATAAACAAAAATATATGTTAACACGCTTATAAACGCAATTAATTCATTTTTATCTATTATTTTAGTCTCACTGTCTGTCATAATTCCATGATTTCATGAAAACGTTTTTAATACACATCAAATGAGCCCAGATATCTCTACTGCTACTGTACCAGTTATCGGCCAAGACCAGTTATTGGCTAAACTGAGAGTTCGGGTTTATAGCACGCGACTGCGACTATCAGAGATTTTTCAATTCAGTCGTCTGTTTTGAATAAAGAAAAGTAAGTTTGCTTGAACACTTTCTTAAATATGATTTAACCATGAACTTGAACGATCATTGTTTACCGCTGATTTACATCTTTGCACTATCAGCAGTGGGGGAAGTGGCGTAATAAGTTAAAACTAGATTGTGGCATCTTTGTGATACGTTACCATATACCTTCTTTGATTTGACATAATATCAATACATATTACATGTACAAACAAAAGGAATTTATTAAACTCTAAGAGATTCATAGCGCAGTTGAATGCCTGATTGCACAATATTGAGTATCATTAAATCAACATGTACAGGGATTTTACTATGTTATTATCGTAAAGCCGATAACTGATACAGTAAATTGTAAAACATGGCAAATTCGGGGCATGCTAAAAAGCACAAAACAATATGTTTTGAGTTCTTAACAATGATAATAATCTAACAGATGGATAAACAAGGAAATCACCATTTAACGTATGTCAAGTTTTATCCAAAAATATCAAGAAACAAGGAAATACGAAAAGAAAACGTTAAATTTTAGCCGATAACTGGTACAGTGCCAGTACCGGTACTTTGAGTACTTTGATTTATGCAGCACTTGATAGAAATATTTAGACTTTTAATACAATGGATTTGAATTTTTAAAAATCGCCGATCGAAGCAATCTCTTTGGGAGTTAGAACTACTTTTAAAAAAACCATGAGCTTGGACTTTGGGTAGTTGTGTCAAACAGCAATGTGGCGTAGGCCTGTCTATTTCATTAAAGGTCTCTCAGTCATGGCTCTTTGAAATCAACAAGATGTGTCTGGCTTTTAAGCTAATGCTTCGCAATCGGTGTATGTTTTGCTTGAAACCAGCGTCATTTTAACTTGTTTTGACGCAAGAAATAGATACATGTAGTTACATCCTACTGAAAGTCCAAGGCCGGCCTTGTTAAAATAGTTCTAATATATAATACATGTAGTTTGATCGAAGTACATGTAAATATATGCAATACAAACAAAACATCATATAAAACAATTGCAAAATTCAACGATATATTACCTGTATACAGCATTAGGAAAAGCTATGCAGCCAGTACATAACGTCACAGACGATGCCAAAATTTTCCAGATAAACTGGTAACACCACTTTCTGTACTTTCAGATCAGATATGTTTTAATTCTTTGTTACGTTTTTTTTTTTTAATTAATTTTACATATGAACCTTGTGTCCTTTACTTATTTACTACTTGAAAATTATTACATATAAATCATAATCTGTTATTTAATGATATATTTTACCTTTAAAGGGAACCTGTACTAAATTGTCTTAAATTACATGGATTTCGTTATTTCAACAGATTGAGAGAATGAGTCTAATCCGTCTATATAACATATGTTACATGACATATCACTGGCGCTTAACATATCCAACCGCTATTTTGATAATTTTAGATGCAGTTTGCTTTTATCATTAGTGCTAAATTTACCTCCAAAAATATAAATATTTCATAAATAAATTAGTAAAATAGGTTCTCAGTTAATTCATATGTGGAATTAAATTAACCTAGCAAACAGTATGATTTATATAATTACCGTTAAGTACAAATATTTTTCTTTTTTTCATTGTAACGTTACAAATCAGTATTTTACAATTATTGCATTGGGACATTATACAAAAAATACCCCTGAAAAAAATTATATGCTCTGAAAAAATAATTTGAAAGAAGTTTTAATTTATTTCTTGTCGTTTTCTGATAGAAAATGGTATCTATATAATTAACTAGATAAAAATATTTTTCTTATTTCATTGCACAAATCAGTATAGAACCCTTCACGATAACGACGGTACTGCTATCTTGCAGGGCAAAATGATATACTTTGCCGAAATTTCAGTAGGTAGATAATTAAATGACGTAAATGAAACAATTGACGTTACGTCATATTTCACTAAAGTATGTCATTTTGCCCTGCAAAAGAGCAGTACCCGCAGTTACCGTGAAGGGGTTAATTTTACAAATCAGGTCATTATACAGTCCCCTGTCATTGCCGTAAGTTTCGCATTTGCTTTTGACTCTCATACCAGTACCATACTCTCGTACCAGTTTCAAGAGGAGACATCCCTCTAAAAAACGATAACCATAAAAAATCATTTCATAAATTAAGCACACTCATAAGACTTCAAATACAGCAATTATCAATTTTACAAAAATATTGGGATACTTTATCCGAAACTGTTCCTTGCTACCTCGAACATTTTACATTCGCAGATCGCAGAAGAATGACGTTGAAAGTGCACGTTGAATATTGGTAAGATTTTTGTTATCTTCTTGGTTTGATTTGCAGAGAATACATTATGTAAAGTCGAGTTTCATACTGTATTCATGATAATTCAGTAAACATTCATTAAGGAATCAGGACAAGTCGCCATCAGAAATCGCCCTCATTTCAGGATAACTCCCCCCATCGAAGTCGCTCCCAAATTATTTTTTGATATAAGACTATCATTCATAATAACCCAAGCTGTAAAAAAGAAACAAAAACAAAACATGTTCATCTTTGATTCTCCATGGTGAGGATTAATCAGAATGATCTCTAGCCAGTCTAGGTGCACGTCAGAACCTATTTGTTGAAATTCACTTGCTGAATGATAGGAATCGAAAGTAAAGATTTTGAGGAAAGAGGCCATGTCGTTCTTTAAATAAAATCGATCTTTTTGAAGAAAGAAACTCTTTGTTTATTTGCGATATATGTGAAAAATGATGTAACAATGCACTGGCTAAAAATGGTACTTGGCGAGAATTGGTCTTAGGCCAGTGCAGAATTTATAGTGAATATATATCCCCGAGTACCCAAACTCCATCACCATAAGTAGAAAACATTCCGCGTTTCTCTGCAATTTATTTTTTGCGGTTTTTATCATTTGCAATCACTAAATATAATCGGAAACGTTATAATTTATAAAATTATTAACAAAAATATTTTCATTATTATTCAATTAAGGTAATTATCCATACGTCACAAAACAATGTCTGACGTAATTCACGCGTTATTACGTCTTGTCCGTGCCCGATCTAATTGAGAGCTAGCGTTAAAAGGTGTAATTTAACGAGGCCGGGTCTAATTTGTTCTGAAATCAAGCTGACCTAGAAATTGATTCAAAACAAAGCTATTCAAAATACTGACAACTGCAATCAATTAGGCCTATTAATCAGCGAAATGAAAACTTGACTGGGTTGTGTCGATTGCTTACTCGTTTTGAAAATATAGACCTCTTACTGTTTTCCTGCATAAACATCAATGCATTATAAGGTTGAATTTTATCCAAATATTTGAACATTAATCCCCGAAAGTCCATAAACACCCAAAATGAAATCCTGACCGAGATCTATTCCAGTGCATAAGGGAGATAAATACACAAGGGGAAATAATTTGACCGATATCATCTTTATCCTTTTCGCTTAGCAACGAGCATATATATATTTTCCACACAAAAAATGTTTTTAGAATTAAAACCATACGCTGAAAAAAAGTTATTTCATTTTAAGAACAGTCTTTAAACCAGTTAAAAAAAGGTTGAATAGAGGTTTGTCTTAAAAGCATATCAGGTAGTTAGCATTATCCACGCGTGTGACTGCAATTTCTAAATACCGATCTCGATCCATTATACTTAAAGATTCCAAAAGAAACCATATTTTGCGATTTAAATAATACAGATTAATAAACAGTTTGTTTAAATCATGTTTTCTATTCAACAATAAACTAAACATATTTTTTAGAGTGATGAAATGATAAACCTATGCATAATTTTATTTCTACGGATCTTTTTTCAAAATATATATTTTAATGTTTTTTACCAAAAATACGCCCATTGTGATCCTGAAAAGGCCGGTCCTTTGGGTAATTTTATTTCCAATTGATTAAGGACGTTAAGGGGTAAATAATATCAATATTTCAGAGAATTCTGTACGTAAATAAAATTACAAGAGCTTAAATTCGCTTTGAAAATTTAAATCATTTTATCTCATTTGTAAGCAGATTTATCTATATTTTAATAAATAAGCAAGTGAACAAAAAATTATTTGTTTTGAAATGATAATTCCTTCATTTTACATAGGATACAAGTCAAAAAATGATTTTGTGAAAGTAAAATTTCAGGCTTAGGCTTATTTCATTATGTATGAAAGAAGCGCCGTTTTCCGCAATCGGTTCTATTTTTAGCCACGGCCATAGCTTTAATGATACCGATGGACCAGCCAACTGAGTAAAATTTGATAAGAACATATGCTCATATACATATTTGAAAAATATGAAAAAAATCTGTACGCATTTTATTTATCAAGTGGGGTATGGACCTTTACCTTAAGCCCTCTGAATACGACGTTTATCACACTTGCTATCATAGTTTATGAACCTAACTCTGTCACTTACATGACCTATGATACGCCAGGGAATGAAGACACATTAACAATTTAGTTTAAACTCAACTTGTATATAGGCCAAGTTAAAATAAGTAAAATCGGTGTATACAATTTAAATTGTGTTTAATTTCATCAAAGTGAAATGATCGCCAGAATTAAAAAATGGGTCCTTGTAACAACAATCACAATGACCTTTTCAGAATGTATGGAAGCCGTTTGATTTCTGTCCTTACATATTTCAAAAATATCATATCAATAATGAATATATTGATGATTACATTATTTATTTATTACATTTTTAATAAATGTTGCATATTCTAAATACCGACATACCGTATATATCTGTAACCCTGTATAAGGCAAAAACTACGGCATGAGCAATTTGACGTTAAAATCAAGTGTAGTGCATGAATGCTATTGCGGACTGAAAAAAATGTATTAATAACCTTAATAAAAAATAAATTACATGTGAAATGTTTCATCTTGACCTCTCTTAAAATGACTGAACACCGTAAATCATCGAATGGGCCCGTATGTCAGAAATATCGTTATTTTAGTGCACCCATGAAAAAGTGTTAGCTAATTTCACTCAATTATTGTTGCATAAAATGAAGAAGGTGTAATTCTGTTATGTTCGAACACATTCTTAAATTTAACCGTTGTAAATTGTTGACATTTGATAGAAGTTTTTTGACATTCAAAAAATGATGTCATAACCGCACTTGATTATAAACGGCAAGGAGTTTCCCGAAAGTGACGGAGTTGGGGTAGTGACGGAGTTAGGGGGCTATGCGATACTGTAAATACAGGGATTTTCAACACTATTTTGTTCCAAGCCTTTTGGAATTGGGAATTTTACCATGATTTATCAAAAACTGGAAAATACTGATAATTATGTGTTCTTGATAAAAACTAACTTTCAAGAATTCATCACAGTGGGTCTGAAAAAAATTATTGTCAAAACAAGATCTTTTGCATATGTGATTTTTGTGTCAGGCATTGTGAATTCCAATCCTGTACGAATATGTATAACTATTTAATATATATTATAATAGTTTAATCATACATCATGTATCATGGTCTCCTGCAACTCTCTTAAATAATTATTAAAAAAAATTAAAATTTAAAACAAATTTTAAATTAAAATTAAAAAATAAAGCAATTTTCTAATAGAGGCACAGGTTGTGGGTTTTTTTTCCAATTACATTTATTACCTTGTTATAGGTTTAATTACAAACAAACTTCTCATCTAAATGTTAGAATATTATGAGATAAATCTCTTGCTCTATAACTTGTATTTTGTTACATGTACCGGTAGTTAAGTTATAAACTTGGTGAAGTTCATCATGATAGTACATGTACATGTAAGTGGAAATACTTGGTAATGTAAATATAGACAGTTATGCTTGTGAAAATGTTTCATGAGTAAAGTCCATACATATGTTTGATTATGTGTCATTGTAACATAAAGATAACGTAATACACAAAGTGGTTATAGTGCATGTGATCATGTTCAGTTGTTGTAATTTAAAGGATGTCATTTTGAAACAACTTTGAATCACATACCGTCTTTGAAAAAAACTCTTATTAAACCACCTCACAGAAATTTGTAATTCCATGCACTAGGTGTTTAGGGCACAATGTGTAGATGTGCTTATTACTAGGATAATCAATACTTAAGAATATTAGCCATATATTGAAAATAGTAATGAACAGTTTGTCAAGTGCAACTCTTCTTAAAGCACTGCACAGAATTTAGTAAATTAAACTATGTAAGACACAATGTGTAGATGTTCATATTACCATGAAATTCTGATTCCATTATAATTCGGCAAATTTTGACCCTTTTGAAATTAGAATTTTAAGTTGCTAAAGACAAAAGGATATATGCAGAAAGTTTGAAAGGATAATTTTTTGAGAGTTATGCCCCTTTATTAAATTATTTTATATATTCATTGCATATCCTGCCATTGTCATGTAAATGGGGGAGATCCGAGCATGGGGTACATGAGTTTGCTCAATATTTCTTTCATTAAATCAAAGTCACTTCTTTGTATCCATGTTTTACTTTTATCAATTCTGCTGGAACATTTACTAATATTGAGCTATTTTGTTTTTCCAGTGGTGGGTGAGGTTACGGGCCTCGATTCCAAGAACTTCGCCAGCAGATCCTGGCTGAGGTTCAGGGGGTCGAGGTCACAGGAGCGGTGGGCAGGAGAAGTAAGTTGTCGGACGAGGCCGTCCAAAGTTAATTCTCTATTTAACATTGCTCATGCATGTAGGTTTAGGAGAATTGATTTACCTGGTACTAAATTTTTTGCTTTAAACAACAAACAAACATATCTTTTCAATATCATTCTCTCCAGTTTGGTTGTACTATTTGCAGCTTAAAAATACTACAGTATCTAGAAATACCCCAGATTAATGTGGATTATTTAACACTTAGGTTGTCTTTATTACTGACAGGACAGATAAACTAACAGCCAGTCTATATGTATCTTGAATACTCATTGTACATGTATTTGTATTTATGTACATGAATAAAAATCACCTTATTGAAAATTCATGTTTATAATGATCTCGCCCAGTCTCATAGGTTTATACTTCATACTTTGTAGACTACGTTGAACGTAAACTTATTTTTGTGCATGAGCACATCTGTATATAAAAAACCTGAATTACACATGTTATGGTTGTAAAAAGTATGAATGATGATACAAGTTGACTAAAAATATTTGTAATGATATGTTGATGTCTCTTGTGAAATCAAAAATGTTTGTTGCTTTCACCATTTAGTTAATCTGTATTCACAAATGAAAAATTATTTGCCTTTTATACTCGACGATACAAAAAGTACCTACTTGTATTTCAGTTGCAAAATACAAAAATCAAAATGTATGTTAGTTGATATCCAAGTATTTTCTTTACTAGTAATTTTAATGTATTCCATGTATGTTGAAGTTTTGAGTAAAGGTTGTTGCTCTGCAGTTCCTCAATGACCATTAAAAGTCACTATTAAAAGGATTTATTTATATTTCAGCTTCCTTTGAAGTGACTGTAGGGGACACACTGGTGTTTTCTAAACTAAAGCTGAATGCATTCCCAATTGCACAGGATGTAAGTATAAATGCCTGTTAGTGGCATTTGTAATTTCAAATAAATGAAACGTTCATGGAGCTAGTCCAAACAATAACCAACAAAACAAAAAAACAACACAACACCAGGGCAAGAATAAGGATTTATATAATGAATACTGTAGATTTCTAATTAAACACGAGGAATTGATATTGGCGGAAAATCAGGAGAAGTACCCCTCGCGGATTTTAAAACCTCTCTTTTATTTTCTGCGAGTTGAGAGTTGTAAGAGATGAGGATAAAAGTTCCGCATTCGTGATTTTATATTATCGCATTTTGATACGAAACAGCGGGATGGCAAAATTAAGTACTCATGTAAAATTAGGAATCTACAGTATATCAACACTAACACTGAAGAGAAATCATTAAGGATCTCTGTCACATTTCTATTGTTGTTTTTATGCCTTTTCAGGTGATTGCATGCATCAGAGAAGCCCAGAAGGGACAGAATCCCAGCATTATAGAAACTGGGGAGTCAGCAGGTTGCAACATTCTCTAAGTACAGCATACCACAGCATAGAAAGCATTCCAAGTGTTAGTGCATATGTTCTTACAAATTTCGCAGCAGTATTTATGAAGGTGGGAGGGAAATGTCTCGAGGTCAACCCCCCTGTCTGGAGACTTTCACTGCTCAAATTTGTACCAACATGTTCATTCCAAGGAATGTCATAAAACTTTTTAATTTCCTCTTCAACTCATATGATTTATTTATTCTCTTGAAGAGGTAATGTTATTTTTTTTCCCATGTGTTGTAATTTATACATATACAGTAGAACAATTTTTCTTATACAATGAATAAATTTTTTTTCTCATAAATCAGTGTTTAAGTTGTCAATCTTATGTATTTAATAGATCTGGAAAAAAACTTCACACTGCAGGTGTGACAAAAAACAGTATGAATTTGTTTTCTTGATAACAAAAAATAGAGGGAAATCACTGCTTACCAAAAAGTCGATTTGAACTCTAGATGATTTCCTATGATTTTACTTCTTATCTTTATCGGGGAGCAATGAAAAATTGTTTTGAAAACTGTTTGGGTCACATGTTAAAACCTTTTTTAAAGCAGAAGATTTTCTCTTCAAACAGATTCATAATTTACATGTACAAATCATATGAAATGCTATGAAAAGCCATACAGTTTTCACATTTTTTTCTTCAATATTTCACATGATACATGTAAAACCTTTACTGATGCGGACTCTGATGTATGTATGTATGAAGCTTAAAAGTTTTGAAAATTGCTGATAACTATGTTGAAAACCTTTTCTCAAGAACTTCGATGCTACTGTATGTGATACTACTATGCAACCATCCTCAGGTAGTTTAGATTCTAAATTGTTCAAACCGTGACCCCCGAAATATACTGGGGTCAAGGAAAGTTCAAAGTTCAGCATAGAAATATATTGGGGGGATCTTTTAAAGTCTTCTTCTTAGTAACTAAAATTTGTGATATTACATGTATGATGCAAGCATCCTCAGGTAGTTTAGATTCTCAATTGTTAAAACTGTGACCCCCAGGCCAATACTGGATCCCTGAGAGGGATTCAAAGTTCAATATACAACAGAGACATAAATAACATTATTAATGTCTCTGATAGACAATTAAGATATTTGATTATAAACTTACTGAACACATATATATTCCAGTGTTTTTATATTCTATATGATTCCTGCAGTTGTCAGATTGTGGTATGAAAATCATCCAGGCATCAATTATTTTTTGTGAATGCAATTCAAACATAGATAATCCACAACATGAATTTTTTTTTCATTTATCAAAGCTTAGAGAACTCCTGCAGTCTTGAGCTATATTATACACGTGGGTTTTGCGTGCAAGTCAACAACACTAAAAATGTACAGCCAACACACGGGGCACCTGACGTTATATAAAACCCACCCATGTATATAACGTTAGTTGCATGTAGACAAACAGCTTTAATGAAAACGAAATTGTTGCGTGAAGCACTACTTTTCAGCCTGTCACCAAAAAGGGAAAATCTTTTTTGCCACTTTTAAAATTTTCCGATCGAAAAACAGTGCCAATGGTCTGCTTGACGTTCTTTACCGTCGATATAAATAAACCGAGAGACGTGTCGAACTAACACTTTGGTTTTTGTAGTTTTTGTGTACATGTGTCTGTCTTGACAATGAGCCATTTCAGCACATCTTACCAAATGTAGCTTTAATAGGATCTATTTTTATTATGTTTATAGTTTTCCAAATTGAGAAAATATGTAAATTCAGTGTGCACCAGTACGAGTAACTCCTTACGTATTCAAATGCACTTGCTTTTATTTTCATATATATTCTGAGTATTTCTACCTGAAATCTTTAAAAATCAGATCATGTTTCAAACAACTCCTAACCTTAATTCACGATTCAACCAGTTTTGAAAGTAATTTGTCCGTGTAATAATATATAAATTTCTTTTCAAAACTGCATTATAGAACGCTTTTTGGGGCAGTGTTTAGTTCATCAAAGACTTTTTTTCAAGTATTTATAACAGTATACTAAAATATGTTTACAATGTTATCTGGTGTCTTAAATCAAACAGAGAGAGAGAAAGATTATGTTATTATTTAAGGAATAAGGAATCATTCTTAGAGTATTATGAGGTAATAATTTCGGTCGGGGCGTGATCAAATCCAATAGAGCTCGAAGGGCTTTATGATAGATTTGATCACGTCCCGACCAAAATTATCACGTCATGATATTCAAAGACTGATTCCTTATTACTTATATTTATATATTTACATTTTCCAACGTATAATTGGGGCGCCAGCGGGGTTTGCTTATATATATTTAATCATACAATGGCAGGAATCATTCTTTGAATATTATGAGGTGATAATTTCGGTCGGACGTGATCAAATCCAATAAAGCCCGATAATTATGAATACTTCACCCTATGATCAACACAGAGCTTTGCGTTCTTGCTTGAAAACTTTGCACTCCGCCTTACATAAAGATATATCGCAGACGGGATTTGAGCCCGGTCATCCATGTCCTATTGCGCGCGATGCGCGATATTGCGCTGAAAACTTTGCGCTCCGCCTCAAATAAGGATAAATCGCAGACGGGGGTTTAGCCCGGCCATCTATTTCCTATTGCGCGCGATGCGCGATATTGCGCTGAAAACTTTGCGCTCCGCCTTACATAAAGATATATAGCAGACGGAGTTTGAGCCCGGTCATCCATGTCCTATTATGCGCGATATTGCGCTGAACTACCGTGACGGGGGTTTAGGGTTCTTAGCACACCCGATTTATTTCTGGTTCATCACATAATGGCCATCTAAATGCCGTCTAAATCATTTCCCTTTCTTTGTTGGATCATTGGTTAAATCACCAACTATAATGACCGTTGGTCAAGAGTTCGAATACAGCTATTCGCTACTCGAAAAGTAAACAAGAGTTAAGATTTTTAATTTTGATTGCCATAAGAAAGAGCTTGTAAAATTGTGTTAGAATGTAAAGTTACTCTTTTCATGTAGTTCTATTTTACCGAATGTGTTAAATTACTTTTTCTTCTTCTGTTGAATACATAATTATATATAGTACTTGCACTAAGAATGAATTTAACTCCGTCTGGTCTTTCATATTACCGGGTTTCTCGTTAAAGTAAAATTGATTTAATTTCCACATGTTTGTACATTTACGACGTTCAAACAAAATACAGGATGATAACATGTGTTTGTTAATACAGTGTTCATTATTTATTCACTGTATAGTTTTCATTTCACCAAACCAGCACAAACCATGAACACAGTAAAATTCAAAAGTCAAACCAATGATTTCTCTCCCAATGTACACAATTAACAATAAAACTGCTGTTTAATGATAATTTTGATATTTTATTTTTATCATGAATTACATATAAGAAGGTGTCGATGCTTAATTAAACATGGTTTCCCCCCTTATATTCTAATCAAACTTAGGTGTGTATATATATATGTATAGTGTGTATTGTGCGGAAAATAATGTGTACTTTCTATAATTCAGGAAATTATACTGATAACAGGATCCCGTCTGGTATTATTTTTATTTTTATTTTTTCTTATAAATACATTTGTCATGCTTCAATATGTTTAGCAAGGTAACCGATTTTTGTTTAGTATTTTTTTTTACACTGCTTGACATGCCTGATATGTATTTCTTGACAGGTGAAGATGACTCGTCGGAATTTAAATTTGACAGGTCTTTGTTTTTCTTTAAAAGTTGCCATGTCTGGATACACTAAAAGATATACCGGTAAATTATATCATTCCCAGATACCAAGTATAGGGGTCGACGAACCCTTGTTTAGTGCGAGAACATAAAGATTCTAGAGATATCTCCAAACAACAATCAACCCAAAGATAAAGAACACAATCTTTAAACTTACGTAAACTCCTTTTTTATTTTAAACCGTAAACTGATTTTATTTAGATTCATCTATGTATGTAAATTAATTGACTTGAAAACGTCAAAAAGGGTACACCATGCTCTGTTGATTTTCCAAGTTTGGGAAAACAAAACGATTATTGTTACCACACGCAACAAGACTAAAGTCATTGGAAGTTCTCCGCCAACACATGTTTTGTTATTCAAACTTTATTTAAAAATTTCAACGCTAGCAAAATTCATTCGCCTCAAATCCTTAATACTGACAGGAGACAGGCATAATAACTAGATAGCGGGTAAGCCTCTTAAGTTACCCCAATGAAAGTTTATTAAATTTTAATGATACTTTATGCACACATTTGGAGCTGTAGGGGTTTACGATCTTTTGCCTCTGGAACCTTTGCTGGATAGCTAAGGTATGTCCTTAGATTACTGTCCTTTTCATTTCTGTCTTCAACTTTGTGTGTTCTGGGCTTTGAAATATAATATCACTTGATTTCGTGACAATCTGAAATGAATTTTTAACAAGAAATTTATTTTTTCTTTTATTGTACTTTTGTATATAGGAATCTCGAAATTAATTCATGTTTGGCATCTGTTGAATGATGGATAAATATATTAAATTTTGTTTCATAACTTAAAAGAAAGATATTTTAGTGATATAATGTCTGTTTTATGTTGTAAAAATAAGTTGATTAGATAATGCAATATTTTTTTTGGTTTAGAGTGTGAGTGTTTTAATTCCATTTTCATGATTTTCATGATTTTCTGATCACATTATGTGCGATGTCCATAGTTTGTGAAGATTTAGCATTTCTCTTTCTTTTCTATTACAAATGGGCAAAATTCAACCGAACTCGTCACAAAACATCATTAAATTACTTTTAAAGTATTTTTAAACGACAAGCCATGTGCTGGTAAAAGGGGAGGTAAACTTTAACAGCTGAAAGCAAGGTTGGGAGTCTTTAAATCTTCATCTAAAAACGAATTCGCCAGATATAACATGCACATCATTCTGGGTAAACTTCTTTATATAATTGAGATTTTTTAATCAAGCTGGTACAAACCATGGCTCCTCTACCAATAATAGTACCTAGTCCTTGGGCGCGGATTTCAACATTATAATATAGATGGGAAAAAACAGAAAAGATCTTTTCTCTCAAGAATATGAATCATGTTCCCATTATCCCCCTCTGCCCCCGCTACAAAACAGAGTACACATAGTTGGAGTTAAGAATTTTATGTAAAAACTGAAGAAAAAATGCAAAAAGTGAACCACTGGGAGACTATAAAATGTAGAATAAAATGAATTAAAAAAATAATAAAATGATGCAAGTAGCATGCATGCAATCATTTTGTGAAAAAAAAACAAAATTAGCACCTATTATGCACCGTTACTAGTAAGTACTACTTTAAAAGAGGACACTGAAGCTGATTTTTTTCCAGAACTAGATTTATTTTTTCATGACCTGTAGGGATTAGGATGGGGTCAGATTTGTGATAAAAATTTATAAGATTGATATTTATTAAAGATATAGATTATTAGAAAACACCCAATGTTAAACAGGGGTGGGTTGGAATTGATATAAAACAGGTGAATACAAAGATTTTTTTTCAAGCTTGATCCAAACATTTGGAGACTCTCTCTCTCTCTCTCTCTCTCTCTCTCTCTCTCTCTCTCTCTCTGATTGATTCAATACTGGCATGGCTTTATATTGTATTTTAAGTATGTTTATCTTTGAATAGATCGACACTAGCTGTTACTCAGGTGAGCGATGTGGTCCATGGGGAAGGAGGAATTTGATGAATAATTTTAAAGTATACCGGGTATCATAGATACAAATCAATATCAAATATCATATTTTCAAGTCGAATACATGTATATTTTCTATTTAGCGTAATGAGGGAAGGGGATAAGGTCATCAATCATTTATAAGTAAAAAAAAAATACCAAGAAAAAAAACCGCCACCACTACCCCCCCCCCCCCCAAAAAAAAGAAGAAAAAACCAAAAAAACAACAAACACATAAAAACAAATAAACTAAAAAAAAACCCATAATAGAATCAGTTGTAAACTTCAACAAGCATAAGAATATAGAATGCCTGTGTTCTCGAGTGCTAATGCACCTTTGTATGTTAATAACTTACATGTATATACCCGGATAATACTACCGTAATCACGAGACACTGCGTCTCTCTCGCTAGAGGTTTGGTATATACTAGATTATAGAGTCTCTTGATTGATCCACTGATAGGAAGATTGCAACACTCCTATTGAAAATGAGTAACTCTACTGTTAAATGATTTTAGATAATATAGAGACGTTTTTAAAGTTCAATGTGTGACAATCGACTAACTTGCGTAAAAATGTATTATATGATCGACGAACACAATATCTTTTATCCTATTTTAGGGCATGACTTTGTCAACACAACACCCCCCCCTCTCTCTCTCTCTCTCTCTCTCTCTCTCTCTCTCACATGAAAAAAGAGAGTTTATATTCGATATCATAAACTGAATTTTCTGTATAACATATTAATGTTTTTGTTATTTACGGTGAGAGACTGCGGTAAAAAGAAATATAAGCGTGTCAGAAATTTAATATTATAACCGTACCCAGGGTAATGTTGACATTTTTTTCCCGATAAAGGAAAAGCATAGAAAGCAAGAAAATTTAACAGATGGAATCTATCGGACCAAGGTTTCCGTGAAAATTGTTTTTTCTAAAGATAACGTTATTGAAAAATCGTCATTCTGCCCTCCATTTACATAAACGGCCACCATTTGATAGCAAGTTTCCTTTTGGAAGTATTTTAATTTGTGTGGTAAGGTACACTATTTGATTAAATAACTCTTGTGATCAATTGATGATATCGTGACCTCAATTTCACTGAAAATCTTAATAATAAAATGTGTTCTATCTTTTCAAAAAAATATTGACGTAAAAATCCAATATCGGCAAAATTCTTTCCAACATATAAAACCATTTTGATAAAACGTTTTCAGGATGGTTTCTATAATATGACTTTATTTTAAAATTGAATTTCGATTACGGTTTTATTGCATGCAGAGAACGGGAAAAAAACCTTATAGATTTTATGCGAGTAATGAGAATAAAAATTGAGTTTATTTTAGCCCATGGAATACGAAACAAAACGGTTTTGTTCTTGTTTTCCCCCAGCATAACATTAAAGATTTTTCATCTACTTTCTAATGAACCCATTGAAATCTATTCACGCGTTACTGCAGTTGATACATTGCTGTAACTTTTTTTGCCGCTAATCATTTGACATCTACATGCGAGTAAACGTTTCGATTTAATGGCTGTTTTGAAATATATTTAAAGCACGGCTCTGGAATCCCCGTCTCGCCCTTTTAATAAAATCTAAGTGCTCTTAATCGATGATATTTAAATTCCGGATTACCGATCTTCGCTAACTCAAGATGAGATTTCTGTGTGCTATATAAATATCGGTAAAATTTTCTGCAGTTTCGCAGACACTTTACTGAACTGTTATTGATTGTAGGATTCATTATTTGACTTTTTCGTCACCAGACCTTTTTGAATTTTCCATTCGAACTCCACCGGCTAGGGGACGATTTCTTCCTTTGGCTACTTTTTTGTGCTTTGGCACACACAAGGAATAGCCGTTATACTCATCAATTTGCCGATTGGTTTATTTTGCTGAACTGGACATCCGTTGGAATTTGTTCTCCAGTGTTTAACATTATAATTAAGCAAAGAAATAGATGTCTACACATTGTTTGGACTGTAAACACGAAAAGTTTAATCGAATAGACTTTGAAACAAGCGACTAGCTAGAACATTTCATTTTCAACATCTACGTCTGTGTATATCCCTACTGTTTGAGATATCGCCAATCAAGTGTTTGAAAAATTTACTTGTTTGGGTTTTTTGTTTGTCTTATTCAAATATTTATCATGGCAGTTGCCCGTCAAAAACTGAAGACCAACGGTTCGGAAATGGAGAAGGACGCTTCCAGGGCGTTTTTTAAGAGACAAGAAGGTAAAGTTCATGATTTCAAAACCTTACACCGTTTTTTAAAGTTATTTGTTTGGTATTTTAGATCAACTGCAGTAGTAGTGATTTAAGAACCTTTTTTCAGAATTTAGAATTCTCTAATCAATCGCGATCGGAAAAGGTAAAAAAAAAATTGTTTAAAGTCCGTCGGTTTTCGAAGTCGCAATTTAAATTTTTGTAATGTAATCATCTAATTAACTAGACATTTCGGGTCAAATCCCTCTCAAGTATATGACTGATTAAAAAGATTACATCAGGAATTCTTTAAATAATTCTTTAAGTTCACTCGGTTTTAGAAAACAGTGCCTATGTATTTATTTAACTAGTCATCTACATGTAGTTCTTTATATATTCAGAACTTGTAACAATGTAATCGTTTTCTTCATATATATATATATATACTTGAGGTTTTTGGCTGCTATTTTTTTTTTTAGGTGTAGCTTTACTGACCCACGAAACAAGGTTTTATATATGAATGACCGTTCTAAAGCGATTCCTATACCCAGCTTCGTCCACCTCCCCACACTACTACGCGCCATTGTACAGTGTAACTTGCATTTTCTTATAATGTCGATTCGTAGATAACGAAATGGGCAAACGATATTGATATTATTATGTCACTATTACGTATGAACGTCCTTATAATAATTAAAATTTATCATAATTTCTCATTATGCTCAATTTCGATAATAAAATGTATTGAATTATTGCTTTGCCGTAATATTTCATATATTAAGCAAAGAATTGAAGTGAACACTTTCTAAATATAAACATAAAAGAAGGGGGTAATTTACAGGTGCCCGTGATGATTTTGTGTCTTCGGCATATAACGTCATCAAATGGATTTGAACTGCAATGACATAATTGAAAAACAAACAGTAAAACGAAAACAAACATAATATTGCGGTGCCAGGTGCGTCTCCGGTGGCAGGCCGTACACAGGAGCTTGTGTGATTGATCGTCTCCCATCAAATGAATCTGGGAAAAGTAAACCGAATTATGTAAAGAATAAACAGAACATGGCCCTCATGCAGATCTCTTTGTATTGTACCGCGACTAAAGATTGTTTTGTTGGAATGAAAAAGAGAATATCTTACGAGACAAGATACCAAGTAACAGATTGCATAAAAAATGGAAGCTCGTCTCTCTGGCCCTAATAATAACGTTGGAACTCTTTAGCTTCCAGATCCGATGTTTTTTAAACAATGACCAAAGTTTTGGTAGCTATTTGAATATACAGGAGAGTTTTAAAATAAATTGTGCCTCAGATATCTTTAATTGCATATATGTAAACCGTAATATTAAGGGCCCATTCCCCCTTCTGCACTGTAGATAGATATAAACATTGTTAGAGGGTATCTGATTCCAGTTCAAAATTAGAATAAGCAATTGTAATTTTGTTTAAAGAGACGTCCTGTGCGTGTTGGGTGTGGTGACATGGTAGAAAAACAATTAAAGTACATCTGGGGAATAAGTCACGAACAAAGGAGTAAGCCTTACAGAGAGGGTCTGGTTTTTAAATGATGACAAACGGTGCAGATATTTATAAACATTTTCATTAGAAAAAAACAGTTGTGTGATATGTTTTGTCGTATCCTATAAAATTACGGTAGCTTTCATTGATTTAATTAATGTCTGTAATTGTTACTTCATTTACTGAAGTATTATGGATAAAATTTGCCTATTTTGATATACGTTGTACACGTAGAACATGTATTGGTTCTTCTAATTTGCTATTTGTATTTGTACATGAACATGTGTTTTTGTCCGATTATAAATTTAACTTTTAGGGGGGATTTTCTATCGGCGTACAGCTTTTTTTTCAGGCATTGACCTACCTGAATCAATAATTTGACGTCGTTATGGTCGAATTAGAATCCATATATTAGACTTATCAAATTATTTCAAACACTTGAACAGGTGTGATTTTCCCCTTTAAAGTTGTAAAATAAAAAAAGGGACAGACCATTCTTTGCAAAAGTACACCGTATTGGAAATTAATATTTATGAAAGGTATTATATTTCTCTGATTGAACTGTTCATATCAAACATACATGTACATTATTCTATAAAAGAAATATTTTTTTAACATAGTGCCAAACAATTAACTGTTCAATGCTGCATGCCCATGGCTTTTACCTTCCCAGTGCCTAGCAAACATATCTGTATAAAACTGAACGCACATTACTACTGGAAACTCGCAATATAAATAAGACAAAGGTTTTGTTATCTGTGAAATTAAACAGATGACTGTACACTTCACAAAACGGATAAAGTAGTTTGACAAGCAATACATTGAATTTTAAAACATACGTTTTACAAACATGACGTTTAATTAAAATAGTGTGTTTGGATTGCGGACTTGTTAAATTCATTCTTTGCACCAAACGATGACTTCAGCCATTTATACGTCTATTGTCCACCCAAAAAGTAATAAAAAAATATTACGGTTAAGTTAAAAAAAAACCAACATTGGTAAAATATAAAGAAATTGAGAAATAACTTGAATACATATTTACTTAAGTGGTAATTATTGTTGAATTTTCATGCTTCGTTTTGTAAAACTGATTTTTGGAAGTAATAAACAATAAACGGCAAAGAGAAGTGACAGGTGCGCCTCTAGGTTGTCAAGTTCAAATCATTAAAAGAACTAACAAAAACGTGGATCTGTGCTGAGGTATGAACGAACCCAGAAATGCTCCAGTTGTTTTTCGGATACATTGAAAAGAAAAGAATTATATGAAAATGAATAAATCATGGAGTACAAAATAAAAATGTTAACCGAGTTCTAATTCAACGATTTTTTTTTCTTCCCAAGTGTTATGCGTGTATGTGCTAGTGTGATAAAAACCTTTTTGTTAAACTCAAACAATATTTATTTTCATCTTGCTTGGAATTAACGCCTTGGAGACCCCCCCCCCCACCCCTCGCAACCGCCAATCTTGTATTTCTCCAATGATATGCAAATAACGAATAGTACAATTAAACTGCATTCAAGGTGCATAAACCTTCTGATACATAATATGTCAAGAATTTTTATAATATTTTAATATACATTATCACAGAGCACTATATCTTGTGAAATAAAAATAATTTATTTTTAAAATGCCTCGTCCGCGGTTCTCATATTATCGAAATTTGAAGATCAACATAGTCATGATAAGAAGAATAAAGAGATCACACGCTATTAAAAAATATTGTATTTCATTATCGAAGAATAACATTAAAAATATATGTATGTACCATATAAAACAACAAAGTATATATAGTATCAAGGGAATATAAAACAATAAAAAAATGTAGGGAAGTGATGCTTCTTTTGTCAGAATAAATTTCCCAAAAATTCTACATAAGAAATTTTCGTTTATTTTGCAAGAGTTTCCTTTCATGAGAAATAAAGATACAGCATATATAATGAATTTTCCACTATTTAACTATGCATTTTCTCATAGAAAGACTATGAATACTGCTACATGTATCTTGGCCATTTCTTCTGAATGCTATTTCTAAATAATGAAAAAGAAAATTTGATGAAGAAATTTTATTTGCCATGTTTTTCGGAAATGACATTGTTTGAAACAAGGGTTATCAAACTTCAGTATGAAAATTCAATTACCTGTCATGCTGAAGACTAAAAGTATTTAAAAAAAAAAACGTTCAGAGTTAAGTGTTTGTTATAAAATGAATATATATTTTATGAACTGCTACTACACTTTGCAGCCCCCCCCCCTTCCCCCAGGGAAAAATGCGCTTTACATTTTATGTGCATTGTATTTGATGTTCAAAATGCTAGACACAATTTTTCTATAGAGAACTTTTAACTTTGTGAAAATAATTTTAAAAAATCCTTAGTGTAACAAAATCCACAAAAGCATTTTTACGGAAGTTATCTCTCTTATCAAAGTATAGATGTACCTTAAGCACTTCGGGAGAAATTTTGCTTTTGTAAAGTGTATTTCATTAAGGTTTGACCATTTTTAAAAGTAGATAGGTGGTTTAAAGTTTTTGAACATTTTGTGCATGCACACCCATAGACCCTAGCTCTACGGAAAATTTGGGTTGGCATACCGTCACCCTGGATTGCCTGTACAGCTACAATTCCGCAGATATACATGTAGGTTGTTTAGATGTAATGAATAATATCGATAAGGACATATTTCTAAATTAACTGCTATTCCCATTTAAATGACAATAAACGCTAAAATTGTTTTGGAAATTATGAGCAATATATATAGCCACTACAGGAAATTCTATACAATCTAGTTGTATGATTTCTTCTCGGCATTCTGGTTGGTGGATAAATGATATCATTTATCTGGCGGAGAAGTCAAGGGCTACTGAAATCTTGCCTGTCCCGTTTTTATTGTCATGCCGTCTGAGAACGGACCAGTATTGAGTGTTTATCAAAGACAGAAATTGATATCTTAATATGTGTTTTGAATCTTACACGCTATTCTATCTAAACATTGATCCCTCGCTCATTGTTGCTGTTACTAGTATTTTCTGTAGCTTATTGACCCGATAATACAGAAGCATTGCTTTTCATTGATTGTTGGTAGGTAAAAATTGCATGGTCAATAAATATACTGTTTCTATCAGCCCCTCTAATTTATACATCTCAGTGATATTATTGTATAAAATTTCGTTTAGCGGATATTTGTGTCGATGGTGATGATTGATATAAAGGCAAAGAGGGAACGGTATTGTTTCTTGTTAAAAAATTGTTTTATTGTTGATTGTTGAAACATAAACAATAACAACAAAAATAAAACAAGAGCAGAAACACACCAACAACAAAGAAGCAAACATATAACAAAACAAAAACAGGGTTTTTTTTTTAAAGGATTAAGTAAAAAACACCTAGATATACATGGTGTGGTTTTATTTACAGGTGAGGTTGGGGTCTACATCACTGTGTACGATGCCACAGCCGCTAACCCCAAGGCCTACGGCTCGGAACATTTCTACTTCATGGAGTTGATGGAGAAGCTACACGAAGAACTGAGCAAGGGCAATTTCGTCAAAATGCGAGCAGCCCTTGAACAGAAAGGAGAATTTAAGGGGGCGTACATTGAGCGATTCGAAAAGGGTAATCATAAAGTACAGTCATACTCGATACCCTCTATTTCGTTCTTAAATTAAAAAGGCATTTACATGGAAGAAAATTAGGAGTGTTTAAAATACGATATGCAAATAGTTTAAAGGCACAAATTTGAATTTTATTAAATTGCCAGTTTGAAATTGCCACGAGGATTAACTTGTCACATATATTCAAATATATCTTTAATTCATTCATATTGATCTCGAATAATCCTTCAAAGTCAGGTATATTTGCTAAATGGCTACTAAACAACCTGGCATGAAATTGAAAATACGTGTTAATAACAATAATACACTTAAGGTTAATCTTGACTTCTCTCGATCAGTTTTTACAAGTACGATTGTCTTCTATATCAGGTATCGTAATGGCTGTTGGATTTGATGACATACAGGCTTTGGAAAGTGTCTGGAAACTTCACTCGACCGAGAAGATGAATGGATTGATACAGGACCTTCTGATTAACCAGGCACTATTGAAAAAGCTCCAGGCGACTCGAATCGTCTTGACAACCAGAATGTTTGAAGACGAATACACGAACTGCAAGAATGAACTGCTTAGTCGTTCGATGCAAAGGATTAGCATTAAAACAAAACGTATGATATACCAATCTATTGGAAATTATTGACTTGTTAATTCTCTCCACTAAGATTAGCTGCGATAATTTTGTTTTGATGCCCAGTTATACATTCAGAAAAGACTTTATCGTTGAAACAAAAAAGGGTATTTCAATTAATTTTTAAAACATATATTAATATTTCACGGTTTTTTTTTCTTTTCGAAAAATATTTTTTAGAACACGACATGGAGCTTCTTCAGAAACTTAAAAACTTTCAGAATCAATTCAACGACGACGTTCAAATTCTTCAAGAGACAGAGGCCAACTTCGGCAAGAAACTTGGGGAGTTCATGATGGTAGCTAAGCAAATCCTCCCGGTGAACATGCTCAAAATAAAAACGGTGAAAGAATTCGAAACCATCGTCAAAGTAGCTAAAGGGACTCCTCGAGCGGCGAAGAAACTGGAAATCATTGACAAATATTTTGACATCGTAAAGAAGCTGAGAAGCGTATTGACAGAGATAGAGGCAGCCGTATGTTTGCCCCTTCTGCAAATGCACAAAGTTTGCGAAACCGAGAGACAACGAGAGGTGAAACCCCAAATCCAAACCCTGGCCAAAGAGACCATACAGAAGCTACGCGCAGACGCAGACCTGCAGAAAGTGTCCCACCCCGGTTGGGGGAAACGTCTTCTCAAATCCGAACATGATCTATTTTTGGGACTCTTATCTCTGGTTCCCATAGGAACCGAGGCAGCGTTTGATATCAATTGTCTCCTTGATGAATATATAAACGACTTTCCACTTTAGATATCCCTTTGTATAATATACATACATCCATCTGTAAACATTAGTCTATCTTGAATTCTTTTGTACTAGTCAGACCAATATAACTGCAAACTATTTGTGTACATAGATTTCCAGCGCTTACATTTTTCTTCTCGTAGTCTTGTACAACAAAATATATCATTTATTAATTATCGTAATCGTTCAATCTCATCTTTTATCATAGAGAAGTCGACAGGTCAATAAAATTGATTTTTATAAAAATCTAACGTTGTTTTTCCATGGGAATGCACTGGGTCATTATTATGATTAATCATATTCATACTTTTTTTTTAAAGGAGTGGTCCTTTTTTTTTTTTTTATAAATCCCTTCTTTCATAATGACTATTCACAAGATAAGTACAAGTTATCCTGATTTTTAAGTAATTCATTCCCAACTCCTAACAGGCACGTAGCATCAGAACATTTGGGAGGGGGGAGGGAAGGAAGGCCTACATTCTTTTTCTTGCATCATATTTAAAATACTGAAGAAAATGTATTTATTTAATTAACTGAACTTCATTAGTTATTATTTATGTTTCGATCTCAACTATCTAATGCATAAAACATCTCAAATTCTGTTGACTTTAAAAGACGCAAACCCAATGACCAAACTTGCATCATAATGACTGAATTTAATATTTGAATTCATTTTGCTTGTATATATCAGAGGCATTAAAACTGATCGCAGAAGTCAGAAATATACCATGCTTTAAAACAATAAACTTACAATATATGTACTCCAATCAAAAATTCAGTTAAGGATTTTCTCAAATTTAAATATTTTTTTCCTAATAATAGGACATATATACACACCACAATAATTCCCAATAATTGTTTCAAATTTTGACCGAAGTCAATTTTGTTCTTGGGGCTAGAATTTTCATATGCAAGAAAGGATGTAGTTCAGAAATCTGGCTGTTTTCATCTTATAACATCTTTGCAACAACTCTGGGATAGTGTCCAGTCTCCATGTAAATTCTTGTGCCCAATTTCAGTATTTGTATACTGGCGTATATAGAATATCCTGATTTACTCAAAGAAAATATTGCTCAATTGCCTACTTGCTAGGATATGTTGGAATGCTAGAATGGGTTTTTTTTGGTCATCTACACAAAATTCAGACTATAAGTTAGAAAATTGTACTTTAATTTTTTTTCATCCAAAAGAGACTATTCCTTCAAGCTATTCATTTCTGACTCATGTTACCACATAATTTGGTAAAAGTTAAACGTATTTGTGTAGATCTAGTAAGAGGTAAACAACCTTATTTCATTCAATTAATGAAAACATGTCAAATTCACAGAAGAAACTGTGCAGTAAACATCTTAGTTGAGACCAAAAGAAAGAAGAAATGAAGACAGGTAGTGAATATTTATAATATATTCCAAGAGAGGTAACTCTTAGTCTGTATGACTGTGAGCCACTACAATGAACCCTCCGAGGGATTATAAAGTATATATATGGATAGTAATCAAATGTATATGTACAGACCAACATTATATATGACAAGATAAAAACAGGCTTGTGAACAATAAGCCTTTATTCAAGATTTAAAAAAAAAAATCATATTTCAAATTCATTCAGCCATCATAATTTATCTTTTTCTCAAATATTTTCATGAAAAAAAAAAATTTGCAATATATAACTTATGTAGAGACATGTTTATACGCAGTATACAGTAAGATAAATTTGAAGACATTATTATCTATATAATTCATTATCTTACATAATAAAAAATTGACACAATATTTAAAACTTCTGAAAATACTGCGGTTTCATACTAATTCTTATGGATTTAGTGAAAATTAGTTTTGAAGATATGTTAGATCATGGAGATTGATCCTACCAAAGAAAAAAAAATCTTGCTTCTTACTGAACATGTACATCTGAAGATGCATCAAAGTAACAATGAAATCCACAAAAAATTGGAGTTCATCAAATAGCGATGAAACCAGGAATCCACTGCATTAAAAAGGGGCAATACAAGTACTCAATACCAGACTTGTCCCTATTTCAAAAATATCAAACATTGTAAACAATTTTTTACGATTTCAAAAGTGCCAAAAATATATTCAAATCACAGTAGAAGCAAACAGTGTAAAAAAAAAAAAGATCACAACATTTTAACAACAAAATGTATAATTAACATTGTTTCTAACACATGAAATGTGAAAAATTGTATATCAAAAAGTAACAGTTCAGAAAAAAAAATCTTCTATTTAAAAAAAATCTGCAATAATTTAGAAAATGATGAATGGAAACTTAAAAACTTGCACTTTTAAACCTGTTAATGTGCAAGATGACTGACAAATTATCATGACAAAAAGGATTCCACTTAGAGATTGTGATTGTTTCTATTTACATGTTTGAATTTTTATAACAGCGTTCAAATTATGCAAAAAGTCCCTCTCAATAGACCCATTTCATTGCCATTTATTACAACCCACTTCAACTAACATCATGCATCATCCATCCATGGAGGGCTCTAAATGCCAGATTAAATGGGCTGTGAATTCCAGACGATTTCCGAGTTTCTTTAGACACTTCCTGCAGGTGAAGGGGTCTTGTTCATCTGCGTCATGCAGGGCGCTGTGAAGCAAACTCATGGAACAGTCCTCAAAATATATACTGCAGTGTTCACACTTCCACGTTCTTTTTCCTGCCAATGCAGCTGGAGGTTCTGAAGAATCCTGTTTTTTCTCAGCAACCTTCCTTTGTTCCACTTGTACAGCACTGGTATCCATGCCCAGTGTTTTTACAATTTGTTTGAATGAGTTCCGCGGATAAGGATAGTTCATCTGAATTTTCTTCCTTTGTTGGGCAGCCTTGAAGCTGGCTGGGCCTATTTTTATCTTGGCTTGATCAGCTAGAGTTTGAGATGTTATGGGTTCGGAATAGCTGGTCACCTTAGCCCCAGTCTTTGGATAAACCATAATTTCCGTCACCTTTCTCCCATTGCCAATACTTTTAGTACCAGTACTAAAGTGTATAGCTGTTTCGCTTTCATCTACAGTTGGTTTTTTGTCCTCAACTTCTGATTCTGCATTATTTTGCCACATGTCTTTCACAAACTTAGAGTCAGATGAGTGGACAGATATACCAGCATTCTGGAATCCATCTTGATTTGCTAGTGCCTGATTAGTGTCCTCATATTCATCTACTGGTTCACTCTTTATAAACTTTTCCATAAGCTCTGGTGATATATACATTGTTCCATCTGTATCAATGGTTCCTGCATCATTTAAAACTTTATCCGCAGAATCGGTATCCATATCATCCTCATTTCCATTGGTCCAATTAATCTTTCGCTTTACAGCTGATCTTGGAGGACTTCTGCCATCATTTGAATCATCGTCAATTTCTTCTTCCAAATCTCTGACAATCTCTGTATTACAACTAAATTTAGCCAAGCCAATCACCATCAAGTTCTCACCCTCAGCAAGTTTTGGGGACATACTATTTGGAATGAGCATTGCACCCTCAATGTCAGCGGACTCGGTCACTTCAGGTTGCTGAAGCTTATCGTGACTGACTTTGTGGGACTTCAACTTTTCTGGGTCATCAAAAGCTTCTCCGCACTTGCTACAAGTGAAAATCTTATCAATATTGTGCGTTTGCTGCAAATGGTTATAGAGACCTTGACGTGTATTAAACTTTGTGCTGCAAATTCGGCAATTGTTCTTTTCCCTCTGCGGCAAATGCGTTTTGAGATGTTGTTTAACATGGTCTGACCTGGTGAACCGTCTTCCGCAAACATTGCAGGGGTAAGGGCGCTCACCGCTGTGAACTCGAACATGGCGCTGAAGTTTGGATGGAGTAGAATAAGTCTTTCCACACACATAACAAGCATGCTTTGATGCTCGACCGGGGCGGTTGTGACTTGCTATATGCTGCTTCATGTCTTCAGCCGACTCAAACTGGCGAGCACAAAACCTACACATGTACTTGGTGACAACTTTTAGACTGCCTTCCACTGCATCGCTGGGTGACACAGCTGTCTTTTTGACAATGCAGTGGAATGCATTTTCAATCTCCTCATTGCTTGGTGCTTTACTTGTTGAATGATAACTGCTGCTGTCCTCTGATTCCGGAGGGGGAGAGGGGGGTTCTATCTTGGGCGTAATTTGAACAGACAGTGCTGGTTCTGTGTCCAAGGTTAAAAGTGAGTTGACAGACATTGTGTAACCTGTAGATTTAAAAAAAGGCAACAAGTTAAAAATAAATCTTTCAGTCTTCTGTATATGCGTCTATAACATTACACCCCCCTCCTCAATACACAGACACTATAAAGTCTCCATAGCTACATTATTTCCCTCTGAATTATATTAATTATCACATTTTTAAACAACATTATCAATATGTATTCTATCATGGTGTTTGTAAACACATTCTGGCGTTTCCCCATCTATAAACATACTAAACACACAGTGTAGACCGCAGCGCCATCTATAGCACACGAGTAAAAAAAATTGTAAACAAGACCTCATTGATTGTTTAACCCCGCCGAGCCGCACGTGGGAAAAGATGTTTCCGTAAAATCATTCAGGAGTTTATGATCATATTCAATCGCAGTAAGTTTTGGGGGAAATGACGTCTAAATTCATGAAGGATTTCAACGAGTTCCTTTGAAGACCCTCGCTCCCAATAAGTGATTCAATGGCGGCGAAGGGACAAATCCAGGCCGTAACGAATCCCTAATGATTATTTAGACTCGGTGTCATCACTTGTTGTTTATCATCGTAAAGAGTAATGTACATAACATTTACTTACTAAAATTCCCAAACTATAGAATGATTGCCACTGTGATCCCTTTTTGTAACCCATGCATTTATCCAACAAAGGGGTCGACCTCACCAAGCGAGAAGCCTGCGTCGGGGAATTATTTCCGCTGACAATGGAGATAGCAAGGGCAATAACTCTATTATCCACTTCAGGCATTATATTATTATTGAATTGAAATATTCTTGGAAGAGGAAACTGAAGACATATTACAATTTAACAAAGTGCATTTAAAATAAAGATATATGTTATACTGTTTCCAAACCAGAAAGAGTCAATGGTACAGAACTTTGCATTACAATACATCCCCCTTTTCACATTCGTTCAATGTTGTAATTAGCTAAGTAGGACAGGTACAAATTGTTTTTCATATCAAAAACTAACTTGAAAAAAAAATATTTAAATCGAAAATACTCATAATTTTCTTCAGCAGTGTTTAAGGCAAGTGCGGATCCAACCCCCCTGCGGATGATTTGGGCTATAATTTATTTATTCACAAGTAAAATAAAACAGAAATATATGAGAATGAATTTCTGAATGGAAAAAAAACTGGGATTTAAATTTTTGGCGGAAGGTTAAATAAAAAAAAAAAAGTTCACATTGTGCCGTTTTTTTCTTGCGGGGGGGGGGGGGGGGGGGGAGGGGGGTATATAGTAAGAAAATTTTACAAAGGAGAGATTTTGGGAAAAGTTTCTGGATCCACATGTGGTAATAAATTAAATATTATAATATTATTGAAGTGAATCGTTGCTAGATCCGCCTAGTGTTTTAAATTTTTTATCTATGAAAAATCGGTGAGTATATAATAAACTGATCATGATGGATAGCTAAAATGTTGAAATGAAGATTTCATTTACGTATACATGTAGTACTGGGCATCGGGGTCTGTATATTTTTGAAATAACAAAGAATTGCGAACTGAAATGGTGACACAAACAGTTATACATGTATCTATAGAGCACAAGAAACGAATATTTTCATATTCGTTGCAAATGTATATTTTTTCAGATTTCCCACATATCTGCTAAATTTGGTTGACAGCATAAAAAGATGAAATACCTTTTAAAATCAAAGTATCACTTAAAATCGATTCATGTTTTTAAAGTGGAAGATTGATTAAAAATAAAAAATAAAAAATCCACCGCAACTAATCCACAACTGCTGTTTCTGCACCCAGGTGCTCTATCACAGGGGTACTCGGGTCTCGATGTCTTCAAAATTAATTTTAATACAATTTATATTACAAGGCGCAATGCTATGTTGTCAATGATTATTACATACTTATAAATAACTTAAAAAAACCCCAAAAAACCAAAACAAAAACCCAAAAACAAAACAAAACGATAAGACAATTTAATGCATTATAAGACGCTCTATTATAATAGCTTTCCCCGTGAAATTCTATGGAGATACGTTTTCAACATTCACACACTCTACCCTCCATGCAATCATTTTTTATTTTATTAATCTAACGACAAACGAATTTTCATTTCTTTTTACCATTTCAACTTACATATTGATAATACATGTACAAGTAATTATTTACATGTTTAAAAAGCAATAAGGGTTAGGTAGATGAATATACATTACAGTTCTTAGTATGTTCGTGCAAAATCATATATATAAATATCACATTTTAATCAACAAAATTCAACATAATATTAATCTCCTTTTCTGTACTAGTATATGAATGTGCATTTATTAAATCGTTTACTAGTATTTACAAACCATTCTTATCATTTCTTAACATAACATTAGTACTTATTTTTACCCCTTTTGCAGCATAGTTCTTAATCATCTTTATGTGTAATACGGTTGGAACGAAGCGAAGAAGGTAATTTTGAACTTGAATTCTATTTCATTCAATAACAACACATGACTTGAAACTTGGTTTATGTATAAATCTAAATCTATTTTTTTTTTTTTTTAGTTTGTAGATCAAACGATTCTACTCTATTTAAAAAATAATCAAGAGAAAAGTCACTTAATCTGTAGGTCACATGACACCGGGTTTGGTCTTATAAGAGATTATTTAATGTTTAAGTCTGACGAGCCATTTTTTTTTGGGGGGGGGGGGGTCCGAGGTATTGGACAGCAAACATCTTTCGTAACTAAAGTTTTCAACAAAATAAACCCCCATAAACATTGACTTGCTTTTGTTGCAATTATTTGCAAGATATTCCAAAATCATAAACTTCGTTTCAGATATGAGAAAAAAAATTAAGGGACTCAAAGCAATTGTCATGTTTCGAATAAAGTATTGATATCCACCCATTAAATTCAATAAAACGCAATTTTTCACAAGATATTTATTGTTATAATTAATGCCAATGAACAACCAATCCAACAAACTGGAGTGTATATCTAAATATGCTCCTAGATTACTAACAAAAAATAATGCATGTACGTGCATTAATTAGAAATTACTCTATTTATTACACCATGAACTTACATTTGTCCAAAAGAATGAATAGAGGTCAAATAGGCCTATCAGACGACGCCTTTTTTGTCAACTTGAAGTGCAGGGCTTACATACATGTACAAGATCTACAGCGAATTGCATCTTCTAGAAACGAACAAGAAAGACCCGGATGAACAACTCTGCAAGTTTGCTCAGAAGTTTTGTATGGATAAAATTATACTTACCAAATTTATAGGAATGGTTATTATTCTTCATATGAACTTATCTGGATTTTTTTCTCCTTTATGTACATGTACAAGGTACATTTTATCAACAAAACAAGAAAAATGAACGTAGTTTTAGATAAAAAAAAAATAACGTTCAAAGATACTATTTATATGTAAATGTTTGCAAACTGTAAGATGACACAAAATCACTGATCATGTCTCTTTAACAGCAATATTAATCTCATATCAGATTGATCGGCGTCTCTTAAAAATGCAACTACTATCAATGCACTCTTCTCTCTACATCTCTACAAACTGTTCTTTTTGTTGATACGTTCAGCAATTGCACTAGCTATCCTCTTCTTCTGTGGTTCAGTGAAATTAAATATGCGGATCATGGCCCGGAGATGGTTGTCAGACTGTTTCTGGTCAGTGATGTAATGGTAGAACGAGTCCTTCAGGAACCGTAAAATGGCCGCCGCCTCTGTTTCCGGTCGGTCAGCCTGTTCGTAGGATTCCTGTCGCCGGAAGGACTGCCATTTGGCCAGCTCCGTTTCGGTGTTCATCAGTTTTTCTAAAAGCTCCCGAGTCGTTACAGACGTAGATTTCCCGGATATGGCTGCTAGTCTTTCAATCTAAAATATTATTGTCAATGCTTAAAATTCACATTTAATGCTTTTAAAATAAATTCACAAAAAAAAAAAAAAATAAAAATAAAAAAAATGTATGTTGTTACCTCGAAATTCCTTTCAAATTTTGCTGATTCTTGGCCTTTCCGATACATTTCATAGTATATCTGTCCATTCTTTTTATCATTTTCAGCTATTGCAGCCTGTTCAAAAAGCAATGTTTTACGTATAATAAAATACACGAAGTCGTAGACAAAGTCATCCACTTAATTGTCCTTATACTTGTATTTTTTTTAAATGTTATAATATATGTCATTCTTGGTAATGAAAATCAATTTTGTGCACAATTTGTTTACCTTAAGTTCATTTACAGTCTTTTCAAGAGAGGAAATCTTTTGTAAAGATTCATCATATGAAACCTTCAGCTCATCCTGACACGACGTCATGGTTTTCAGTTCAGCCCGAATTTCCTGAATTTTGAGATCTTTACTCTCAATGATATCTGCCGCTTCCTTATCGAGGTTTTTCTTCAGCAAGTCGATTTCTTCCACTCGTTCAGCGACATCTTTCTTCAGTTGTTTTATTTCCCCTTTAAGTGTCTTCATTTCCATCTCCTTGCGCTGTGTTGGAGTGACATACGTTTTGCCGTCACACTCCTGTAGGTCATGAGACACGTGACCTTTGGCGAATCTCAGTCTACTTGATACCGTCTCCCTTGGATGTTCGTCAGATCTGGATGTATTCCCAAGAGGTTTCAAAGGGATATGTCGTCCAAATTCCAAGGTCTGCCTATAAAGATCTTTAGTTGAACCTGCTTTTGGAATGGCAGTGACACCAGCAATGGTACGACGTCTGCTGATTTTGTGATCAAACAACTTGGAAGGATGATGTGACTCGGAGAAAAACTTCTTAAAATCCCCCTCTTTTAAAGTGTGTTTGTCCAGATTTCTTGATGCGTTACTTTCAATGCTTTCTAGACTCCCTCCAGTACTGTTTGTAGACTTACTTGAATGGTCGGTGTCGTCACCATTAGCATGTGCTTCACAACTGATAGGAACAATGTCATTGACGCACTCGAATTTATGACTTGCAACATCTTGCTGTTCTTTTGTTTCTTTTGACCCTTTCGCATCATCCACCGCGGCAAAAGTTAAATCTTCCAAACTGTCTCTGTCACAATCTGCAGCATCGATTGCCGCTCCTTCCTTACTGATATCCCTTTCTGTTGTCATTCTTCTAAACCTACTATTAAGAGGACCCAGCCATGATTTTGGCCATATGGCTGAGATAGTTGTATATGTGCAGGTTCACAGCGTTTGCCCACATCGATCGACCGTGTCCAATGCCAGCTACAAATAATAGCAAATAAGTGTATAATACATGCTTCGCACAGATTGTTCAATTATACGAAAAGTAGTACTCCACATTAATTTTGTGTATTGATCCTATCAACTAGATTTAGCTTGCCTAACAGATGTGACAGCATATCTAACGAAGCACATCATTTTGTCAATAAAATCATCGTTGTCAAGAGATGTAGGGTTTTTGATTTGAGATATGAAGTTAACATTGACACAATACACACAACAATGTGGTTGTAGGAGAAAATGGTCAAACACTTTGACGATCGGTAGGACCAGGACCCTCCGATAAGGTCTGAGGAACATATACAATGTCACGTGTGTCTTTGAACAGAACAATTCATGTAATGAAATAGACAATCACCGATTTTTTTGTGTCAAACATTATGGACGGAACACAGATCTTAAACCATTGAAATATAAAAGGAAATTATCTTAACAAACAGTGATCTACTAATAATCATAAAATACACATTAGTTTACTCAAAGCTACATAATGGTAACATTTTCAATAAACCAATAGAATTATCATGTCCTGCAATTAATCAGTCATATACATGTATACCGGTATAACCTGACAACATGATAAATAATCGGTTACTTAAGTATCTAATAGTACATGTATATCAGAAATCATCATTATGGTACAATTCATAATTGGTTCATGTATATTAATAACTAGATTTACATACAGTAGCAGTTGACACAGTTTCATGTAAGACGAGTAAGTAGATAAGTGTACACATAGAAAACGTTAAAAACACAAATATGATAGATTTACCTTGCCTGATTTCAGTAGTTTTCCCAATGCATCGTCATCACTTATTGATCGTTATGCATGTTCACCAGTGAATCGTGTAGGGAAATTGCAATGTTACAGAAATTCATCTTTTTTTATTTTGTTATTATCAATTCTCTATAATCAGCAGAATTTCATAAAAGTGTCCCGGGCTAAGAATGTAGACACAGGTTTGAAAATTCACCCGGGGTCATTTTTTTAATGTTGTATATTGAGACCATATGTGTGAATATCAAATCATTACTGTCTCTGATCTCTCCCTTGAAGAATTTCCTCCCATGAAGGAATGAAAATCAATTCTATGTCAACATTTTGCCAGTCCATCCCCTCCTATTTAGATTAAATTGGTCGTTATTTTAGTTGTATTCACTCATTTTGATAACGGTGTCTTTATTAATTTTCAAGCTTACGTTAAATGATGACGTTAATAATGATCATTTGTATAATAAAATTTAATGTAGCGTCAAGCGGATTAACACGTTTTGCATGCGAGAAAATTATCTGTATCTATTTCAAAATAATTTTGATGCTATCTGTTCCCAATAGTTGTTTTCGTGATCTGATTCTTTATACCAATGTGTTACGTAAGTACGAATTCAGTTATACATTCATTATCACTACCTCTCACCTGTATTACTTCGTATGTATCGGTACCTCTGACGATTTGTATATTGTATATATGTTCACTCTATTTTTTTTTTATTTTTTTTTTTTGGGGGGGGGGGGGGTACCAAATTATTTGCTTTTAAGGAATAAACTGTACTTTAACTTGATATATTATTTGTAAAAAAAAAATCAATTAAAGAAAGAGAATCATAAGATTCTTTAAATTTTGACCTTTACGGGATTATCATTACAGTTGGGAACGTGATCAAAATCAGAAGGGATTTATGATAGGGTTGATCACGTATCGACTATAATGATCCCTCTAATAAAAGTCAAAGAATAATTTTTTATTCTTTATATTTACATATTTTATTGTACATAGAATGGAATCTATCAGTATTTTATACATAGCTTTTATCATGCCAAACAAACCTTTATCCTTAAAGTGTTATATGTAATGCATAATTTGTATTACTACAAAGCAGGTTCTTCGTGATGCTGTTAACACGCCTTTTCAGACAATGTGCCAATGATAAAATTATTGAAAAAATAAAGACAAAATTTTATTTGACTAGTAATTTTATCAACAAAGACATTGAAAAATGTAATACTTCAAAAAAAAAATTAAAATAGCAAATATAACGATCATATAGTGGTTGTCTTTGTGGTTAAACTAGCAGTTTTATCGGTTTTCAGAACAATTATTATTAGTACTCTATTCAATTTGAAAAGTTCCGAGCTGCCGTACTCTGCACAAGGTCTTAGAACGAAGAATGTTTTTCCTTGAAAATAATCAAATGACTTTAAAATTAACACCACTTTTTAATAGACCAGTATTAGAATATGGTGCCAAAGAGTCTCACCTTATTGTGATGTGTTGATGGCATTCACATAAGACCAATTAAAAGTCTTATGGTTATCATGCTCCTAATCTCGAAAACGGAGAATATTTCATTGCTTTATCTATCAATTATGTAAATTGAAAAGCGAATTCATCAGAATGGATTTAAAAAACTTAAATTGAAAGTATACAATTTAGAGATGAATTGTTCTGTTATTCATCAGTACAAAAACAAGATCATTGTTTGTAGTTTTTTTAATTAGTAAATTGATATATGATGTATATCCTTTTGCAAGTTTTATTGTCACAAAGGTCATACACATTCCTCTTATTACTAGTATTGAGGGTACGTTCGCGATTGAATGGTAGATGATCAGTTTTAAATTCGGTAAGATTTTCAAGAGCGTAGTTCGTTAAATGCTTGAGGGTTAGAGTTGGTATTTTTGTGGTGATAATGCACGTAGAATGGCGAGGCTTAATATTTGGGATGATAATTTACCAAACCTTTTTGACCATGTGTTCTATTGACATTTACTCAAAAGGTAAGGAAGTTATTCATAAGCAAATTTAATTAGTCGCATCAAAATAAAAGGCAAATTAAAGCCTCGATTTCATATTCCTCACTTATTCTTAAAAAAAAAATGGATATACTTTATTTTCTTGTTTTCTTAGAACCGTGCAACGGAACTGATATTTACGGGCTATGCTATTGGAGTATTTCGGAGAAGCTCACGTTTTTAGATGCAAATTCTAAATGTGGCGAAAACAACGGAACATTAGCAGAAATTCCAAATCACAATAGCAATAATTTTGTCTCTACCAATCTGTGAGTCGCGTTTGTTAGTTCACTGAGATACCTGCCTACTGCAACTATTGGTGGTCCTTCGTTAGTTATTATATTTTACAATGAAACTTCTTCTTTTTTCCAAAACGACAAGCTTATCTTGAGGGTGTCTTCCTTTTTGGCGAACATTTTTGAAAATAATACAGACAAAATACAGGTAGATTTGTGTTGGAAAAGTGGGAATGGGGTACAGATGGAGAACAAATATTAAGAATGATATACCATCTTCACTATTTATGGCTTGTAGCATCGTTTAAAATTGGGAAAAACGTATGAAATATGACATTCATAAAAAACATAGATGTTCGGTAAAACCTAAAATGTTGATAAAACTTCCTTTGCATTTAACTGACAAAATTAATATGTATCGACATGATGTGCCACTAAATAAAGAGTGCCTGTTTGTGAGGGTAACAGTTGAAATTGACACCCCGAGGAAAACTGGTTTTCGAGGGGTGTCAATTTCAACTGTTATCCTCCCAAACAGGCACTATTTATTTGATTATACTGAATGTCTTATTTTTAAAGAAAATTTTACTTCTTTTATATAGAAATGGAGTGAATTCTACGGCGAACCGTACGCGCATAATTTACGCGCATGTAACAATTCGTTGTGGTACCCGTTGCTAAGTGTGTTGCTAACGCTGAGGGTAATAGAACAGATTATCAACTGCGTCTAAACCAATCAGATTTCAGTATTTAACATGAAAGTATAATAATACATAGTGGTGAACTTCATGTCGTCTGAGTAAAGAATTCTGGTATAAGAACAGGTGGTCTCTTTCGACTTAACGTAAACATTCATCAATGATTGTTACATGTATATAATGAATTCTACTTATTACCTGTACTTGAGTTGAAATTTTGTCAAGAGATACTAGTACTTGACATTTTTTTGGAAAGGCATAGGGAACTTTCCAACTACCTAACGGAATGAATAAGTAACTTAGAAATGTAATGCATTCTAAATGATAGGTTTAGAAGAATTAAGGTTATTTTTGTTTTTTATTTCGTAATTATGGAGCAAAGAAATAATTATTAGCGACAAAACCGTTTCAAATACAGTAACATTTTTTTTTTACAGAACTTACGAATCTAACTACACATGGATCGGGATAAAATATAAATCATCGAGGGGTTATGTTGATATGCACGACATGTTGCCAAAGTTTACAAAATGGAAACGATTTGCATACTACACCATTGACTACGTTACCTCAAACCATTGCATAGTCATGAAGTCAAGAATGAATGCTGTGAATTGTGGATTTCTTTCCTCTTTCCTCTGCTCCTTACCTAAAGGTTGATAACAAAAATGCTTAACTATATCAAATAATAATTTTTTTTTGTTCATATTATTCATCCATTTCTCAATAGAACGATTTTCAATGTAAAATTGTAAAAAAAAAAAAAAATCACATAAAATGTCCTTAACTAGTTGATTATCACAAAACAAACGAAAAAATCTATACATGCCATTCTTTGCAGAGTCAAACGGAACAATTGAAGAGCAGTGTCCAGATTCTTTGTTTGCGTTGGATGGAAGATGTTTCTGGAGAAGCAATGTATCCGTGTCATTTTGGGAAGCAGAAAGAGAATGTCAGATTAAAGGGGGCCATCTTGCTTCTGTTCCTGATAATGAGACACTGGAATTCTTTAAATTCGAAATATCAAAGTGAGTAGAGACTAATTGTGGTTAGGTCAATTTTGATGTAC
Source organism: Magallana angulata (assembly GCF_025612915.1). Taxonomy (NCBI): domain Eukaryota; kingdom Metazoa; phylum Mollusca; class Bivalvia; order Ostreida; family Ostreidae; genus Magallana; species Magallana angulata. The sequence goes on along the minus strand of NC_069111.1, from coordinate 27,205,687 downwards.
CGGTATACCTTTTAAACAAACCATAAAAACCTAAAAAAAAAAAAATTACAATGTATCTCTGTTCATCAATTTAGAATCCCTTCAAAGCAGTATACATGGATTGGAATCCGTTACATTTCCAATAACAAAACATACGTGGACATGTTTAATCAGACCCAAAATTTCACTGATTGGGAGGTCAACGAACCATCAGTTATCGTTCGTCGCTCAGCAAAGTATGTCAGCTTGAGAAAGCAGGACGGTGGCTGGTATACGTTTCCTAATAGATACCTTTTTTCGGCTGTGTGCTCTAGAAGGACCGGTAAGAACTTCATATTACAACGTTAGGTAAAACATTATACCAATATATGTAAGCCTACCATTGTTTGACTAAATTAGTAGCCTATAACCTAACCAAACGTGGAGAATAATATTATAATACCTGTATAATACCTGGATGGAAAAAAAAGTTTTAATATTATTTAATTAAAGTCGACATTTAGTTGTAGAAAGAAAACAAATATCAAAGAGATGTTACTTTATTGAATTAGAACCCTTGCTAATAATATAACGTGACAATAGCTTGCAGGGGGTCTGAACTCCCACTGAATGCCTCCACCCAGCTGCTACATCCTTTCAGTGACACTGTGACGGACCTGGTGTTTGAGTTTGGGTCGGAGGTCAGACTCAGACATGACCGGCTCCTTATCACGGTAGTGTGTCTTCACACTGGGTTCTGGAAACCTGGTAATACCACAGGTCAGTCAATCGTAGATCCAGAATTATTTAATAATTATTTATACAAGTTTATACCAGCTATTAGATTTTGTGACGTAGTTTTTTTTTCACAATTATAATCCAAAATCATGTTAAAATGATTTCAAATTCTTGCCTGTTTTCCGGTAGTAAGGTTTATATAGTCTGTCCCAAGATATTTATGCAGCACATTTGGACGATTTTTAATAAAAATACACATACCTGTGAAAGAAGTGCAATTGAAATAGTTGAAAGGGATAATTTCCAAGATAATTTCATTGACACATTATCATCTTTCACTCGGAAAAATTAAAAGGAACGAAAAAAGATTCCTTACAGAGATTTATAGTGGGGAATGTTTACATCTTTTCTCCATTCGGAATACACTCGGAATACATCGCGCAATTTTACAACATTATCATCCGGGCTTGCTGCAATACAAAATCTCCGTAGACATCACAATTTTTATCATTGTATTGAAACCTGATAAGCTAACAGGGGCGTTTCGACTGACAAATCTTGGAATTTTTTCATTCTTTTGAATGAACATAGTTTGAACTCAGAGGTATTTATAAATATCATGCAATTAAGCAAAATGTAAATCCAGGATATCTTGGAACAGAGTTTTTTTTTATAGCATTAGGTTTACAATTATATCTAAATTGACACGTTACATGTACATTGATAGACATGTCACAGTCTAATAATCTAAGATGATACCGTAGTGGATGTCAACGAATCAGGCTGCGAATAAACGTCTACAATGAAACTATATAGTAATGTATATTGCCAGAGATATACTAGTATACACTGAACCGAAGGAATCATTAAGTATTCACCAAATATAACGGGTTTTTTTTTCTATGTGAAATAAACATATTTGTTAGCCTTGCCGTTGGGGACACTGATTTCCACCTATTAATATTTACATTTTCCAGTGTCTTTGTCTATGATGAATATTAACACTACAAATCGATTTTGTAATGTACATGTATAATCCAATACATTAATGTTCAGTCCAAAACATTAATCGTACAATTGCTGAAAATTATATAAATATATGTAATAAGGAATCATTATTTGAATATTATGAGGTGATCAAATAACGTCGTAACTATCCCCTTCGATCGAATTTGATCACCTCATAAAACATGTTCTTAAAGAATGATTCCTTATTCCTTAAATTCAAGTAGTTTATCTTGACCTCTGGTTGCGACCCGAGTCCTTGACCTTGACTTCATATCACGGACACTGGTTTGGTTGAATTTCATCCAGAGCTTTCGAATTGTTTAAGGTTGCCAATTATATCTAAAGACTAAGATCAATGCAAAAGGTTGCCATTAACATTAAGCAGGCGCAAAAAAAAATACAAAAGATGTTTTATTCGTATTACTTCTATTTTTTTAAAACAATGCCATAGACGAAATGAACAGCAGATTTAAAAATCAATTTCTTGTTTTGGGTTTACGTCACGGGTCTAGAATTGATTTCAATCGGTATTGTGGTATTTCCTCTGTGCTGTTGATGAGACGACATATTTTTTTCAGATTATTAAATTTATGAGAGTAAACACCTTGAAGTTCTATTAAGTTTATATCTGTATATATGATAAATTCATCGTTCATCTAAAATGATAACGATTTAATATAGCAACGTATTGCATGAATATTTATTTTGATATATGGTATACGTCTGTTTTTATGATCATATCTTTAAAAAGTTTATAATAAAAAAAATACGAGAATGTGCGAAACCGTGGACATTAATTTCGACATTTGAGTATATAAAGAAATCCTCACTTTTTTTTTTCGTAAAAACAAAGTACACAGTGTATCTTCTAGAGGTTCAGTTGTAAAGAGGGTCTTTATAAATAAAAAAACAAACAAACAAACAATCAATGCAATTTCGATGTATGATCAATATATCCCCAACTTAAAAAAAAAAATTCTTGAACATTACAGGACACGGATTTTCACAATTTTGATAGATGCGCCCTTGCACATTAAAACGGTATTACTTTGTCTGTTCGATGCCGAAGAATAAAGTTGAAGCTAGATTTTTGAAATTGCACCAATCTCTAAAACTTTATTCTAAAATTTTTAAATGTGACAAACGACGGCGAACGGTAGCTACCCCCACCCCCTCTCAACGGTGATTCAAGTATCATAAATATTGTTTTATAGGTTGCTTGTGTCCATGTGACAGGGTTCCTCTTCTTGATAACGAGACTTCGGTGGCACAGAAAATTGTTAAAATCAAACAAGAACTCCTCTTGAAGAAGGATGAATTATCTACCATCAAAAGACGTAAAACTTCTGTTTTGGACATTCGGCCTTCAGCCTTCGCTCTTGGCAGCATGCTTGGGGTTGGAATAATCACAGCATTGGTCGTTGTCATTGTAATCAGCGATTTGCCGTTGCTAGGCAATCAAATTAAACTTTGGCATCATAAGATAAAACCTAGATGATTTTTTTTCCGTTTGTTCATATGATAAGGTTTTCCAATGTATGGTCTTTTTTTCTTTCATTTGAGAGAAAGATTCGTCTGTCAGTGTTTTGGTCCAATTTAAATTGCTTAGTCTACCTATGTTAATTATCAGGCACGTAGCATCGGTAGGGGGTGAAGGGGCGCGCATGAGGGGGTGGACCAGAAGGCATGTCCCATGTTCGTTTTCTCACAAGAAACGTTTTTACCTAATATAGAAATTTGATTTTGGAAGTTAATTAAGATAAGGTGAAGATTTAGGTACTGCACCCCCTCCCCACCCCACATCCCGGACGAAAAAGGTTTATGAATTTTGGCAAAAATTAAGGGTTTTTTTCAGTGGGGGGGGGGGGGCATGTCAAGACTTCGGATAAGCTCCCCCCCCCCACCCCTTTAGAAAACGATGCTACATTCATGATTATTGTTTGCCCGAGGTCCTTATACAAGTAAACGTTTTAATACTACATGTATGTATCCTAAAGAGTGTGTATTTCGTTGGATTGTTCCTTAAATATAACACATGGAGGTTGCGTGTAGTTACCATTGTTACTTCAAATATCGTGGTAATACTTATATATATACTGTTATTACTGGAGCGTAAAAATTATATTAACAAATAAGTGTAATAAAAAATGCAATTAATTTTTTTTATTCAATTGTTTTTCAGCATGTAGATGTACCTATTAGGTAAAACATGGTATTTCTTATTTTATCATAATGATAATGATGATTCAATTCGATTTATTTTCATCCAACCCGTCAACGTGACGGTACATGAGGTACACACATATAAATATTTACATTTTCAACTGCTTTTGTCTATGATAACATTACGAATCAATTTTGTACCCAATAACCCAATAATTTCATAAAACTTGATTGAACACGCCCCGACCGAAATTATCACTTCATAATACTCAAAGAATGATTCCTTATTCCTTAAATATTTACAAAATGTAGATAAATGTACAATGTCAGAGGTACGGTATAAATTATTAAAAAGGTAAGAAAAATGTACAAGTGCTCATGGAGAACAGACTGATTCATAAATTTCGAGTATATAAATAAACAGAGTACTATGAGGTTTTTTTTTTAAAGATAGACATTACTCAACAAAATTTAGACAGTTAAAAGTATTTGGCCTTTCTTAAAATATATATAGGCTCTAAGTATTTTTTTTTCCGGATCGATGAAAAAGCTTTACATTTTGATACATATGGTTCATTAGATATGATGAGCATTTGGGATGAACGTTGAATTCACTAAGGTTATTTGTACAATACATGTATATAGAAAATCTTTTCGTTGATATTATTTTCATGGTTTAAATATTTTAAAAAAAAGCATATATTCATAAAGTTGGATCAGATTCTTTTGCTCTCAATTTGTATTGTTTCGGGTTATTTTTAGAGATTGCAAATAAAAAAAATTTCAAAGCAACGCGGTTTGTTTTCTTACGGTGATGGGATTTGGGGTATTTGGGAATACTCGTGTAAAGTAAAATTGAAGGAAAATAAATAATATATATCGTACATGTATAATTTTTTTACCGAAACTAAATTAACTCCAAGGAAAAGTTAAATTCTGGTCAAATTTGAACAAAACATTGACATACTTGAAAAAGATTACACCGAAAACTTTCATTAGCAGACATTTATCGAATATCACATCGGGATCGAGATTCCCTTTAATAACGTTATGAAAACAAGCTAAGTTTCGCAACGTTGGTGACCATCAGACTGCTGTGCTTTTCGACCATGTTAAAAATGAGACTACCTGCATTGTATAAAGGCGTGTGTACGGTAGGCAATGTCCGAAGTTTTCACTTATCTCAACGGATAAACAAAACAAAGGTATGATCAAATGAGCTTTTTAACAGGTCCAGCACAATCTCCTGATTTAGCTTTATCTGTATATAGCTTGAAAAAGCTATATAGCTTCATAAAGCTGTTTAAATTGATCTGTACTTATTTATACATTTTCGGGGCAAATACCCCCCCCCCTCTCTCTCTCTCTCTCTCTCTCTGGATGCAGCTGTCTAAAATTAACAATTTATATTGAAGGTTCTCTACGACGGTGACTGTCCCTTATGCAGGGTGGAAATAAACTTTCTTAAACTGTTTTTCAACAAGGAGAGGAAAGTGAAATTTGTGGACATAACTAAAAACACCTTTAAAGCAGAGGACCATTTAGGAATTACTTATGAGGAGGCCATGGGAAACATGCATGTCATAGGAGAAGATGACAAGGTCAGTGCTAGATAATTCAAACTGCAGATGGAAAGAATATCAAAACACCAATTTATGAATTTATATTTTTCTCCAATATACATTTAGATGAACTGCATGCCCCAAACTAGCCCCTTCTATTTCACTCACATTTAAGGTGGCTCTATACACCACTTTTTGATGACGCAGTACGCAAAAAAGTAAATCTGGAAACATGCATTTCCGGTACTGGCTGATTTAAACTGAGGCGAATTGTATGGGAACCGCTCTTTTGAAAAAATTTGTTAAAGAAGAGATTTAATTTGATAATTGGAAAATTCATTACTTACAAGTAATGTAGTACGTGATACCTTCACGTTGTGTGGTATTATTTATCGAAATAAACAATAAAATCAAGTATAAATTTTTAAAGAGTTTCTATACCATCATCGATATGTTACACCGTAGCGCAGTGGGTTTGTCAGTTGACTATAAACCACTAGGTCATGAGTTCGATTCCCGTTGAGAACAATAAATTTTTTAACTTTCCAAAAATTTCTAAAACGTATTTTTTGGTTGAATACCGTGAAAGAAAATTCCAAACCGCTCAAAATATTTAAATTATAATATACTTTAATGCACATTAATATCGACACCTAACGGGGATGAGAGGGTTGCTTTGAATTTCTCTCAGGTTGGGATACATAAATCTTATTAGCCTAGTCAATGTTCCCCTTTATTTATTTGACTTAGTTTTGCATTAAAGCGAATATATTCACTTATGCAGGGCAAAGTCTATAATGAAATATGTATTGTATTTATCATTCCAACATTATATTTAGGAAATTTTCTTCAACTCAGAAATGAAAAGTCCCCAAGGTGTTTGGGCCTTGGGACTTAGGAACGATAACCCTTACTTGAGGAACTTTCATACCAAATAAAATTTAAAATATTTTTTGTGTTTATTTGCAATGGTTTTCATTCAATTTTTTTATGTCACATTTATTAAAATACATTTTCTTATAACATCAAGCAACTTTTTCAGATGATTTGTCGACAGAGTAAGAAAATATGAAAAATTATGTTTTGGGGAAATACTAAAAAGAATTGCAATAATAACATTTTTGAATGCTAAGAAGTGTTATATATTTTTTTATGTGTCCAAAGGAAATATCCATCATATGACAAAATAATTTCTCTCAATTTGTTGATAGCTGTCTTTTAAAAAAATATTTTACAAAAACACGAAAAAACATTAAAAAATTCTTTAAAAATACCTATAGTATCCCTATCGTCATTTTAATATTTGATAAGTATATGTTTTGTGGTCTTCTATTGAAAATTGGAATAAACTGTGGGTGTATAGAGCCACCTTAAGTTAATGCTGGAACTAGCTGCAGAAATGTTGCTCTACACAACATTTGGGTTGATGGATTGTAGAGCTACAGTTCCATTCTCACAAAAATTTTATATTTATTGCACAATAAAAGTTTTTAAAGGGGAAATAATTTTGAATATTGATTTTTTTTTTTTTTCAAAAATCTTATTCTCAAAAACCATTTGACCAGAATTAAAAGTTAAAACTTGAGTGGCAGCTGCCACCCGCCATTTTCACTACCAGCATTTTAATAACAGTTACCAGATTTTTCCTTTGGAAAACCAGGTTAAAAATCTTCTTCTTTTCAAAAACCATTTGGCCAGAAAAACTGAAACTTGTGTGGAAGCATCCTCAAGTTGATTCTAGTTTGTTCAAATTATGATTCCAGTGGGTAGGGGTTGGAAGGGGCTAAATTTTTACATTTGAGTAAATTGGGAAATTTTAAAAAGAAATCCTATTAAAAAACCACTAAAATAACAAAAGAAGCTCAATGTTTAATTTAAGAATATATTCTACTAACAGGGTTGTCTCTAAAAATTCAAGTAGAAGGAAGAAATAAAAAAGTAAAAGGGGGTCTGGAGGTTTAGCTTATGGCTAGATTGTGTTTGAAATGCAAAAATAGCTGGGTAATTATGTCTTTTTAGGTGGGAGAATTCCTCGCCTCCCGTGTCTTAAAGACAACCCTGTACTAAGTTGTCTAGATATTTTGTATTTAATGCTCTAAAGACAGTCTAAAACTTTTGTTGGCTATTGTTGCTCAAGTGAGTGATGGGCCTCTGAACCTCTTGGTTAAAATATAACTTTTGTGAATCTTTTTCTTACAGGTATACAAAAAGATGGATGGAATACGAGAGATGTACAGAGGTGTGGGATTAAAATCTGTAGCTACATTTACAGAGTTGCCTGTTGTTAGACCGTTAGCTGATAAAATGTATGACTATTTTGCTGCAAACCGATTTCGGCTAGCTGGCAGGGATGAAAGTTGTAATTGTAAAAAAGATTGATGCAGTTTCGAAGCATGTGGGTGTATACAATGTGGATGCAAAATTTGTGTTTGATTTTTAAATACACGTATATCAGATAAAAAGTGTATACTGTCATTTTTAATACTGTGTGGATTTAGACTCTCACCATATTGGTATGCACAATTTTTGTAAATGAACTATGTTGTCTGTATATTTACATGTATTTTTTTGTTTGATGTATGCATATGCATTATAAGGGTTCACTAAAAAATGAGATGTTTTAAAAAATAAATTATTTGTTTACTCACTTTTAAAGTGAAACAAATCAGTGTAGTTAATATTTTATATGATCATTGATTTTTAATAAATGACAGTCATCATTATTAAAACTTTATTTTATGTTGCAGATACATTTTAATCAGTTTAGTTTAGACAACCAATCTTGGGGGGGGGGGGGGGGGGGTGGATGCAATTCATTCTAGATGTCTAGATTGTACCATCGACACATTAGAGAATACCAAGATTCGTCAATAAATATATATCAGGACATGACAAGAATTAAAAAGAACAAAAGGATTATGCAGCTTTTGTTGATCTCCGTTAAACTTCTGACACAATTTGGTTTGAACTTTCTATAAACTTCTTGCAGTATTAGCTGTATTTCATCCGTCAGCTGCACTGTCCTAAGACACAGTTTCAACTAAAGGTTTTGATGTCTATTAATGAAACTTTATAATTTACTTTGGAAGTTTTAAATTTCATGATTTCGACCAAAAATACAGAGAGACGAAATGTATACACATGAAGGTATTCAATGACCGACACGACAGTCGACCCAACCCGTGTCTTATCATTATGTATAATGGCCGTGCTGTTAAGAGACCTTGCCCTACTTTACTTTCATCTTATATATCGCGTCCAAGTGCGGAGTACTGAAGTCAGGGCAAAGAAATGTACAAACTTTCTATAGCTGTTTTATTGGGTTGCTTCGTGGGTAAGGTTTTGCAGAATATTCATCTAACTATTTTTGCAACGCTTTTTATTTGCTTGCTTTTTGGATAAACATTTTACAATTTCTAATTTTTTTTGAAATTTATTTCTTAAAGAAATGATAAATATATATTTTTTTTCATATAAAGATAGCTGTTGAGTTACGTATCGTATTATGATAATAATAGGATGATTTACACATATGGCAAGTATAATGATACTTTACACACAATAGAGGAAAAATTAATAATCACTATACAAACTTTGACAGATACAGTTAGATCAAAACATAACAATGGTTTAGAAATTTCGACATAGGCATGAAAAATTGAAGTCCTTGTTCCCAGTGAAAAAAATTTAAAAAAAATTACAAATGTTTGTCCTCGATAACTATTGCATGTTGACATATGTGTTTATTATACTTTCATGTTAAATACTGAAATCTGATTGGTTTAGACGCAGTTGGTAATCTGTTCTATTACCCTCAGCGTTAGCAACACACTTGGCAACGGTCAACACAACGAATTGTTACATGCGCGTAAATTATGCGCGTGCGGTTCGCCGTAGAATTCACTTCATTTCTATATAAAACCAGTAAAATTTTCTTAGTTACCCTCCCAAACAGGCACTATTTATATAATAGTAGAGGTAAAGATTAAATTTTAAATAAATATGCAAACGAAATAGCCGATGATGAAAGTTTTTTTTAATTCACATTTATTCATTGTATTTTCATAAATAATTTTAAGGTAGATACAGGTTTTACAATGTTTTTGTTGTTGTTGTTGCTTTTTTTAAATGATTAAAGTTTTGACATTAATTTTGAGTAGACGTTACCCAAATGTTATGGATTCCGCGAGTTTTTAGATTTTCAATATGGTTCAGTCTATGACTTTAATAACAATTCTTTTATAGTTAATCACTGAGCAAACTTAATTTAATCAGAAAAATATTGATCATGTAGCCGCGGCCTGGAGCGAGAAATGCCCCAGCGGCCTGGTGAGTGACTGTATCCACACCACGTGTTCCACGGGGGCGGAGCTTCATTGCGTGGACGGACTCTGTACATGTAACTCACCCCAAAGAAGTAAGCACTATACAAAAAAAAACTGCATACAATTTATACACGTGCATTATTCAATTAATTTATACCAAGGTTGATATAAGAAAATGTAAAAATAGTTTGATTTAATCTTGCTAAATTATTGACTTTTATATCAATATGTAAAACATGGTGGATATTTTATAGTATGTACATACGATTTGTTTGTTTGGAAAGCCCGCTAATATAGAATACACAATTACCGCTCTTTGATTGATTGTTCGTCGTCGTCGAAAGATTCTTCAATGGTATGCTACTTTCATGCGCGGATCCAGAAAACTTTTCCAAAGGGGGGGGGGGGGTCCGACGGTTATTTAATTTTGCCCCCCCCCCCCCCCCCAGATCCCCGCATGACTTTGCTTTTTTTTTTACGATGCAAATGGCAACATGCGTCTATAAAAATATCAGATCGGTTATCTGCTGAGCAAATCCTCAAAAATTTCAAATTTCGTTATTAACCTGCATTTAAACTGTATATTTCGAGTGTATGCTTGTTCTGTGTTACAGAGTGCATCACGAGAGATGACTGTTTAGCAATCACTGACTGGAATTGCCGGGAACAAGACAGACACTGCGTTGACAACCTGTGTATCTGTGGCAGGTGGGCAACAATGTTTTAGAACTACATTATATGTTATAATTTTAAAAATTCAATTAATTTTACCTGTAAAAGTTTGCCATTATAATACATGTAATTCTGCTCGTAACCTAGTATTTGTACACGTAAAAATAAGACAGAATTTGGTCAGAAAAGGTTACATGTATATAGAATATATCTTTAACAGGACGATACTAATTGTACATGTACACGTGTTCTTACATAAATATAAGAAACAGATTATGAACTTTATTCTGTGGATTGAAACTTGTGATCAGAAGAATCGTCAAATCAATATTGTCAATAAGCTGCTGGCGATAGATATGGCTCAATGTTACGTGTCATTTCTTATTTAGTTTGTTGGATTAAAGCAGTCGAGATGATATATCATATATATATATTTCTATTTCAGAATCTAAGAAGATTTTACTATTCAAAAATCGGATTTTGGATTAGGCCAAAACAAGTGAAAAAATAGATTTAATATACAGGGTTTTTGATAAACCGCGCTTTTCTGATGTACATTTAACGAAGATTAGGTTGATTAAAAAGTTTATCACTTAAAATTTTTCTTTTTGTATGTTACATTTATGTTACATTTAATTTTGAAATCCTACATAATCAATTCCAAGTTCTTAAGACATTTTACATCAGCAGATCTGGAAAAAGTTATGCCTTAAAGTTAAACAAAAAAATACTGGAATAATTTGTAAAAAGCCAGCAGATTGTTATAATTAATATAATAAGATTATGATTTTGAAAATAATCTCGTCCATGATTAGTTTTTGCCATTTTGACTGTAAAGTCTGATACGAGAGCATAAAGATGTATATCAATGACAGTAGACATACAATGTAGGATGGTCTTAATTAAATGGACGGGAAATGAACGATGTACATGAACTATTGATGGAATTAATCCAGGAAGATATGTGAATAAACTTTAATGTTCTAATATTTGACATTAATACAATATGTTAAATCGGTGCCTGGTGTTGTAGAACACCATTTGTGTAATTATTTATTCATATTAGAATCAATTGTATGTTTCATAGTTCCCAATGGATTAATTATTACGCTCATAGGTGATCGCAAAATGACCAAGCACAGACGGCAGTCCACTTTGAAATGACATAGATGTATGGTTAGATGTGACTATTTACATACAGCGAGGCCCCTATCACGTCACAATGTTGAAATGGGAATCTTAATTGTTCAATACACAATCATTCACGCAAAAGCAGTAAAGGAGGAGCTATAATGAGGTCCAGTGTACGAACGCACTATGCACGTGCATGCTTTTGATCAAAGGGAATAAACCTTGACAGCTTGGACTTTCTACAAGATGCCAATCTGGGACAGATGAACACAGATGTTGGTCTCAGTTGTTAGTTATTATTTTATTATTAAAATAGATTTTTTTTTTAAAAAATAAAATTAAAAAAAAAAACCAAAAGTTCAAACAAAATATTTAACCGGACGTTTACCTTGATATTTTTCCTGTTCCTAGATTAAAAAAAATAATCAAAAAGAAAAGACGAATTGGAAAAGTTTGTATGTTATAACCTTTCATTATTTTTATTATAAAAAATAACATTACTACAAAGCGCACCAAAGCGACGCTTCGTGAGTAGTAATATAGAAGGTTTATTATTAATTTAAAACATCCAAGGGACTTTGGCGAGGTTATTCTCTATATCTGTTTAAAGGCAAACATTTTCATTGTTTATACAGATAATAATGATACTGAGATATTGCAACTGCTGTGCAAGATTTATATCCAATTATACCCAGATAGAGTACAATTAAAACAGAACATTTACCAGGCTATGGTTTTTCTCTAATACCAAAGTTCTATGGATAGTTTGAAAGCTAATGCCCCACTGAGCGCCGGATCATTATTGGATGTATTCTGTTTATCTTTCAGCTGGGCACAACAAAAATCGAATCGGTGCCATGCTGTGATGAACTTATTCCGTGTAATTGTGGGTCGTTGTATTTTTATTACAAAAATGTTTTTATCCAAGATACCTTTCTTTAATTTATCATGAATAAGGTACAATATCACGATAACAGCGCTTGAGGTTTTGTCGGTACATGTAATTTTATATTAGCAGTTAAAAGATTAAAAGAGAGCATTGGACGTGTAAACAATGTTAGAACCATTTTAACGAGGCCTTGGACTTTCAGTAGGATGTAACGATCTATTTCTTGCGTCAAAACAAGTTAAAATGACGCTGGTTTCAAGCGAAATACCAGGTATACACCGATTGCGTAGTCTTCGCTCAAAAGCCAGACAAATCCTGTTAATTTCAAAGAGCCATGACTGAATGGCAAGCCATGAAATAGACAGGGCTACGTCACATTGCCCATTGAATCAACTCTTCATATTCAATGCAAGTCTGATCTAAGAGGATCGTTGATATCGGTCATACGTGTAGTTTGTAACAATGATAATATGTTTTTTTTTTTGTATTTTCTTGAAATTTTACCTGTCAGTGACCTATAGGTATTCAAACCTTTAAACGCTAGAGTCTCGTATGGTATTAATAAAAGTTAAACACCTTCAAGGCGAAGTAACCATGACAACGTTTTAGTTGTAATTCTTTGGAATTCGTTCTTAAACGCTACGCAACCCCTATCAAACATATACCTTATATCACATTATTACCTAATCAAAGGGATTTTGTTGTTTTATTACATATTAAATATTTGCGTCTATTTTGAACTGCCGGTCAATAGACTGCGATCTATTAGACCGCCGGTCAATAGTCTTCGATCTATTGGACCGACGGTCAATAGACTGCGATCTATTGACCGCCGGTCAATAGACTGCGATCTATTGGACAGGCAACGTATTTCAGAACGCTGGTAAGTTAATGTTACATCCTTTCGATAGTTCTCATGGAATGTATATTCCTTTACATAGACGCTGTTTTTAGTACTTGGTGAAACCAAATTCAATGTTATCAAAATGGAGTATCAAATAATCAATAGTTTTAAAGCCTGATATAAGGTAAAAGACTACATGTATTTAAAATCTAATAGGTTGAAGATTCCCCCTTCTTTGTGTAAACTATTAAATTGAGATGTTGTAATGCATGCAACAGGTTTTGTGCATGTAAAAGATGAAAAAAAAATCTTAGTATATTGCATAATGGCACGAAAATCATTGCAATATGCAAATTGTAAACCCCGAAAACTAAAAAAGGAATTAGGTAATAAAACAATTATTTAACGCTTGAACAGTCAATAGACCAGAATTTTTTCCCTTGGTGCAGGGAACAGCTCAGTATGATCTATTGCCCTCGGCCGTTGGCCTCGGGCAATAGATCATACTGAACTGTTCCCTGCACCTCGGGAAAAATATTCTGGTCTATTGACTGCTAAAGCATTAAATAATTGTATAATAATGCCTCTATTCAAAGGGAGCTCATGCATGTTGCTGCTTTTCAAAGTGTCGGCCACTGTTTATAAGGTCTCCAGTTACTGTCGAGTTCGAATTCGATTTTTGAGTGCAAATGTGTTACATTAAAATTTTAAAATTCATAGAATTTGAAACTATCGTTATAGATAGCTTTAAATTCTCTGAATTTTAAAACTTTAATGTAACACATGTAAACGAAAACGAATACGAAAAATTAAGTGAATTTTCACTCCCACTGCTATGAATATATCACAAACTTTTAGACACACAATATCAAATCTACTTCGACCAGAAATGATACTTTAGAGAAATAGGGAGGAAAACTTGTCTTTTCCATAATTGATTTTTATCTATGTACGAATTTACTTTCGTTTGATAAGTTATGATTGAATGGTCTTCATGCTTTTCTCTAAACTTGATGTTGAACAAGAAACTGAATTCAACTTTCTCAATCTTCGACAATTTGATTTGCATGTTTTTTTAATAGGTAAAACAAACTAATTTCTTAATTTCTCAAACCCACTGCAATTTTTGAATACCGATCTTATTTAATATTTAACATTTTATTTATTTTTTAACCGGCTTTGTTGGAAATGCACAATAATGATAATCCCAATTTTAACAAGACCTTGGACTTTCGGTAGGACGTAACTATCTAACTGAAATGTGCATAGATTGCATAGTCTTAGCTAGAAAGCCAGACAAATCTTCCTGAGTTCAAAGAGCCATGGCAGCGTGGCGAACAATAAAATAGACAGGCCTAGGCCTACGCCACTTTGCTGTTTAACACAACTACCCAAAGTCCAAACTCTAAAAACGATTCTAAACCTAAGGCCTGCCAACTGTCCTCAGAATGTACTTCATAATCCCGGTAGTCTTGGTCTTAATTACCAATTTTCAATAATTTCTAAATTATGTTTTTGATTTAACTGATTAAACAAACAACTAAACTTTGACCTTGAGTGGTACTGGAGAGAAGAATGCCATATTATTTGCATACATACCGTTTCTTTATCATCGAGAAGTACCAACAAAATATGACTACGTCATTTATTTAGTTATAAATATCTCTTATTGTTAATTTGACATCGACTTTAATTGAAATGTAACACGAGTGGATGCGCGAGTCATTTGTAAACTGTATGTAAGTAGATTTTCTATATCTGAAATCAATATAAGATGGAGAGAATACCAGTAACAAATGTTGAACATCTGTTTAACCAAATTGGATTTTACCTTAAAAGCATTGTGGCTATTCTTTGTCTTTTTAAAATAAAAGGAAAAAAAACTGGTGACAAAAATTGAATTGTACTTCAAATTAGCAACAGAATATGAAAAAGGCCAATCAATACCACATGGACTGATTTTATCTTCACCATTCAAAACTTTAAAGTATTATGAGAGATTGTGGTCAGATTTATAGTCTCATTGTTTTCGGCTTTGAACTTCTCAGTTAAAAAAAAAATAATTATAATAACTTATCTTCTAAATTGTTCAGGTTACAGATGGCAAAAATAATCACCTTTACATAATTTTTCCTGTGATCAAATATTAACGATTTCCTGATTCCGCAGACATATCAAGCCGGATTTGCCAAGCTGAGTTCTAATGAGATTGCCTCTTGATCGCTGTTTGGAGACTTCATTATCACAAACTACAGCTTGTTTCTACGTGAACATTGGATAACTTTTCTTTTTTACAATAATGTGCGGGTGTTCTATCCATTAGAAACGGGAAAGAGGCGGTATGAGAGGAGTAAAATACAATTTGGTAAGTGTTTTTCATTTTTATTGTTCAAAATAAACATAGAAATCAACATTTCAAAAAAATAAAATATTTCACCTCATCGTGTAGATTTACAATCAAAATGTAGAATTAGTGTTTGATTTTAGCGATAAAGTCACGCGGTTTATTTATTTCATTCATTTTTAACCACTAGTCTCTAAAGGTTACAAGTTGGCACCGAAATCAACATTGACAAGTGGTGTACAATTATTTGTAATGACAATTTTCTCTGGTCTGCGAGGGATGCTCTTATTTGAAATCCTCCTCTGTTCAGTAATGGTATCACTACCATTTCGTTTAATTAGCTCATGTATGAACACCAATTTGGGAATTCGTAGTTGACAATGTCTACAATGAGAAGGCTGGTATTATTTTTGAAAGTCGGGCAAGAGAGGGCAAACAAACAATCAATAAAATGTTATCTTACTATCAATATTTTCATACTTGAGGTATATATTACATAATAACTTAATGTCTGATATGAAAAAGCCGTGATACGGAATAAGTACAACTGTATTTAAAGACATAACAATTCTTAAAATGGTCCGTTGTGGGGATATCGTACAGTATTCAGTCTGTACGATTGTTTGTTCAAATTTATTTGTCCGCCTTCAGAAAAACAAAGGCTATGTGCAATATATCATAGAAACATCGAGGTCGAATAATTTTTATGAGTAAAATCCTTGTCAGGAGCATAGATTTTCGTCCCCCTTGTCCATTTGGGATTAAAATTGCACCAATTGAGATCAAGAGCCCTTGCGATGGAGTAGAGAGTGTGACCAATTTATACATGTATGAGCAGATGTCGAAGTCAACTACAGGGTGTGTGGTAATCTTGAATTATTTTATGTCCATTTATCTGTTAAAAAAGAGAAACAAAGAAACAAAAACAAAACAGAATACCCCCCCAACCAAAACCCCCCAAACAAAACAAAAAGAAACAATCACACAATTATAGTTCTTTTTTTTCACTGAGACGAAACATTCTTTAAAACAAAACAATCCTTTTCAAAATCAGACAGTCCATTTGAACTACCTTCATTTAATGTCATTTGCTTAAATCGGGTTCCATAGAGATTGCATTTGATAATTAAATGATTGTAACAGAACTATTTTAATTTCTTTAAATTTCCACAGTGTATACACAAGTCAAATGTAACTGATTTATGAATATACTATTACAATTCTCAGTAATCACAATCTATATCAGATCTGATGCATAAACAGGCGTTTATTTTTGTAAAACGTAACATCAAATTTATGGTATTGTTTCGTCCAATTCTTCTTTTAAAAACCAAAGCAAAACTATACAAACATGCTCAGCTGTCAATGTGATATCTACACGTTAAATGAATTCGAACATAATGCCTAATTCGTGAAGGAGGAGGACATCCACATAATATACCTGCGGAATAAGTGTCTCGGGCTTTAAATTAAAGCGGCTATAAACGGACATGAATGAAGAATGACACAATCATAAAATCACTTATAATTTTCTTACCAAACACTAGATTTTGGTAAACGATAAATAACTCTCCTTATTTTCTGGCTATATTTTACAAGTTCATGAACACCATTAGTTTTTGCCCGCGAATTTCTCTGATTTCTGGATTGCAAAGTCTATTGAAAGATATACTTGATTTCTGATACCAAATTTCATTGAAGAGCTTTCATTCGGGTAAATAAGTTGGTTACTTTGTTCTGTTGCTGATAATTTTAACTTCAAGCTTTATATAAAACAAATGGCTTATGATATAACGAAGATGTTAACAATTTATTGATAAAAGGTCGTCAAAAAAGGCATAGAGTACAAAGAATGAATCGATACAAGACAAGCACTTAGCTTGGAATTCTTCACTTCGCCGTTTGTAGTAATCTGATAATACTGTATGATAGTACCTGATCTTATATTGAATTGAGTGGAGGAAGGAATCAATTCATTACTAGTATATTACATGAATGTCTTTTTGGCGCGTCAGTTCTCTCATGGGTAATCATATGAAATATGGTAAGAGGGGATACGACTGCATATCAATAACCTCGATGCATCTTTCTTTTCATATTCTACATACCAAAATAATTGATATAGACAAATTGCAAATTACACTATATATTTGACGATGACATATGAACAAGTTCTGACATTTTAAAGGGACTTGGACACGATTTGGGCTCAACATTTCAAATTTATTTTGACATTTTTTTTATGTTCAAAATGGTTAATATGGGTATTTTTAATGCTTTGTTTAATGCTTTCATTAATTTTAGTTTAATGCTTTCTTATAAATGAATTAAAAGATAAATCCTTCATTCAAATATTGAGTTATACGCAAGGTACAGAGTTTGAAATTCTTTCTCTTGTAAACAAAGCTCGAACGTTGTAACTGTTTACATATGTGTTTAAATAGTATAACTTTCAATTAAGTGATGCATTCTTGTGTATATAATATTATTTATAAACACAATGAAACAGTTATAATTATCTTATTTGTCATGGCCATTTTGTCAAAGAAATAGTAATTCAGTTCTGTACCAAGTGTAAGACTCGTGATTTGTTTACATAATAATGAATTCTTGCCTCTGATTTGATTTGATTTGAACTTATTTTTTTGTGTAAATTACACAAAAGGATTGGAAACAAGTTCTTACAACTTACAACTTCCTCTCCTAATGATGATGTATTCATATATACAATTGTCATAGTAATATTATATGTTACTTATAGCTATTGACTTTATAATAATAAAATTCTCACCTCTGCATCTCTCTTCTTAAATTCATATTCGTATTGATTTTATTTGTATAAGGTATTTGTGTATCGTAGCTTTAAAGCCAGTATATACGATCTTGGTCAGGTATATGAAACATTCATTGAACAGCCATTTTAATCTCAAATTATGTCTAGATCCCTTTAAAAGGATTATCACCACTGTTCCAATAAATACGATATTTTTATTCAGTTAAGGTTTAAAATATGATTTCAAGTCAAAAAATAAATCTGATTTCTGACATTAACTAAGATCCATTTTCATTATGGATCGTTGTCAGCGTATGAAGCACACATATCGAGTAAACTACATGACCGCGCGTAAGACTTCAGTGAAAGATTTATTCTGCTTGGTGTTCCTGTTTTAACGAGGACACTTTCTGAACTAAAATATAAATCTTTGCAAATAGTTTCATATGCATTTTCAAAGACAGTTACAAAAAACATTTAGAATTAACAAAAAAAAAAAGAAACTTTTTTTTTGTTACGTTATGAGTCAGGTACTTTCAAGTTGGTATTTGGAATCATCTATCATAAATATTAGCATGCATAAATTTTTATAAATCTTCTTCTCTAGATCTACTTTCACACACGTGAGGAAAAAAATGAATGCATGATTATGATGACCATAAAGCCCTCTACCAAGATTGGGAAATTCATGGCCCCAGGTTCAGAGGTTAAGGCCCGGGGGGGGGGGGGGGGGGATATGGCCATATAGTAAAATGTGTGAAATCTTACAAAATCTTCTTCTCTACTCCCATATATATTTGTTAAAAACTAAATTTGGTATCTATATCTATCTATGAGTATCTATGAGTATCTATAAAGTCTTCTACTTTTAAAAAAATTGGGAAAATCATAACCCCTTGGGACAGGGGTTCAGGCCCTAGGGCGGGCCAATATAGCCATACCGTGAAGAAAATTTATTATATCTTAGAGTCTTCTTTACTCCTGTACCTGTGGGGAAAAACTGAATGCCTGGTTATGATGTCCACGAACTCCACTAACTAAATTGTGAAATTCATGGCCCCTGGATCAGGGCTTAGGCCCTAGGGCGGGCCAATATGGCATATTATATTAACATATAGTATTAATGCATTTAATGTTTAAAATCTTCTTCTCTGCTCCCAGACATCTGTAATAAAAACTGAATTCCAAATTTTATAGACTAGGAAGCCGTCTACTAAAATTGTAAATTTCCTGTCGAGCCGAGGTACTAGGGGTTCTGGGTAGGGCCAAAATGGTCCAATAGCCTTAATATATTCAAAACATTTTTTTCTTTACTTTTGCTGATGCTGAATAAAAACCGATTGCATATTAAGAAAGAAAATGAAGCCATCTTCCGAAATTTTAAATTTAATGTCCCCCAAGGTAGGACTTTTGAATCTAGGGCGGGGCCAAAACAGTCATATAGTGTATAGGGTAGGGATTCTTACTGCAGGGTGTGGCCAAAATGGTCATATAGTGTTAATTTATATAATGTTTAAAAATGTCTCCTGACATGAAATACAAACTTACTGCATAATATGACAGCAAACCGGGTTTTCTTTTATGTGAACTGTATTCATCATCCATGTCAACCCTGAATTGATAAACAATACCTACCTTATCCACTGAAATAGAGTACCCATATGCAATATTTTGCAAAAAAATGACTAAGTTCAAGAGCTGGTATTTTTTTTCAGAAATCATCAGAAATCAAAATCCTAGCAATATGCACACCTCTGATATATGTACAATTGATCTGCAGAAGTACAACTTCCTATCTTGAAAACTGTAGAAGGAGTTATCCGTACAATGAGGGTACCATTTGGCAGCCGCCCGCCCGCCATTTTCACCATTTTAAAAACCGGATTTTTCCGTTGGAAAACCCGGTTAAAAACAATAAGCTGTCATCTTATATTATATTTCATGTGATCTTCATGTAAGGCAAGGGTTATGGCCCGGGGAGGGTGGTATATGTCTTATTATTTTAATCTGCTCTGGAATTTGAAAGAAATGAGTAAATTCACATATTTAGAAAAGAGAAAGAATGAAGCTGTCTATCAAAATTAAAATATTGTGAAAGCGTTGGAAAGAGTTCAAAAGGAGGGGGGTGTTAAAGTTAATGGAGTTATCATCCCTTGCTTGGTCATATTATTTAGTAATTGATCATTAAAAATATTGTAATTAAAAAGTTGTAGAATCATAATGATTAAAAGAGTTACATGTACACAGGTGTGTTAATTATTCAAAACAAAACTGAATAAAATAAATGAAATAATAGTTTGCAGCCATTTTAAGGACATTTTAAAAGTTTGTTTTCTTGTATCCTTTTTAAGAACTTTCTATTGTCAAGCTGCAAAAAAAAAATGCACTTTGAAAATCTACTCACATAGAATTTTTCTTCCAAGTTCGTTAAACTTAGTACGAAGTCGACGCCCCCCAAAAAATCAAAGTGCGTTAATATCGACTATATTACACGCTTTGAAAAAAATGGTTGGATAAAAAGTTCAATAAACTATTGACTTTGATTTGTTATGACAATAAATATAAATAGACAATACAGATTTTTAAACAAATACTTTTGCAGTTCAGCGCTATACTTATGACCTCAAAACAATGTTACATGTATTTACAGAGTATCAGCTCGATCGTCTCTTCTGGCGTTTTATAGGTTAACACTCTTGTTAGAATGGTTAGGTTTTGCACACGATATCATGCAATGGGAAAAATGTCTGTTTAGTCAAGTTTGTTTTGAACATGATATGGTTTGAAAATCTGTAAATACATATTTGTTTGTGAAAAACATTATTAGAAGGGCCCTTCTTCATATTGTTGATTTGAATGTTTCTGATTATTGGATTATTCGTATGAATGTCCATGCTTTTTCTCAGTATTGAACTTCATCAATTTTTAAAATGAGTTAAAACGCTTAAATGTAATGTAATATGTTTTACGGTGCGACAGTTGGGGCGAGCACAGCATGTGAACAAACAATGGATTATAATTAATCAATAAAAATAAAATTAACAACGTAAAATTTAAATGCAAAAAAATAAAACAAACCTATTTTTCAGTAAATTTACATTATTTATAGTTTATAAGATTTGTTATAATGTATTTATTTATAAGTAGAACAGTAGTTTAATCTCAGATACAATGTTGTTGAATAATAAAGATTTTATATAAATATTCATTGCACTGTATCTCCTCTTTTAAAGTGATTGTAACGTCAGTTCATCCACCTTTTTTGCAGTAGACATTTTTTCTTAAACCTACATATAAAACTTGACTCATCATAGAGCTCCCCCCCCCCCATGTTAAAGAAATAATATTTCATTTTTTTTTCAATTTACACATAGAAAATCGTTCTACTTATAAATAAATAAATAAATAAATAAATAAATAACAAATCATATAAACTATGAATAATATAAATTTACTGAAAAATAGGTATGTTTAATTTTATTTTGCAATTAAATTCATTTACATTGTTAATTTTATTTTATTGATTTATCATAATTCATTGTTTGATCACATGCTGCGCTCGCCCCAACGGTCGCACCGTAAAACATGGCGGATCCGGAGCGAAGCGAGCTCTACCGACAAGGCGTGAAGAAAGCAGTTCGCAATTCAACAATATACTGGTAGTATACCACTGCCACCGTGAAAATTTGGTGAAGTGGTCTTTTCAAGTTTTAGAGATTTTGGCTTTTTGCAATTGAATAGTGAACTGCGTTCTAGAACACAGTTCGCAATTCAAAATTTAGAATTCATATTTGAGGCCCGAAATTTTATGGGGCATCTACTATTTTGCAATTGAATAGCGAACTGTTCACTGTTCGATGGCATATAAGCCCGATTCTCAGAAACTATAGATAACTGCATCACCATATTTTCACAGTGGTAGTGAAATACCACTAGTAGATGCCCCTGAAAATTTCGGGCCCCAAATATGAATTCTAAAGTTTAAAATTGCGAACTGCGTTCTAGAACGCAGTTCACAATTCAATGGCATATAATCCCGATTCTCAGAAACTATAGATAACTGCATCACCATATTTTCACAGTTTTGGTGAAATACCACTAGTAGATGCCCCTGAAAATTTCGGGCCCCAAATATGAATTTTAAATTTTGAATTGCGAACTGCGTTCTAGAACGCATTTCACTATTCAACTGCATATAAGCCCGATTCTCAGAAAATATACATAACTGCATCACCATATTTTCACAGTGGTAGTGAAATACCCCACTAGTAGATGCCCTTGAAAATTTCGGGCCCCAAATATGAATTTTAAATTTTGAATTGCGAACTGCGTTCAAGAACGCAGTTCACTATTCAACTGCATATAAGCCCGATTCTCAGAAACTATAGATAACTGCATTGCAAACTGCGTTCTAGAAACCAGGTTAATATTCAATTGCATATAAGTCCGATTCTCAGAAACTATAGATAACTGCATCACCATATTTTCACAGTGGTAGTGAAATACCACTAGTAGATGCCCCTGAAAATTTCGGGCCCAAAATATGAACTGCGTTCTTGAACAAGATTAAATTATAACTGCTCAAAACCTTCACAGAGCAGTCTTTATTCCCGGTAGTCAATCTGATAACCGATCGTCAAGAAGATGCCCAACGAAAACTTGATGACGTGTAAACATGACGGTGTTTTATAGAATTACATTTACGAACATGGAGTTCAATTATCATTATCAGCCAAAAAATCACATAACCAAAAATGATTTATATATTGAGATTAACACACACGCAACAGGAAAGTAATATTTCATTCGCTTACTCAATTTGATATAATGTCATTTGGATTCATATTCTAGAGCAAAAGAGTACTGGCACGGTCACATGATCTTGCCGATCAGCACAGGTGCGATATCAATTTGCAGTTATGAGGTCATTTATCGTTACCTTTCACAAGTCTCAAACAGTTTTACGTACAGGTGTAATTGGTAACATTGTACTAAAGCGGTATACTCTAAAACCTGGCCTGGCCTTTCCTCAAAATTTGGCCTCGCCCCAAAATCTAGCCTGGCATTTTTGGGCTGGCCTTAGATTTGGCCTCCTCAAAAATGTTGGCCTGAAATTAAAAAAGGGTTCTCTTCTCTTCATATTGTCTCAGATTTTTTTCATCGAATTTTTATTGCTTTCCTAGGATATTGAAAACTCAATGCGTTTTTTAACACCGATCCAGCCGAAATTCCCCTCCCCAGCAGAAATTTGATATCAGCCTCCTCTGCCGCGAATCTACTACTTGGTGTCACCACCAAAATAAAGGTTACAAATGTTGTAAACTTAGTAAAATTTGTTTTGTTCAATAAAAGCACCAAGTACTATCCATATTGTTCAATTACATTTTATTGTAAACAATGCTGTCTGTTACTGCATTATTTAGTTAATTACCTTTTGTGAAATAAAAGTTAGCCAAGTCAGAAAATTAAACTGATAAGATTAATTATCTTTTGATAAAAAAAAATAATAATAGCACAATAATCATATATACTTGATATAAACAGTGACGTTACAGGGACCAAGTAAGAAATAAGTATAAATATGCGGAGAGGGTGGGGGATTCTCTGAGTGTGTAGACAGAGTCAAATAAACAATAGGGCTGGGCCTTAAATTCTTCCGGAAAACTTCATTGAAATATTAGATCAATGGACTGTGTGTTGAACATGATACAACAAGCTCCATCCCTTACATTATTTGACTATCCAAAGTGGAGAGTCCAGAGACAGCTTTTTACACCAAGCCCAATGTGTTAACTCCTTTCAAGGATAGCTCTCTCTCTCTCTCTCTCTCTCTCTCTGAGTCTCTCTCTCTCTCTCTCTCTCTCTCTCTCTGTTCTACCCGTTCATATCTTTACATATCAATAACGTTTTCCAATCTGCTAGTCACGCCTGGAGCATTGGTCCATGTACATACATGTACGTATTAATTATTCCTAGGCTCCTTAGTCTATCTACACGGCACAGAACTGTATAATTCATGTTTCGTCAATATCAATCCGAAACAGAGACCGGATATGGAGAAATGTTGCAGATCCAAAGAGGTTTCTTCTGTGTGAATAGTTGCATTTGTCATCAGCCTGGTAATGAATCATAACTTCCAAGATTCATGTAGAAAATGTATTGCAGACAAGGAAAATATTGGGAAATCACAGAAAATATGACATTGTCCTCTATCAAAGCAGTGTAAAATAATTACATATCTTTACTTCTTACCATTCTCCTTAGAAAAGCAAGTATGACGGTTTTTGTCGTATGAATGTTTCTGCCACCAAAGAAGACGTTGCTGTCTAATTACGCGTAGAATTACACAGTTTTAACACTAAGATTGCGACTCATGCAGACTACATATAGTGCCCAATGCCGAGTATTATGCAATCCGTGGGTTGAGTTTCGCTTCTTAAACTTCTTTTCTTCAGAAAATTGATAATGATTGATGACAAAAAGGACCCGTGTGTCGCATTTCTTCAATCATCCGTTTCTGTCTTTGTTTCTCAATCCAAGTTCCAAAGCAAGAATTCAAACCCCATCATCAATAATTTTTTAATGTTGGCAATTTCATCTAACCAAAGAAAGTTATAACGTTATATTACGGTACAACTGTTCTCATTTCGTTCAGAGGGTTGCGAAGTTGACTTTACTTTTGCATGTACGAAAGCGTTGCGTGACTGAATCTTTTCGGATGCGATTAAATGCTGCTTTTGTGGATCCCATGACACTTCATTGGTATGTTGAGGATTTTATCACCGAAAATTCCAGCTTGGATCGCTTAAAAAAATGGATAACGCTAAGAGTCAACAAAGCAAAAATCTTGAAGGAAAGATCTGTCACGGGATTTAAATCGTGTATTACTTTGCATTTACGAACTAAGCATCTATTAAGAAAACTGAAACTAACTTTTTACGATAGAACTGT
Organism: Magallana angulata; assembly: GCF_025612915.1. Taxonomy (NCBI): domain Eukaryota; kingdom Metazoa; phylum Mollusca; class Bivalvia; order Ostreida; family Ostreidae; genus Magallana; species Magallana angulata. Next base: position 27,180,329 of record NC_069111.1, on the reverse strand, counting down.
ATAAACGATATTAAAAAAAATCATTTATATACTTTGTTTATCATCCACATATTATATAGTTGCAAATAAGTAGTTAAAATCAATGAAATTACACGTTAAAGCTGTTCAATCAAATTTGATTTTCATCTCTGAGTAAAAAACATTTTGCATCTTCAGCTCCAAGAAAGATGAACTACAAAGTATAAAGTTCCTTTAAAAAGTACAAACTTTTTGTGTGTGTTTATATAAGAACTTATCTATCTATCTATCTATCTATCTATCTATCGCCAGTTTGTCGATGTGTCTGTCTGAACAGGCAGGCTTTACAATGGAATGTATTTATATGTTCTGGTTCTAGTAAAAAAGCTTTCCAGTGTCTGTTGGACAGTCATCCTGACTAACAGTGGCTTGCTTGATAATTCAGTAACGTGTATTCAACAATTATGCCAAAGGAATCGACTTTTTTTTATTGCCGCTCCGATCTGTGCATTAATTTGGCTTCTTGAAAGAAACGGATTAATGAAGCAACATTGCAGCGTTGGACCCCCTTAAGCTTAATTGAACATTTGATCAAATCCACGAAATCCACGGTTTTGTTTACATGATTTGTAATTCTTCGCAGGCAGATCATGCAGTAATTTGCTTTCGATAAAAAAGTTCTTCTTAATGAATAGTATTAAATGGCATCAAAGGAAGAGCTGAGGAGAATCCGATCAAGGTTCCATGTGGTAGTTAATTCCACCGAATTTTAACGTATGGATCAAACCGCTCGTATAAATGCATAGATCGTCAACTGAATGGACATTTTCATATAATTCTATTGTTAGTTTACTACAAAAGAAATGCATTATATCGTTATGTGGTTATTCCTGAAACTTAGAAATTAACTAAAGTCTCAATTTAGAAATCAATTAAATATCCACCAAGTCATTTTTAATCATATTTTGCAATTGACCCTACAATATTTTCCGCTTATACAATAATTTTAAAAAGTTTAAATAGTTTACCAAGATTAAGTAAATAAACTGTGCAAATAAAAAAACTACAGAACAAAATTTAATATAAAATATTTTTCCTTCGTTGGTTTGTTTGTCTTGTTGCATTGATTTTCAAAATATTTAAGTGAAGAATAATGTTTTTGATGTTTAAAATATAAACAAAAAATTGGTCATGTATGTGTGACGTGTATTGGAAAAAATTTAAATCATTTTATTACATGGGTTTGCAATTCTTTTCTTACCTGTACCAAAGCAGACTTTTCAGCCCCCGAATTTAACTGTACATTTTCATTTGTCAGAAAAAGTGGAACTCTGAAGATCAATATTGCGCGACTAAATACTTAATTAACCTCTTTCACAGAAAAATTATAAGTCTGTTACACGCAAATTTATTATTTTGAAATTGATAATTTTGCTCTTAAATACAGAAAATGAATGTGTGGCATTACGCAATGAACCAACTAATGAGCGATATTGCACAAAAAATGAAAGAAAAAACTTCACGTAATTCTAACAAAAAAAAACCCCAACTGCTGATTGGTCATGATTTATCGAAAATATGTCGTGAACTTGCCTCTTATCCACTGAAATACAGTTAGTTTTGGCAGACATTGGGTCTTCTCACGCTTCTGTATATATATTATGCCTGTCGTCTGCAATTGCACGTTTGAGACGCCTGTGATTGGTGATGCTAAACCACGAGTGTAAGCAATCTGAATCTAATAAAATACATGTATACTCTAGGATGTCTCAATGATCCCACAAAACACTTGTGTATAAAGACGAGGGAGTCTATCTGTTCCAGCTGATACTCGCTGTCCATCAGGGTCATACGTGACCTGTATACATGGTCGTTACAGTTAATAAGATATGCATTAACTGCAACAGGCATGTCTCTTTCTCTGTAAATTAGTGGAATAAATCAGTAATGAGGCTGATTTCTAAGTACTCTATGGTTGTTACAAGGCTTGTCTAGACAATTACAGCTAATCCGAGAGTAGCGCATTGAAGCCGAATGTATAATAAAAATAAAGCATGCACACCAGAGAAACAATTACCAGTAATACAGACTTTGCTAATCAAATTACCAGTTCATCCTTCGAATGCCCAGGTTATGATAGCATGTACATTGCTTTTTTTACAAGGTTTTCAGATCGCAAAGATTTTATTTTGTAAATACTTTCATATTGTATCGCATTTCTTATCGTTTGCATTCTGGTATACATCATATTTTGTTCAAATCGCGTTTTATTTTTACGTCAAATATATTTTAGATTAATAAAGTTTGTTGTTTTTTTTTTAAAATCGTCCAAATGTGCTACATGAATATCTTGGTAAATACTTTATAGGGGAAAACTACAGATTTAGCAGCGGCCAGGTTTATTGGATCCAAACTGATAAGTAAATCACTGGCATGCATCATATTATAGAAATGTCACACAGTAAAGTTAAGTTTTAAAAGGACTTGGACACGATTTGAGCTCAAAATTTAAAATTTTATTTTTGCAATTTTAATGTTTAGAATGGTTACTTTTAATGCTTTGTCAAAATTTGAAAGTTAAATATTGAGTTATATCCAAGATACAGAGTTTGAAAATCTTTGTTTTGTAAACAAAGCTCGAGCTTTGTAATGGTTAATATATGTGTTTCATTGGTATAAGTCTCGATCAAATGTTGCATTTTCTGTTTATCATATTATCAATGAATACATTGAATATGTTTACCTTGTTTGCCACGAGTCATTTGGTCAAAGAAATGGTAATTCCATACTTTACATTATTTGTAAACAAATATAAGACTCAAGCTTTGTTTACATAACAATGATTTCTTACCTCTGCATCTCTCTTATAACTTGACTTCTAACATTCAAGTTTTGGTCAATCATTCAAAATGGGCAAGTAAACCATTTTATCCATAAAAATAAAAAAAAAGAAAATTTTGATCTAAAATCGTGTCCAAGTCCCTTTAAGGGGTAGGGTATATTGAACAATATATTATTACAATCAATAATTTATTAAAATGTCACATTTCAAATTTTGTATTTAAACTCACATTTAAAGTCAATGTTTACAAGTTTAAAAATTCATGTTTTGAATATATTGCACACATTATCTGATGATTAACAAAACAGTATTCAAGGTGGACGACGTTTACATGCCCTCACTTGACTCCGAGGCAACAAAAGTACCCTTCCCCCCGAAATAAAAAAACAAAACTACAATTTGTCCAAAAAGTTTAATACCAATATCACATTCCTCATATGTTCGTCATTGTTTTTTTGCGATGTAATTATCTTACAATAATATCTGAATTTTTGTTAAGCTAAAAAGCATTTACTAATTATATCTTAAAAAATAGCAATGTCGGAGCGCAAACAAAAGATGAGAGTTTTTGATATTCAGAGTTATTAGGAATCTAATGAAAGAAAAACAACAAGGCTCCAGCTATATTTCAATTAAGCTCACATATTGAGCACATGCGCCATGAGCCATGTTTGTTTTGTATTACAAATATTGAAAGAATGCTACATGTAGTATAATTTAGAATACAGTATATAAACCCATCTTGCCATCTTACTTTTGATTAAATCTGAATTGGGACAAGCAATTAGAACAGAAATGATAACGGTATTTTAATTTTATTTTATATAGCTGCAGGTCTGTTGCTTGCGGTCTGAAAAAATTCGGATGGACGACCTGGGATTCACATGATTGTCATATAACAAATCACTATACATATATATGTACATGTGAGATCTCATTCACTGACGGTCAAATGATATTGTAGACTGAATAAGGAAGCCACCATCAAACAGATACTGGAGACCATTTTATTTTTGGTCTTTCGAGTCTCTCCAGCGACATTTGCTATTTACGTGTACGTTTGCTTTTTCCGTCGTAATCGATGGTAATAAGTCTTTCGTCATGCATCGGTCGTAAACTTAGAAGCCTTTTCATCTTCATTACATAAACAACACTGTACTCTGCCTGACCTGGCCAAGTCTACTGCATGTGAAGTATCTGTTAGGGAAGTGGATTATACACTATGATATGCATGACCCCACCCCTAAAGAACTGTGAAAATTGACGTAATTGTCGGGTCGTAAATTTTTTAATTATCGGATGGCAGTAAATACAAAATTTACAAGATGACATAATTTACAATTTTTCCCCTTTACTTCTGTTCATTCATAACTCAAATCTGGGCATAGGCTAGTGCCTCTTCCAAACTTTTGAATTTCATGTCCAGAAGACAAGGGGTACTGGTGTTAAGGCGTGGAATTGATCTTATAGTGAAATTGTATTCTTAATTTAAAGGTGCTCTTGCTACTGGGTACCCAATAGACAAACAAAAATTAAGGGTCATGGGGTATATGAGCAAAGCGCCTCTACCAAAATTGTTACATTAATTGTCCAGGGTAATGAGATCTGGAATCGAATTAAATTAAATAACAGAAGAAAAATTTTTTACACGAGACAAGGGAAACACAACACCAAAACAGACACATGATCAAGCTATAAATTATTTGTTACATTAAAAGTTCAAAATTGATCAATTTAAACTTAACTATAACACTTTAGTCTAAGTTTTGAGCAGAGCAGCGGAGATCAATTTTAAAATAACTGTATTCCAGTCAGACTCTATGCAGTGTAATGAATAGATTATCGGCGATTTTAAAAATAAAATCGACATTCATACTGTACATGTTTGAGTAACGCAAAGCCGACTCATCGACGTCAACATGGCGGATGTAATCTTTTTTTTGGATTTTCCTTCACACTTGCGTCCAGACCTTTTTGCACTCTTGCATAGCTCTCCGAGTAATACCTTGCTCTACTACGTGTTCTCTATCTCATCTGTAAGACCCAGCATTATTGGAGAACAGTCATCTGCCACAACAATGTGAATGTCCGGGCAAGTCCTGCATCTGATATCGGACTTTACATCTGGTCTGACACCTCTTCTTCATTATAGGTTTAGGTGTTTATTTCTGAAAAGCTATTATGTTTAAGGTCGGAGAAGTTTACGCTCCGTCCCATTCCTTCTGTTGTCCTTTTCCATAATATCACATATGCACTAAGGGCGCTTTACATTAACGTTGCCTCGCCGGTGACGTTAATGGAACGGTTCGCAACGTAACAATGCTCCAACGAGGACAGTTATCTCAAAATTTTGGCTATTTGGAGTTTTAATGTTTTTCGATGTAGTAGGACAGACTGTAGTTTTGTAAAATATGGTAACCTATATGGTAACCTAGACGTCATATTGTTTCCTAATCAGCAATGATAAAATGCGTTGCCGCAATTGCTCGGTGGCAACGCGCTTTCCAGCATTCAGGGGCGAAGGCAAATCCGGCGATGCCGGTTATATGGAAAGCACCCTAATATTACATCACTTCAATCTAATCATTTAACTCATCATTAATTGTTTGCTGATATTATGCTTGACTCTAGCAAAGTAATGATGACATAATTGACACAACTTGCTTCAAAGATATATATATATATATATATTCAAATTGATACATGCAAAAAAACTATTGGCGTGTTATGGCGTTTAAAAAGTTGTGTCAGCGAAACGCGTCGAAATGTGCATCCATGCATTTTTTTTCTTATTGTGCTGTTGAGCCTTTTCAATGACCTTTAGTGGAAACCTCACTATTCAACACGCTTGACGCTGGCACACTTCTATACCACACGCAATTCCCACAAGTCATTGCAGCACTTGTTATCCAAATTGTCACGCTAACAATTTGATTGTGTCAGCGCAAGGCCTGTGATGTAAGAGGGACGACAACAAGATTATCTAGAACTATATTCAAATACATGTAATTACATGGGGCAATTTCTGTACAGCATCAGTTCACACTGTTTTTACTGACAGGTTGACGAGCTAGGTCAATGCAACAGTCGACAGAGAGAAAAACCAATTTTATTGTTACGAAGAAGACAGTTTAATTCTCTTCCGGTTCACACCTAAAGCAGTCAAGTGTCTTTTCAATAGCTGAATTACGCTGAGAACTGTCGAAAGTTTTCGCTGACAAAGTGTGAATCTAACAGACCGAGCTGCTCTGGACACGATGTGGCCTCCATGTTGATTGCATTACTTCGACATCTTTTGCCATTCCTATATAGCCCTATGTACGCTAATCAGATAAACAATGGAGCATTTTTAAGTTAATTTAACGAGTTTATTGGAGATTTATTCGTATTTTGGTTTCATCAATTCAATACACTAGTAGGACGTAGGATAAGACGAAAATGCTTAAGATGGTAATAATGAAATTTAACACAAAATATTTGGAAATCAAATTGATGAAAGTGTATTCAATGATAAACATGTACATGTATCTACAGATATACATGTATAGCAGGCGGGTACTCAGTTAAATACGAAAGAAAGGATTTTCTTTAACATGGCTTACATACCATTTAAGAAAACTTCAGATATGTACACGAATGTTAAACTTACCCGAGTTAAGCAGACATTTGTAATGACATTTTAACTTTCATTTTGTATGTTAAATCTTGAGAGGAAATTATTCTTTTACGAAATACATGTGAAGTGCAATAGCAATAACAAAAAAAAACCCCATAAAACAAAAAGATAACAATTTAACTTTCTAATTCTAATCGAAATAGAGCATTTTATATAACTCTACTCACTTAACATGAAAGATTTATTTAAGAAAATAAATGAATAATATACATCTTTGGTAGTTCATACTTATAATTTAGCAGTCATCCAAAACCAAATAATTTTCAACAATGTCTTTATACGTACAACTCTCTAAAATATTTCAATGTTTAATCAACCACCCAGTAAGTTAAAAAAATACAATGATTTTTACAGATTCCTTCCTGGTCATGGCAGACACAGTTCTGTGGAAGTTTAAAAATGTTTATGAATGCTCCTTTATTTATCTTCGATTTCCTCTCCGTGAAATAATAAAATTCAGCTTGCTTTTAATGTTTACAAGTTTTCAATTTCGTGAAATGGAAGGTTATAATTATAAATTATTCACTTGATCCATAGATTTGACTTTTATACAGTATTATATCATTTTTCGATAATTTTCTGCACTGAGCTACTCATGTAAAATGTGACTGTGGGAGTTATTTCATAATTGATAATGCAAGCGGTTCTTGGGTTTTTGAGAATATTTGACATCAAATATGTCTTGTTTATTTTTTTTCCAAATTAAAATTGAAAACTGATACAACCTCGGTTCTATGTTCATTTTAGAGAATTGTATGCACGAATTTAGGGGGGGGGGGTCGGGTTCCAGACCCCCTCCCTCTCGAAGATTCCAACTTATTAAATTTACGCAGGAAATGGAAGGATCCTTTCTAAGAGTAACCATAAAGCAAAAACGAAAAAAATATTTGCAATCGGAAGATTTTTCGATGGAGGCAATTTTCCATTTATATCAACACGTTTCTCATATTTGCTACAGTCTTTCAATTTAATGAAAAATCCAGCAAAATTTATAAAAAGGGCCCAAATATCACATCATAAGTACACTGCTTTTTAGCTTTACTATATTAAATGCAATACAAGGCAATGAAAATGATTTGTTTAACTGCACATTGATGTCCTAACAACAAATCGTACAGGTAAATCTATTCATATATCAATCTTTATACGTTAGTAGCTTCTTTTTTTAGATATTCAACTTCACAAAACAAGAGGTAAACAGGCCTATCAGATAGATCATATGCGCGGGAGTCCTACCCCCCCCCCCCCCCAACCGGAAAATTCAAAAAACAAAAATTTATTAAATTCACATATAGAATTTACCAAAAGTCGGCTTTAGAACCCCCTCCCCGCAAAACACAATTATCCCTCGGACCCCCACCCCTTAAAATTTTCTAGATCCCTGCAAAGTCTCATAGATGTGCATATTTATCTTATTCTATACCTTTTTGTGTTTAATTTCATGCTCTGAAGTTTTTAAAAAGTTGTGGAAATAGAAATAGAAAAGCATTCAGATAATCATCACTGAAAATAACGTAGTTTTATTTGGAAAACGGGCGTTGGATTACATGCGCGTTAATATGTATTGCAAACCATGAATTTTGCTCTGATATTGTTGTGTAGGGCAATAGAGAGAGTATATGTCTCGTTAAACAGTGGCCTATTCATTAAGTTGGACCTAAACGAGACTCGCTTATTTCATGTCACAATAAGATCGTTTTAAGAACAGAGGGGTCGTTAGTGAAACACGGAAATCAATGCTTAACCGTTACATGAACACTGTAGCCATTGAATTATGTATGCTAAACAACAACAGACTCCTTTAACTAAGTTCCAAAAATAAAATCCACATTTTCTTTCTTTAAATCGTACATTACCGAGCTTGCGAGGGCAAGCCCGCCTTTATCCTGTTTCGTCTATCGTTCGAAATATCTAGTTACCATATTTTCCGTTATCAATATATATGCTTTTGAAATGTTGTTTCGTCCATTCTGAAGATTGGGAAATATATATATATATATATATATATATATATATATATATATATATATATATATATATAATCTCGAGAATTTAGTAATTTTCCGTTGATTCAACAGCTATGATCGATTTCGTGTGATGAAGAAAGCGGGCAGATCGTGGGTTATTACATCACTACGGAATGGCAGCGTAATCAACCTATAACTAGAAAGAAAAATAATTTATCGTAGCAAAAGCGCTGAAAGCCTTTCAGATCCACACAGGTTGTTTGGTTAATCATACGATGCTGTGTGCTGTTTATCAAGTTAAGTCGCGGAACAATTTAAATTAATGGTAATTACTGTCCAGAGAAGTCAAAGCCCACTGATCCTTTACTTCCTTCACTGTCAAAAGGAGGATGTAGATGTTCGAGTAATTGAAAATTATTTTAGTGGATTCTCCAGTAAAACCCTGGACGATATAGTCGATGTCGATAAAATATGTCAATCAGCTGGTGTCCAGGAAAATCGATGATGGCTTCCCTCCGCCCCGCTCTGTTCACTGCTCATAGATATCAAATTGAATATTAACTCCGGTGCTACAGATAGGATTTTACTTCAGATCAGATATTCATCGATGAAGATTAATTCTTTGGAATAAAAGCTATGGATAAAAGTTCATGATTGGTCAACCCTAGGCGAGGGTAAGTCCGGATAGCTATAAGCTAAATAAATGATGACATTGTCTATAATTTAACTGTTAGGCAAATCGTATACACAATATATATAAACAACTTCGTATTAACAATGTATACTTGCGTGTAAGAACCTTTACAGTTAAAAACAGCCTTTTATTCATTTTGGATGTTGAAATAAAACAAACTCGTTTAAATGATCTGTAAAAGTAATTCTTTTGTTTTATATAAAATGTTTTGATTTGATTTCAAATCATTTTGCATGTAATGTGTAGGGGCATATGTAGAAACAATTTTTTTATTTATTTATCACAGTAACTATGTTGCAAGGGTGATAAAACCTAAAACCAAGAAATATTTTTAATATTTTTTTTTCTCGCCAAGTTAATAAATATAACAAATCAAATGCTTGTTTTAACCCAAATTATACGTAATGGAAGTTATCCATTAAAATACACGTCATTGTAAAGCATCCATGCAACCGACCCTTCTAAAATGCAGTTGAGGACAAAGAATTAAAACAAACGTATCGTAATTCTTCTGTTTCCTATCAAATTGAAATCTGCGTCGTTGTGAAAAGTCGTCAATTTTAAATTCCAATGGAAGTGATATTTTTTCGAGCTGATTACTTTGATACAATTTTCCGTGGAAACCCTTTACAGAGATATTGTTTGATACAGTAAAAATGTAGTAGTTTGTGTCTGGGCTGATGCCAAGGGGACGAATTGTCTGAGACAAACTGGGTTTTATTCGTTCAATTGACAACGATTCAAGGACTCTAATTAAATTTCCTAATGTCTAGATAGCACTGACAAGATCAGGAACTGGTCCTGTTTTAACTTCTGTTGAAAATGGTTTAATGACTGTTGGCTTGAGATAAATAAAGTCCGTCGGGCAGCTCCAGGTTCATCTATTTCTCGTGTTAGGGTTAATTATGAATATATACGATCCCACTTGAGTTAAGTGAAGGAAATGGAAGAACAGACACTAGTATACGTGTTGTGCTACTAGATAAACAGTAAATCGCCGTACTCTGTTGTTGTCGTCGAATCCATCTGCAATAGGCTGAGGAGTGTGGATTTTTGTTTGTTTTTTAGGGGTTAAAGTTACGGTTTATTACGATGCACTAGTTGCCCAAGTCAAATTTTTCTGAAATCACGTGAGAAAGTAAACGTTTCCAGACTGGATGTCTGGGTTTAGCTTCATTTAGTAATTTTATGATGAGTATTGTTCCCACCGAAAATTATCTATAATTAAATTGTTCCCAAATTTCTTTGGTTGCTCTCCCCCCCCCCCCCCTTCTCTCCCCCTCTCTCTCTCTTTCTCTCTCTCTCTATGAATATTTCTCATTCCTTTTCTTTTTCCTCCTCATATTTGTGGATGTTACACGAAAGCCGATAGATTAAAACAACCTGATACACCTCTGGTCGCAGTCTGTTACAATTTTAATTCATGATAAACATATGTTCTGCTGAACATGAAAATCAATAAGACTACAAAGCCTTTTTTAATAAAACAATAATTGCGCACAATCAATATATACGTAAGCTTAGAAACACATTTCGCGTTTTATTTATTTCAAACTATTTTTTGAACATAACAAAGAAATAGTCAATAAGTTTAGAGGCATGTTTTTCGGTAAAAAAAAAATCACCAGTCGTTTCGCCGCAACCGAACATCGGTAAGTGATCCATGTTAAAAGGCAAACTTCGATAATATCAATACCCTAAGTGAAATTACATCTACCACAAACTGATTTTGTAACAATGATGAATCGGTTTACAAAATGTAATAAGATTTCTTTGTCTGTTTATTCATCCTTCAACAAATTAAAATTCTCCCGACGGGTAATAGATCCACGGTATATGAACCCGTTGAACATCGCTTAAATGAATCCCCTGAAGGGTTTATGTCCAGAAAATGGAATTTTAATGTTTAAGTCAAAATAATCGTTTCATTCATGTTGAGCTCCCAATTAACTAGCCGGTAGCCTCTCCATGCCGGCATTGATGGACAGCTTCTTTTATATTTTTCAGGGCGGCGGCAAGCGGGATTCCTATGATGAACTATTGAAAAAATAAATTTGTAGACCGCGCTAACTACCTCACACAGGAGAGGATCTCCTAGAAGCAGAGAGTGTCTTCCTCGCGTCATAGATCACTTGGAAAAAGTCGTCAAAAGACAACCTCGGAAGGCACGCTAAGTACTGTGCCTTTCCCTATGTCCTCTGTAAGTTAAAGGCGCATTCTGATTCGGTGATCCGGGTTTTTGATTTTTTTTAACGAAATGCAGAATTCAACAGCATATCCCGAGAGTGAAGATGAGTATGAGGAATTTTATAAAACTTCGCGGTTTATATGTGGGATGATTCTGTACCCGGCGATATGCATTCCCGGGTTGATTGGAAACGGGCTGAGTCTTATCGTTTTGAATATGAAAGATATGAAGACGTCAACAAATGCTTTTCTAGCTGCTCTTGCAATCTCGGATTCGATAAAACTCATTAATGATTTGATTTATTTCGTTGTCTTATTATTGAAGCAGACCGACCCAAACGCCGGCCAGATCGCTTTTGTGAATATCTACCCGTATGCTCATTTTATTTTCAACATTTCTACATGTGTGTCCTCTTGGTTGACCGTTTCTGTCGCTACCGAGAGGTTCATATTGGTATGCTACCCGATAGAGGCGAAAACCTTATGCACTCGGCTAAGAGCGATTGTGATCAGCTGTTTGATATACATAGTGATGATTGCTGTATCTTTCCCTTTCGCACTGCGATACGAGAAGACCAAGAGAATAGTGAATAATCAAACCGAATGGGACTTGGAAGTCACCGATCTCTGGAGTAACCAAGATTTCGACAGATATTACACGTGGTCACTGAACTTCATAAGAAGCAACATCGTTTTGATCATCCTCATTATACTGAATGCATGCATTATTTTTTCCCTTCGGAAAGTGAGAGCAAATAAGAAAAACACCCAGAGGAACAGAATCACTTTAATGATGATCGTGGTCATAATGGTGTTTGTAATTTGCATTCTTCCGGATGCCATCATGTCTGTGTACGGATTGGGTTACCACGAGGAGGGCAATCTAGAGAAGGGTCTCCGCGAGTTTTCCGATACTTTGTTGACAATCAATGCGGCGGTCAACTTTTTGATATACTGCGTCTTTAGTCGGACATTTCGAGAAAAGTTTGTGGTCCTTTGCCCGCTTTGTAAGTTTAAGACTTCTGTTGGAGGGAGAATGAACGGCTCTTACAAGACAGTGGGCACGAAAGAACCGGAGGCTCTGGAAGCTCAATCTGTGTGAGAAATCAATGTGGATTTGACCGTATAAACAATTTGCTGCCTTACTTCGGATTGTAGTCAAAGACTGATTAGTGCCATTGAACCATTTGAATTGGTGCTAATTGTAGCATTATGCAAACTGAAAATTTTTACGACAAGAATCTTTCTGAAATTGCAGAATTAAAGATTAAAGATTTTTTGGAAAGGGGGGGGGGCTATATAATCAGGAAAAGAAAACCCCAGATGTTTAATGTCAACGTCAAGTAATCCTCATTATTTTTTCTTCTAATTAGAACTTTTTAAAGAATTATTTACATGGGTGTTAACTTTATGAAATAATGCAGTTTTCCCAGTTGCTATAGCATATGTCATTACGTCCAGAAGTCGAGTCTCTGTGATCAAAGCTATTTGTTGGGGTGGAATTTCTTTTATTTCAAGTACATGTATTTTAAATATATATATATATATAACCGATAGTTTGTTTTCATCATTTTGTTTTTTATGTTTTTGTTCTTGCCAAAATCTGAAGTAACTCGGGGAAAGATAAGATCTGTATAAAAAAAATATGATAAACAGATGTTTATTTTGTGTACATGCATATGTAAAGTCGTTTATCCTATTTACCGTTTTCCGTCTGTGTCATTTCGAGTTTTTTTGTTTGTATTTTTTTCTATTATAGAATTAACTTATAACTACAGAAAACATTTTTTTACCAAGATGTGCCACTGCAATAACAGTTTTAGCCGAAGTTTCATTGATAACTGCCTTATCGAAGTATAACATCAAGCGCAACGGTATACATTTTGATTAATGTTGGAATTAATCATATTTATAGTTTCACTTCAACCACAAATATATATGTTATTATAAACCTAAAATTAGGCATTAGGGTTTGGTTTTTTTCTCGCACTGATTTTCTTAAAAATCATATTGTTTTAGATAAACATACCTGTACTTAAGGTATCCTTCTCCCACTATTTGTTTGTTTACAAACACATACAATTGTTAAAATATGTTACATATTGATCTCCATTATCAATATATATATAAAAATCATTTTCGTTTCTGGCATAGCCAAATGTACCAGATAAGAAGTAAATGTTGCTGCAGCATACACAAAAAAGGAAAAGGCAATTGCTAAGCGATGTAGTTTATGTCATATTTTGATATTTCAAATCTCCCGAGTTGTTCTTTATGTGTAAATTGTCAAACTACGTAAGCTTATGAAAAAAGAAAAAATCTATTCAAGACACTGTTTATCAAGTTAGCTGAGAATGCATGAGCCAATTTCAACCAAACTTGGCACAAATCATCCTTAGGCAAAGGGGATTCAAAGTTGTGAAAATTAAGGGCCACACCTTTTTTCAAGGGGAGATAATTAGAAATTAATGACAAATTTTGAGAAATTTTCAAAAATCTTCTTCTCAAGAACCATAAAGCCAGGAAAGCTGAAACTTGTGTTGAAGCATCCTCGGGTATTGTAGATTCAAAGTTCTAAAAATCATGATCCCCAGAGGTAGGGTGGGGCCACAATGGGGGTCGAAGTTTTACATAGGAATATATAGAGTAAATCTTTAGAAATCTTCTTCTCAGAAACTAATCAGCCAGGAAAGCTGACACTTGTGTGGAAGTATCCTCAGGTAGTGTAGATTCAAAGTTCTGAAAAACATGACCCCCAGGGGTAGGGTGGGGTACAATGGAGGGTCGAAGTTTTACATAGCAATATATAGAGTAAATCTTTAAAAATCTTCTTCTGAGAAACTAATCAGCCAGGAAAGCTGAAACGTGTGTGGAAGTATCCTCAGGTAGTGTAGACTCGAAGTTGTGAAAATCATGATCCCTGGGGGTAGGGTGGGGCCACATTGGGGGGGATGTTAAAGTTTTACATAGGAATATATAGAGTAAATCTTTAAAAATCTTCTTCTCAGAAACTAATCAGCCAGACGATTCTTTATAATTCTTAAGACTTTGGCTCAAGGACAATTCTTCGGCCTCACAAGAAGGTTTAAAGTTTGATGTAGCTTTATATCCCATATATAAACAATTGTTAAGGATCTTTTTGAGAACTGCAATACTCAACATGTGATATGACTATAAAATCATCCTGTTGGAAAAGGGACTAATGATTATAAACATAAAAATATCCAGGGGGAAAATGGATTTAATTTATACAGGATCTACATGTATTATTGTACATTGTCCAGATAGACTCAATTAAGCTGATTTTATCATACCTATTGTTCCTCAGGTGAGCGATGTGGCCCATGGGCCTCTTGTTTAAATATACCCGATTGAGCTAAACAAGGTTAAAACAATCATTTATTGTATATAAAAGTATCAATTATTTTGACTAAACCATGAACAATTTTTTTTTTTAAAGTGTGTTTATATCGACGATATGAACGCACTTTGATAAAAAAATATTTTTTTTCAAAGTGCGTTGGATTGGTCCCAAAATTAACGCACTTTGAAAAACTTCTTTAGAGCGCGTAATTTTTCAAAGTACTTTGTTACATAGCAGCGTTGATAAGGACCTGTATCACTTTCCTTGTGGAATTCTTCCAATATAATTAAAATTAGACGTTCTGAATCCGCTACCGCTTCTCAAACCGTTTGAGAAGCGGTAGCGCATTCAGAACGTCCAATTTTAATTAGATTGGAATTCTTCAGAGCAGCAATCTGGTTTAGATTTTTGATATAGATATATTTACAGTAAGTAGGGGTTAACATAAATTTGTTTTATGTATTCTGAATTTCCTTTACAAAATATTTCAAGATTTTGATAACTGGGCATCAAAGTTACTGTAAGTTGCCTAGTGAGAAACAACATAGTTGAAGCTCCAAGAAAAACATTTTGATTCAGTGCGCTGCAGACCACCTAAGCAAAAATGAAGGGGTTAATATGATACGTATGACATTCTATCTCGGCGGTCAAATATATAGATATCCTCTTGGTATTTAATGTTGCATATTGACGAGGTTAATTAGTACAGTTTTCTTTTAAATTTTCAAAATATTGAATACTTTTGCATATCAGAAGTTACAGACACAGAATTCATATTCTATGTTCCAAAAAGGACAATGTGAGTAAAGCTAAAGTATACATAAATATAAAAAAAAACTTTGCCGGCTTTGTATTCATTCACGGAAACAAACTTGGGGAGCTTGAGAGTCGCTCACACTGGGGAAATCGTAAAGATTAATTAGTTACACTAGTGATCAAAATTTAGAAAAAAACAAAAATAAAAAAACTGGAGTTTATTGACAACCATTTATTTTCAACTAGTATTCATCTTAAATCTGCCACTATACATACTGTAATAGTTAAACAAGTTAACTTATTAAAGGTTTTTAATCAATGCAAATTGATCAAACGGCAAACTCGATTCGTCAAAAATGTGTTTGGTAAATTCATATGTATATGATTGAGGTTTCATAATACATGTACGGCAAACTCTGTCGATTCGTCAAAAATGTGGTTGGTAAATTAATAATATGTATATGATTAAGATTTCATAATACTTGTACGCCAAACTCTGTTGATTCTTCAAAAAATGTGGTTGGTAAATTAATAATATGTAAATGATTAAGGTTTCATAATACATGTACGGCAAACTCTGTCGAATCGTAAAAAATGTGGATGGTGATAAATTAATAATATGTAAATGATTTAGGTTTTATTTTACATAACCATTCCTGCATCACTGTCTGTTTCATTCTTCGACCTGCATGTAGTTAGCACTCGGGATGATTAGTCTCTGTAGAGCAACATCTTATATTATTTATTGAATTCCACACGATGAGCGGTAAATAGCCACGCTCTTGGCAAGCGAATTAAATGAAGACATTCTGCTTCCTAACTCAACGTACCATGATGACATCGTCCTGCTTAAATATTTCACATGCATGGATCTAGGGGGGGGGGGGGGGTATGTGTTAGGGGGGTCCGGACCTCCTGTAAAATTCAAATTGCTTTAAAAACATTATAAAAATAACAAAAATATGCCTCGAACAACCCCCCTCCCCCTTTGGCAATTTGAAATAACCGCCGGGTGTTGCTGTACATGTATTAACCAAAAGTATCGTTGCTGACTTAAAAGGGCATGGTCACGATTTTAGTCAAAAATTATTTTTCCGATTCTTATAATTACAATGCTTCAGTAAGGCATTTCTAATAGGCAACCGAAATTTAAGTGTAATTCGATAGATTATAATTAAGCAAGTATAAGCAAGCTAAAGAGCTTGAAATTCTTTGCTATGTATAAACAAAGCGTTTGTTTATTCTAAATTTTAGAGTGAAAATTCCAATTTTAGACCTAAAATGAATGTGTTAAACGCTAGAAACTGTTTAATTATGCTTAGAATAAAAAATCAAAGTACCGAAGAACTGACGGGAGTTGATTTTATCGATGTTTATTTATTTTAAAATCAATGATATGTTATTTTGCATGACAAGTACAGGTAGTTTCTAATCTGTATTTGAATTACGCACATTTTTATAATATGAATTTTCGGACTGTTTCGACACAAGAATGTTGATAAAACCCCATATGAATTAATTCTAAAGATAGAATAAATTCAATTAAACTATGTATCAGTGATAGAAATATTTCAGGAAAATTTATGGATCCAAGCAATATTGAACCCTCGTCTCGTTCAACCAAACGCTCGGCTGTAGCCGTTAATCTCCGACAAGCAAGAGAGACTCTCTGCTTGTCGGATATTTACGGAGACAGCCGAGCGTCGAGTTGAACGAGACTATGTTGATCTCTTGCGTAAGAATACATACAACTACAAAAAATATCTAAATTGTTCGTACCATTAAAAATCTGACTATTTTCAAGGTATTTATAAATAAGTTTCCTTGAAAAACAATGCTTTAGCATACATTATTTCGAATTTATCAATTTTTCTCAAGAACTAAGTCTTGTCAGCGGCGATGATTTGTGCTTTGGTCCAAACACTGTTTTACTTTCGGTTTGTCAGAGTAACTGCATAGGAGAGTTGATTAAAATCAACTCCCAAAAAGATAGACAAATCAGGTTTAATTTTTTTTAACTGGTATATTGAACCTATGTAAACCAAAACAGGGCACGAGCCTTGTTTACATCACAAAGAATTGTCAGACCTGTATCTTGCTTTAAACTCCACGAATGACTCTCAAATTTCATTTGATCATTAGAAATGCATTTCTAAAGCATTGTAAATAACAAAATTTGACCAAAATCGTGACCATGCCCCTTTAAAACTAAGGACAATAGTTAGGGAAAAACAATTAATATATTAACCTCAAGGAAAACATTAGGGAAAATTAAACAAGATAATTGAAAAAATAAATGAAAAAAAAGGGTGGCAAGAGCCTATATGTACAGTGTTGTTAATTTATTTATTGCTTGTTGTATTGCCCTCAAGTTTATCAATTGTGTATCTTTAGATTCACAAGCATTTTTGACATTGTGCACAAAACAGAATCAGATACTACAGGGATACTGATACACATGCGTGAGGAGATTTTGTAAAAGCCAAAAATGCAAATGAACCTGAAGATACAATTGATAAAGAGCAATATAACAAGCAATAACTAAATCAACAACACACCCTTGGTTTTCGGTATCATATATAAATATTAAGCTACTGAATAGACATACATGTAAAAAGCACTAGAAATGTCAGAATGGTCTGATCTCGCTCTCTGTATTAGGAATGGGGAGATTCTTTCTTGGGATGCTTATAAGGTTCTTCAGGAAGGAGAAAATGTTATGACAAGTGGTATTTGATTTAAGACAAGTGGCTTTCACTTTCTTTTTTCTCTTTGCATTGGAAAAATAATGTCCCTGCCTTTTGTGGTTATCTAATCAATTGCAGATACAATGTGTGGGCTTGAAGCCTCAAATACACAGATGAAATTTCAATCTCTTCCTCTGTTCTTCAAAGATTTCTCAAAAAGAACATATTCGTCACATTCTACTAGTTAATCTTTAAGGGGCACTTCTAAAAGTATCGGGAGGATGCATGGAAGCTAGGCGGCTTGAAAAGGATACGAGAGTCAGCGGGTATAGTATAGTAACTAAACAATTTTTTCTGTAATTTGTGATTTTTTTCTAACTGTAAATTTGATGAATTCGGGGCTCCTCAACCCTAACATCAAGTAAATATTGTCCGTAGTTTCAAACGTGAGGCATTTGCCTCATTTGTCTCCATTACGCCATGGTCGTGATTTATTTAATAAACCAGATGAGTGGATGATACGCGGTGCTAAACGACACAACTTTCATGTTACATTTTAGTGTGGAAGTACTGCTACTTTTTACATTCCCGCCTATGTAAAGAATTTATTCTATATTAGTTTTGGATGGTTACATCAAAGGAGGGAAATGCCGATATTTATTGAATTTATATTCTCTCTCTCTCTCTCTCTCTCTCTCTCTCTCTCTCTCTCTCTCTCTCTCTCTCTCTCTCTCTCTCTCTCTCTCTCTCCACAGCATAACTTCATATCGTAAAAGTTTTAAAATATTGCGTGACATGGTTAGAGATTTTTATCGTTTGTAAATGAAAATATTATATATTTATGAACTAATGGAACATATGAGTTATCTTTTTGCGCATTTATAATATTACAGATATTTCAATCGTTTTCACAAACGAGATATTTAGGATGAAGATATACATGTATATGTTGAAATAAATAATGACATGATGACTGCGCTACAATAAGACAGTATCTATATTACCAATTCGGAAAACCTTCTAGAATAGTTGCGAGCGTTATTGATGAACAAACTATATAAAAAACAAGTATGAAATGTGTACTTTTATAAGCATTACCCCAGATTCCGACACAGAAGCTTTAATTATCAAACGATCTCAGCGTTTATTGTTACTCTAAAATAACATGCAATGGGTCTACTAGATATAATCATACACTGCCCACATTGAAATATGGACCACGAGTTCAAAATCTTTACGATGAATCAGGGCCTTACTTTATCTGTCAGATGTATGATGGTATGAAAAAACAAAATATGGTATTTTTACTATTACATTCTATCGTCTACCTACGACCACAATGATTTGAGGAATGTTCTTATAGGAGGCACGCGAATCATATTGCATGGCAGCTTGGAATCTGGTTTTTTTTTTCTACAATTAAGAAAAACTTCATTATAGGGACATTCTTATATTAAAGACAGATGGCTATGTGTACGTCAAACAGACAAGAACATTTATGCGATTGTCGCTTTACTCGCCTCAGGCTTTCTCATAATCATGCTAACTGATCTCGGAGAAATAAGTTGTTGAATTCACGTGCAAATCGAGAGTAGGCATTTTTACATGTATTAACAAATTAAACTGGGCTAGTGATGGTTTTTAAAAGAATATCAGAGACAAGTAAAGGGACGATATCAGTAGTAAAATGTCCGAGGAATATTTTGGTATCGAACATTTGTATAAAAAGTAAGTCATAAACTAGCTCATTTTTTGTGAGCTATAAATTGCAAGTTTTTTGTATGGGAGAAACTGTCGCTCTACGGTCGCCCATCCGAGTTTTTACTAAACTGACAGTTACATTTATGCAGCTAGGCTTCTGAAAGAAAGATTCAAGTCTCAAATCAATAATGAAAAAAATAAATCTTTGGCAAGACAACCAGCATCAGGTGTGCTGTAAAATTCCTCTGTATTATTATCCACAGATAAATTAATTAGGATTTGTTTTACCTAATTAGCCACAGGGAGATCATTTTATGCATTTTGTTTGGACAGAAAAACAATGATGCGAGATTTATACCATCAGAATTACTTCAAATACAAAACAAATGTCAAACTTTGCTTCCAAATTCAACAAAGTATTGTGAAGACCATTTGGTGTCCATATGCATATTGGTGGGTAAAAATGCTCCAACAAAGTAAAAAAAAAAATGTAAGGACAACTGAGATTCCTGATAGAAATTATGACATTATTCATCAACAGAATTCACAAAACTTTCATAAAATTCCTAAATTCTTAAAGATTTATAACACTGTTTTATGGGTTTACTTCTTCGTTTCCATTTCTAAAGGTTTTTTCTTTATCCACTCTGTGTATTCGATTATCAGTCACGACAGAACCATTTAGCAACCTCGACCTTCGATACAAAGAATGTGTTCAAAGTCTCTGCACTTCCTCTAATCTTGGACACGATTTTGTGAAATTGAGCCCACTTTGTTTGAAGGAAATGAAAGCTCCGAAAAAATGAATTCGAACGGTTGGGATAATATATTTAAGTGCTTGTATAAGTCAACTGCGTAGCGATGACATACATGTAATTATATCAAGGCTTTTAGAGTTCATCGTCAGCTCTAACATATATTTTTTTATAAATATCTTAGAAATATTTTTAAAATGATGAAAACAAGCCAAATAACATTTTTTTAAATAATTTGAAATAACCAAAGTATCAAGCGCTGGAAATTTGTTCATTGTTGTATGCCAGAATGATAGACAAAACTCAGAGGTTTCCCAGGAAAACGCTTCCAAACATGCAAATACCATATATTTGTATTGATGAAAATAATGCAGGATTAATTCTGTATTAAATTTACATATGTAATCTCATGAAAACACCGGCTTCCCACCCCTTCTGAAAACATCCGACGATGTTATTAATTTATGAACATAAAAAAAACCCAACAACAAACAAACGCACACAACAAAACAACCCCCACAACCCCAACCCCCCCCCCCCCCCCAAAAAAAACAATTTGTTATTAAAAATATAGTATTTGATTCTTTAACATTTTGGAACTTGCATGTGCATACTTATTTCTTACGCTTGCGTATATTCTGAATGAGGGTTTTTTTTTACACCATAACTTTGTAAAGACGAACTGGTAAAAGTTCAATGATATTGACTAAATTTTTCATTGACAATAATAGGATAGATATAGGTAAATTCTTGTCCGAGCTGCGGAAGAAGACGTTAGAAACCTTTTCATCGGTGTTATCTTTGATGTAGAAAAGAAAATTACATGACAAACGTTAGGAACCCTGGGAAATGTTTATTTGTGTTCAAAACCAATTAGCAGCTAGAAAAACAGTTTAAAATAGAACTCTTACCGGTATATTGAACCAATGTAAATAAAAAACACGGCACAAGCCTTGTATTTAAAGAAATGTAAGCTCTGCATCTTGTTTATAATTCTACGACTGACTCACAATTAAGTTTGAAAACTGCATATTGTGTTTCTTGTTTTAAGATATTCAGCATCCTGTGACAAAAAAAGGGATGGAAACTGATTATTAAATTAAGAGAATCATAGTACGTTTTATTGTTATTGTGAATGAAAAAAAAAATGTTCATTTTCTCAAGGACACGTGTAAGGTTTGAAACCGTTAAGTTAGTAATTAATATCCGAAAACAATAAACTTTGAATAAACCTTTATTCTATTAATTTAAATATATTGAACAAACATGATAATACTTAATGGTTTATGTCCTCATATGAATTGCTAGTCAATTAAACAAATTAAAAATCAATGCCAAAAGTAAATCTTTTAGTTACTGCAGCAGAAGTTTATTTCACTGACAAGTTTTTTGTTTTGGTATTCTTTTATGCCATGTTCACATTGTTTGTTGCAATTTGTTTGCTCTTTAATAATCAAATTGAGTATGTTATTGAAAATTAAAAAAAACCCACCATAATTCACATACTTGCAATTTATGTGGGCATTAAAGTTGCATCCACTGTCAAGCCTCCCTATCTCTAAATATAATCCTTCATTGTAATGGGTAATTTAAGTGAAAGATAGGAGCGTTTTTTGTTGAAGAATATATAAAAAAAAATCTTTATGAATATTTTAAAAAAAGAATATTCTTTGAAAATTATAGGGTGTAGTTATTAATTAAATGATTCTAATAAGTTACAGTGTGAGGTCTGGAGTATTCATGCTTTTAAGGCACAGACAAAGTCTTCTTTACCAATATTTACCGCCATAACTTAATACTAGATAACAATATGCCTACATTTAGCCAATTTCTTGTTATTCATCAGTGATAAGTTAACTATCCGTTTTACAATGTTGATCACAATTCATGCTTTTTTATGCAACTCTTATGTATTTGATAAATCCATGAATTGTAAATACCGAATTGCGTTTGTGCCGACACCTTTCCTCAAACATCTTAAATTGTTCCACAGGCGCCTGTTTCTGGAATAAAAGTATCGAATCGTGACGAAACGCAATGGATATGTGTTTACTAGCAGTTTGTTCAAACTGTTTAAAAAGATAATTCTATTTTAAAACACTGCAACAATTCAGTATAATCATTGTTAACCAAAAAAAATAAAAAATTACTTATTTGACAGATAAATACACATCTTAACATGAGATATTTTTTTAGTTTTCCCCAAACCCCCTGCATGTGACACTTCATCAAATGACACGCACCTATTTTTAATCTTAAAGGTAGAATGCAATTCTTTGATACTGATGTTTTCACAGAGTTGTTAAGGTGTTTTTAGCTTACAGGTTAACGAACATCATGTTTACTTATTACTTAGTATTCACTTTGGCAAATATTGGCGCACACTAATCCCTAAATCCTTAGGCCTGGGTATTTTCACACAATCTTTTCCAGACTGTGTACTCCCTTTTTCATTTTTCACGTCATCACCCGGGTTTTAATGGTCATTTAAGGGATATAAGCTGCATTGTATTTTTGGGTAATGGATAAACCTAGCCCTATAAAACTATGTACATAAAGTTGACATTATCTCTGTCCAACCAATACTTATATTGATGTAGAGCATCCTTATTTTCTATAAATTTTAAAATCAAGCACGGTGAATTCACTCGTTGATAATTATCATGAACTTTGAAGAAAAGAAGTTGTGATCGGCGTCTAGATATGATTGAACATCGAGTGACTTTTGTTTTGTTTTTAAATTTAATTATTAAATAGATTTTTGCTGTTTCTACAAGCGTTCACAAAATTCTACCGAATGTTTTAAAGGCATTTGGTATCTGCTAACTTGTGTTACGTAGTTCATTGGAGGAATCTGATACTTTAATGATTTACTCCTGTTTGTACAATTCACGATGTTGCTATTCCTAAATTTCACAGATATGATTTTATTTTATTGATTGTTAATATTTAAAGCAGCATAATTTAAAATACACGTAGTTTTAAAAATCTAAAACCAAATGAAGATGTATGATCAACAACCATCCAACAGTTTTAAGAGTCTGCAGCTTTCCAAAGTATAGCATTTCTTCTCTGGTGTATATCTAGTTTCACCTCCCTCATGCATTTCACTGCAGTTTTAGACAATAACTTAGTTATTTGAGAAGAGTTATAATCCAGCGCCATGTTAAATTGATTACTGAAAAATTCGATTGTTCAAATTACTATTGCCTTTTGTTTATTACTAAATCGGATAACTGCCAGACTAGCATTAATAAGTGCATGTGATTGCCAGGAGCACGCCAATTTCTCCTGTTACGATATCTAGGATTGTGTACACATTTAATGCAATCTTTTCCAGTTTTCTACAGCTGAAACTAGGGAAAAGGGGAAAGGCTATAGTCCCCATCTTTCAGCATGTCAGTCTGTTCCAACAAGGTTTACGGACTTTTTTTTCACTATAGTATGGGGAATTAATTCGAAACTTGTAATGTAGCTTTATGATTAGAAAAGTTACTACAAATCAAATTTAAGTTTTAATAAAATAAAAAGGTGATAAAGAAATCAACGACTCCTATCAAATCTACTGCAATATATTTTTTTATCATTCAGCTAAAACTGAGCAAATAATATTGCAATGGATGTTTTGCGGGGTATAACAGTTTACATGTATAAAATACTTATTTCCGTTCGAATCAAATTCGATGTATATGGCTTTGCACCTATATCATTCATTCAGATAACATGTACTTATATATATAGATTGAAGTTGACACAATCATTTTAGAAATCGAGTGTGAAATAATCTAAAATTGTATAAAATATTTGAAATTGTACACCTTTTTATGAACTACCAACAGCAGAAAGAATTTTTTCTATTTTCACAGTTTTCATCATGTTTTAGTATCATTGTCATATACAAAATTTACAACATGACAACTTGTAAATATCTATTTACTGATACCTGGTAAATTCAAAATTTACGAAATGACAATTATAAATCTAATATGAAGAAAAAAGACACGTGGGGTTTGCAAAAGTTTAGTATATTCAGGGTTTGTTCCCACCTGAATAAATACATTTCTCTCTAAATGAAGAATTTCTTTGTGATTATTGTAATTGGATGTAAAAAAAAATATTAAAATTCATTCAGAATTTTAATTTCTTGTTCATTTCTTGTACATTCTTTCAGATGGACCTAAAACAAAATACAAATTAATTCTTAGTATCAACATTAATTTAGTTTTCATTGTACGTGTATAATATGAATAATTTCATAAAGAGCATATTGCAATATGTTATGTATTCATATTAATAACTTTGTCATCAGCACGCACGCACACGCACACACATACACACACAGTGTTTATAATATTGTCGGGTTGGATAATCTACCGTAAATAGTACAGGTTTGTCTGACTTAACTTTCACATTGTTCTTTACATTATAAAATATTCCTTATAATTTTGATTTAAGAATAAAACGGGAGATAAATTATCACCTTAGCTATAATATTACGGCTAAATATTCAGACGAAATTCTATCCTATATCTGACTTGACACCATTGTACTAGTTTTTTTTTAATTCCTGTTGAACATTTGACACAAAAATACTTTTTAATAATCTATATCAGACTCCGTTTGGCAATTTATATCTTATCAATAATATTTGCAACGATCGTATGTTATACTCTTTAATGTATCCTATCAACCTCGATCCTCACTGCAACTGTCACGTGACCCCCAAATCCAATGGTCAGTTCCCCAGCAAAAGCAGACAGGAGGGGACGACTTGCGAGATACATGATACAGTTAGGTGGATGAATTGCCTCACAGCGAATGCTTGCCACTTTTTATTTGATATAATGACCAACTTTGATAACGGTTTGATTGGTAGATTGCCTTGCAACGAATGCTTGTCACATTGATAATTCATGTAGACCAGCTGTATTTGCGGTTTGAAGGGTGGATTGGCTTGCCACATCGATAATTTTACCAACTGTTTTAAAGGGCAGACTACATTGTCGGATTGTGTAGAGGTTAAAGGAAGAGGATCGCATATGAGTTGCTAGTCTGTTAGGGATGGTGTAGGTCTTTAGTTGGTATTTAGTTGGTGGTGGTAGTTCACTGTTCGTTCTGAATAACGTATCAACACAGTGACCACTTCTGCTTGAGACCGGCCTCGTGTGTAGGCTTGGCTATATGTCAAGGTGGATACTACCCATCTGTATAAGGCATAAATTGATGTTCATCGTAGTATTGCGTGTGTTCGATCCAGACCGACCATCAATCGTCAATTTACCTATATCTGTATATATTTGGAGGTCCAAAAAGGGTCAAAAGCAAGGAAATGAATATTAAATTAAAGCTGACAAAAATTAATCCGAAGAGATACTAAGACCAAAACAAAAAGACAGAAAAAAGTATAGTGATTCACTAAGTAGAACAAGCAACTGAAAAAACCACAAAGCTCTTCTTTCTTCTAAAAATCGAAGAAAATTGTTAAGGTAACAGTCAAAGGTAACGTATCCAGATTATTTTATCTCTCACGATACTCAACTCTTAATAGGGCTAAAAACATTCCCTTGGCATTAATTTAAACAATATTTTATTCTGTACAATCACTCTGACAACATTGTGAAGCATGGACGTACATTCATGTGGACTCTTCAAGTCAAAGGAAAGACGTCGAGAACACTCCGAAAAGGAAATTGAAACAGAGAGGGAACAATTTGTTTATAAAAGTGTAAAGCAGAAAAGCACTGAATAATAGTGGCTTGAAAAATCGTGTCGACGGCCTTGAATTCCAACCAGCAAACATATTGACTGCACATCGCATCCTAGTTGAAGAAACCCAAATTATGAGCCACATATAATTCAACGTTTCAAAGTTTTATAAATCAATTATCAAGTATAATAAAAAAGCATTTTGCCATATGAGCTTCAGTCGGAAATATTTATTGATTGGGGTTAATATTATTAAGATAATTCGGGCTGATTTGATTTGGCTTATATCACTTACAAGTAGGAAATATAACGTTAAACACAAATACAGCAGACATCACACACTTGACTATTCATGTGTAATGTTAAATTAATCCATTTTTCTCCTCGTATTGCGTATTCAGCTAATATGATGCAAATTTTACCTGATTTTTTTAATTTTAATTTGCAATTTCAAAAAAAATTGTTACGCTACGCTATAACCGACACCTTTTTGCATGCGGAGAGAAAACAATAGTCTAAAAATTATGGAAAAACGGTAAATTGCTTTGCATGCGGTAGAAAAACGTCTGAATTATTAAACTTGATTCAACCTCTCGACACTTGTTCAAAAGCTCATGTGAGCCTATATAGACAAACCTTTCAATTCAGTCACTTTTTATTCATTCTCGTTAAAATTTTATTGTTTTATTAATTTCATTTCTTTTCAAAATTACGTTAAGACATCAATTTTAATAGTTTTAAAACATTCATCACGCTAACAAAGTTATTCCAAATCATTACCTAAAAATGAAAATTGCACTTCACTGCACCTACTGCTTTTCCCATTAAAAAAATTTAATTCCAACATTCGTTTTTTTTAGCTATTCCCAGGACATTCCACAGACAAAAATGAATTACAAAGTGCATACACCATCAAAAGGTGCGTTGTGATGAAAAGTTACGATATTTTACCCATCACATGTATAATTTATAGCTGCTGATTTACGATAAATGTATTTGAAATTTGTTTCTATCCACTTTAAAAAATTGTTATCACAACTATTTATGTATATTTTCAGGCAGATTTAGTCGCTTCTCTTAAGATGTGCAAATGAGTAATGCTCATTAGTGGCTAAATGTGATCAATCAAATATTCAAGCGTGAAACTTCGGGATAGCTATTGCTTTTTGGTGTAAAAATCTGATACTAGTGTTGTTATACACGAACATGATACCGAATGATTGCTTGCCATGTGACATTCCATTTACTAGTATATTATGGAGAGAAAGAAAAACGATCAATTTTTGTATATGTATAGAATTATATGAAGTCGTTAGGCTGTAAGGTACAGGATCTTTATCAAATAATTGTAACTTTAATTTGTTGAATCCTATTTTAATGTACACTTAACAAAAGAAATGAAAGAAATAAATGTGAAATTGTAAACACCGGTAACCAATAAGTCTTCTCATATTTAGCACATTAAAATAAAATAAGACAAGACCGATTGAAATGGATTACCTCAAAACAAAAATTGGTATTTTTCTGCGCGTGATTAATATACTAGTAAATGGCAACAGTTTGAAGGTACAACACTTTAAATGGGCAAAAATGACCATTATTTAATAAGCCAGAGCCGTTGGAATGTCGGTTTCTGGATTGTTCGTACGACATGTTATACTCACTTTAAATCTGCTGTTTATTTCGTCACCAACATTGTTATGCAATATATTACTAATAAGCAATCCGAAAATAAAGTTATTTTAACATAATTTTACTCATCTTTAAGTGTATTGTCATTTCATTGGCAACTTAAAACAATACGAAAACTCTAGGGGAAATTCAAACAAACTGGAAGTGTTCGTGATGTCCAGCAAAGGTCAAGGTCTCGGGTCGCAACCAGATGCTACATTGTTCTTACCCAGTTGAAAGTGAGGTGGAAATAAGTCACACTCACGGCAAGGCAAACAAATGTGTTCATTTCAATTAGTAAAACATTATATTGCGTGAACACTCAAAACGTTGGTTCACCCCCCCCCCCCCACCCCCCAATATTTGACTTTTGTACAAAACATACAACGTAACTACGAACCAATCCTTTTTTAAAGAGCAAAGAAGTGTCAACATGGGCATTGCTAATCCTGTGACAACTTATCAACATGCCAAAGCATCAACACCTATGTACATTGTTGAAATCGATGCAATAAAAAAAATTCAGTATTTTTTTTTCACAATATGCGTGTATATACTGTTCATTTAGACAATGCTTTTGTTCAACATTTCGAAATTGTTCAAAGTGTTCAATATGACAGTCAAGCCAGTTAAAGGCCTAACTTCATTCTGGAATAACCACCTCTTTCTACAACATAACATCAGCTCTTTCAAAAAAGAATCGAGGATTATGAGAGTTCATTGATCTGGAAAACTAAATTAAAGTTTCAAAAAGATAAAAATGGTCTCCATTAACGAGCGTTCTTCGTTGTCATGGATATTGGACTAAAGCAAGTTATGACGTAAGATTAAAAAAAAGGATTCAATAAATCTCAAAGCCCAGATTAAAAGCATTGATGGTTTTCTAGGTTGTAAATTAAAATGTAAGAGCTATGTTATAGCAGACAGTGATTTGTCTGACTTTAACATGTTTGTATTGATTTAGTTGTAAGGAAAAACCGTTGTCTCATTCTCATCATGTATGGTTTAACGTCTGTTTCAATATCATACTTTGAACACTAGTAGGGAATCATCCCGCAAACTGTTTTTCTGCTTTTATATAGAAAAAAAGTGAATTCCTCGGCGAACCCTACGCGCATTATTTACGCGCATTTAACAATTCGTTGTGTTACCCAATGCCAAGTGTGTTCCTAACGCATAGGGTAATAGAACAGTTTATCAACTGCGTCTAAACCAATCAGATTTCACTATTTAACATAAAAGTATAATAATAGTTATTGTTCCACTTTTGAAATGTATGGCTTTCCATTAGAGGCAGTTAATTTTAAGTTGATTCAATTATACTAGTAATTCCAGCATGACGTTTTTCATGCAAGCCTCAATAGATGTTGACATACAAAACAACAGATTATTTTCTTCAGGTTTTATTTCTTCAAATTACAAAAAAATATATTTATAACAGACAATGAAAAAGTTTTACTTGAAAGAATCTAAAAATTGATTTAAGACTTCCTTGTTCACTGATTTATAGTGCTTTTTTTTTTGTAAAAGATCCCGCTAAAAAGAACTAATTGGTAATTCCGAGTCCTACTGTAATCAAAGTACTGAAGAACTGACGGGAGTTGATTTTGTCGATGTTTATTTATTTTAAAATCAATGATATGTAAATTTGCATGACAAGTACGTGTAGTTTCTAATTTGAATTACGCACATTTTTATAATATGGATGTCTCGACTTTTTCGACAAGAATGTCGAGAATACCCCATATGAATCATGTTAAATAATATTTAAAGATAAAATTAATTCAATCAAACTATGTATCAGTAATAGAAATATTTCTCGAAAATTTAATGAATCCAAGCAATATTGAACTTTAGTCTCGTTCAACCAAACGCTCGGCTGACACCGTAAATCTCCGACAAGGATTCATGGAGACAGCCGAGCGTCGGGTTGACCGAGACTATATTGAACTCTGGCGTAGGAATACATACGACTACAAAAAATATTTAAATTGTTCGTACCATTTAAAATCTGACTATTTCAAGGTATTTATAAATAAGTTTCCTTCTAAAACAATGCTTTAGCATACATTACATCGAATTTATCAATTATTTTTAAGAACTACGTCTTGTCAGCAGCAATGATTTGTGCTGAGGTCCAAACACTGTTTCACTTTCGGTTTGTCTGAGTAACTGCATAGGAGAGTTGATTAAAATCAACTCCCAAAAAAAGCTACCCAAAAGATGGTATTGTCTTATTGGAGAGAGAGAGAGAGAGAGAGAGAGAGAGAGAGAGAGAGAGAGAGAGAGAGAGAGAGAGAGAGAGAGTAATCCTGATTTTCTTATCGTATTGTTTAAACCAAATGAAATATACAATGATGACACAACGCTAAATACCTACCAACCGGATCTTATATACATGTAATGTTTCATTTATTCAATGATGTTGTTAAAACATGTTTTGTATACTGGAAAGAGATTCAAATTGTATTTTAGTGACGGTCGAACGTGCTGTAAACATTTTCAAAGGAACCGTTTCTACAAGGTGCTTGAAACGATGAACTGATATTTGTCAACAGCCAACCTTTTTGATTGGCTAATTCGTTTACGCTCAAAATGAGACTGAAAGAAAATGCGCTTAAAATATAAACTTGATAGAGTGTTTGGCAATGTTCAATTACGCCAAGTTGTCCTAGCAAAGTACGGTTGAATGACGCCATTTCGTTTAGACAGCTGGATAAACCAAAATCGATTAAAACACACTGATGGTGTCAATGAGTTGCGCTGGATGTTGCTGTCAAAATCACATAGCTTTCAAGGTAGACACTTTATAGAACCGCATTTTTATTTGTAGATGACGTACACCCACATTCCATGTGTAATGATTGAATGAGCATGCACGGAATTATTATGTCGATTATCTGTCACAGTCTGGAAGTGGCAAAGGAAGTGGCCGCTTTCCGCTGATTGTCTCTCAAAGACATTCACCAGCTGAAAGTAGTGTGAATTATTCAAATGCCAAATGAGATATGATGGATGTTACATGTACATTTTGTGACTTATGCTGACCTGTAAAATAGAGGTTAAGTTGTAATTTCCAAAACATAATAAATGTTTCTCTCACCGAATAGAATACACAAAAATTATTTCATGAAAACTTGATGTAACACGTGGAACTGTCAAAATA
Organism: Magallana angulata; assembly: GCF_025612915.1. Taxonomy (NCBI): domain Eukaryota; kingdom Metazoa; phylum Mollusca; class Bivalvia; order Ostreida; family Ostreidae; genus Magallana; species Magallana angulata. The sequence goes on along the minus strand of NC_069111.1, from coordinate 27,149,199 downwards.
TGAAAAACTGTTTTTGATCTCTGTTTCTGACAGAGTTTTGCTTCAACAATACTTAAATGAACAAAGGGACAGTAAAACAGGTTTGTTTTGGAGACCAAGATCATTTCCTTCTGCATAATTAAGAGACATATTTAAGTCGTTTATATTAACACAACTAAGAAAATTATTTTTTTTTTTTAAAAACTAAGTATGATATACGATGTAATTATAAACCGAGGACAACTTCTTCAGTAAGCTTCACCCTTTATGATTTCCTTTAATATAGATAATAACAGATAAGAAAATATTTTTAAACAAGACCAACAAGCAATCAAGTCGCCTTGTCATCAAAAGTTCCTGTAGACGACAGCACTTTTATTACCATTTTTTGCCGAAGAGCTTTTGTTCTGTTTACAAGTACACGTGTCAAAAATCACGGTAATAAATTATACTTTTAATCCTAGGAACTTAACGACATATTTTGTCGAAACGAGGAAGGTTTGTTGGTGACCTTCAAATCACTCACTTGTTTGCAAAATTCTTTCATGTGCAATATTCCACTTGAACATGATAGTTCTCAAGAAAGAACTGGATATGTACATGTAATTCCCTAGGCCTAAGGAATGAAACAGCGGACTAGAATACACCACCTTTCCAACTCTCAAGGTTGGTACTTTTAATCATGTATAGAGACATGTTTCCGGCCTATTAACTAGCCTTGTAAATGTAATAAAATCCAATTCAAATTCTAACACCGAATGAATCCCCATTCCCTTGTGACTCGGTGAGAATGATTATTAATTATTAATAGATAATAATCAATATATTTGAACTTGAGTTTGAGGGTACCGACGTCGTTGACACTACAAAAACGTTTTATTGCATCAGAGTGACGATAGCAAAAATCTTTTGTAAATGAATATGATACAACGTGCTGACAATCGCAAAGTTTCCTAACATTACATGGCGAAGGAACCATTCCAACACAAGATTCCGGTCGATAAGTGAAATATCATATAACCCAACACTCACAATCTATTTAGTTTTGTTTTCTGATGTATCTATAACATACTGTTAATGAGACACGCAATTTATCCACACTGTGAGCGTGTGACAAGTAAAACTAATTCCAAATGCTCCATGAAAAGCCGCCTTCTGAAGCTGGGTTAGTTTTTATTTTACTACAATAAGCACGGTTTAAAGGATTGCATGCCTCCTTTGTTCAAACGTTAGATCTGGTCACAATTGATTTTCTAAGAACAAATGGGAAAATGGCATGGGATATTGTTCATTTGGGTTTCGTGACACAATTTTTACTCAAAGTATTTTGCAAGATGAGATGATTTCCGTGTAACTATAGAGTTTTGTTACTTATTCTGTTTAATAGAATTAACCAAGATATTTCGATAAATACCACAGTCATATAACTTTATTATTTCTCACTGACATAGTTTTAATGAAAACTTATATAAATGTGTATCTAAGATCATGTTAATTAGCAATTATGGTTGCTCTTACAGACTGGGTGTTCTTAAAGTGTTACATATTGATTTATAGAAAGGGTGATTCTAAGGAATAAAAAAAACCAACGAAATATATTATCAATAAGAATGATTTTGATTTATCAGGCAGGTAGCAACAGAGGACCAGGTCCCACCACTTTGAAAAAAAATGTACCTTTCTAATATTGTTTCTATAAAACATTTAAAATAAGCATACATGCAAACCGACTACTACACTTTTTGTTTCGTCTCTCCAATATAAATCAGAGCTGTAAAGCTTACGACCTGTAGTTAAGGGAATTGATTTTGTAAGATACTGTGGAATCATCATTGTTTTGGGGGATCAATATTCGTGGCTTTTGTGGGCAACCCTTGCCCATGAAATTACATGCCATGAACGTATACACAAGCTCTTGTTTAATATTTATCAAAATATCCCCCTAATTCCCTACCAATGAAATAACGTCCTCAAGAACCAGGAAAAATTTGGCAAACCACGAACATTGACCCCAACGAATAAAAATGATTCCACGGTGATTGTTTGACCAATAGGAGCATCAACACTTATTAAGTGTTTTACCGCTGATCTGAAGGTGAAATCTGCTGGAATGAATTGTGGTCACCCACATAAAAAATATTGGCCTAATTAAGATAGTTAACTTCCCCCCTCCAAGAAGACAAATATTAACTTTTGTGTGAACCCTTCACTCTGAATGTTTCTACTTTGTTTGAATTTAAAATGATTATCTAAAACACAAAGCTGAATCTAAATTGGTCATTTAATAACAAAATGACGGTAAACTTTATCATTAACTACCAGTATACAAATTATATACAACATGTAAAATAATATATGAAAAAAATGCTTAATACTTTAACATAGTTAAAGTTTATCTTTTAAAATCAACTTATATTTAACTGATAAACTTAGACTAACGAGTGTATATTAACATTTCTAGTTGGCGCAGGTGCAATTACTTCTCTTGTATTAATAATGTAATTTCAAGAAGTTTATTTGGCACTTTTCAAAGAAATTTCCAAGTGCTGATGAGCTTTGATATGAATTCTGCCAAAGAAATATTTTCATTCAAGATATATCATTTTTGAATTCAAAATACGATCTGAATACATGTACTATGCTTTCCATGAAAAACAGTAACATTTTTCTTTTTTTCAAACGAGGAATCTTTACACAATGATTGCACAGTTTCACCTGAAACGTAATTGCATGAGAATTTAATATAAAAATTAACTTCCAAATCCAATGCTTCGTGCCTATGTCTGCTGATTTCAGACAACGGCATTTCTACTGCTAATCTTGTAATTTCACGAAGGTCGCGTTGTCAGTTTCTTCTTAGTGTATAGTGTATCCTCCATGAATCCCCCAAAGGATATATTGTTATACGTAGTACACAAGGTCCAAGACCTTAAGCTCCGTTTGGCAGGATCCAATAATTCCCCCAAGGGTTAGCGTGACGGGCCTATTTAACGTCGAAGAGTTTTCAATATCCTTTGCGCAAATATCATCAGCATTCATCTTCAGGCGGTCATATTTTATAACCATACTAATGAAATCGTGTAAGAAATCTTTCAGGAGTATTGTTCCATAACTTTTAATTTGACATCTTCTTTTGGGTAACCACAATGAAAGAGTTCGTACATGGCATTACTCTACATAACGTATCACCTTTTCCCTAATTATGCATACATACTGCAAGTTAATGTACATCTTTCCTCACGTAATCTGTTATTTTCGTTAGCAAAAGCTCTTTAATATTGATGAATTCGTACAAACATATTCCTGAATGAAGCCAACATTAATTAAGTCAAAGTCTGCTAAATTACACACATTTACCTCTTAGGAGAGTTATACCGATATGGTACTTGTAATGACCATTGAGACTCTGGGTCTCTACAGTTCACCTCTTCGTGACGCAAAACAAGTACATGTATACATCCCATCGAGAACGGGGTAATTATTCAAGACGTACCAGAAACCGACTATCGTGCTGCAATGTCATGACTAAAAGCTCGACAGATATTGGGTCCCTAGGCATGCGGTGTAACACCGCCTTGTTCGCCTATATGTCTTAAGTTGTTTACATTGTCTAAATGACGAAGTCCTTAAACAAAGAGGTCAAACGTACATGTATCTTAATTGACTCTGGAAAAACGAACATGAAATATATTAAAGGATGTGTCCAAATGGTAATTTTATCCTCAACTCACATTAAAGCCGGCTGCGATCTCTGAAATCATTTTATTTTTATTTTTTATTTCTTAAAGTGCATGTCAATATTCACAAGGAAAGAGGTATCTTTATAAAGCTATCTTATTGCATTTTAAAGTGCACAAAGCTCTGAAACCGACGGCATACCATTTCAAGTCCGTTTATTGAATATTAATCTAAATGCATTCTTATAAACTCGTGGTACCTCTACACCGCATAATAATGGAATCCGACTTGATATTATGGAACGCCATAGCTGCCTTATGTGCCTATTTCATGTGAAGATGGTGCTTTATTATATTATGCTGTGGTTATTTCATGTGAAGATGGTGCTTTATTATATGAAGGTGGTGCTTTATTATATGAAGATGGTGCTTTATTATATTAGATGGTGCTTTTTTATTTGAAGATGGTGCTTTATTATATGAAGATGGTACTTTATTATATGAAGGTGGAGCTTTATTATATGAAGATGGTGCTTTATTATATGAAGATGGTGCTTTTTTATGTGATGATGCTTTTTTATGTGAAGGTGCTTTTTAGACGGTGGCTATTTATAGCCACTGTCTATTGCTACGGTCCTGACCGGAAGGGTATTTCTCACGGGGACCCTAGCGGATAACGAACGATAACTCTGTTAGGTACATGTATGCAGTGTTTTATCTACGTGTCGATTTCAGTATGAGAACTCATTTTAATCTTATCAGATATTTTAAGCATTATAGCTGCTAATTATTTTGTACATACATTTAAATAATGTATGAAATTGGGTTTTAGTTTAAATGAGCCGTTACCCTATCTGCTTACGCGGTATTAATAATATTAATTAAGGCTCAAACTGCCAGTTTTGACGTTTAACTCTGTATCAGGACTGCATATAAACTATATCACTGCGATAATTGGTCAAGAGATCTCACAATAATTGCTTCTTGTTTTTTATGATATAAATAATTGTCAGAAACACACTATTTAAACTGGTTTGCCATTTCATATTTCAGCAATTATGCTTCATCGATAAATTCAGCCATTTTCAACGCATTAGTTTTAGTTGAGCAGTACATTTTTTGTTGTTGAAGCTTATTCCAAAGAATTCACAACAGATACTGACAATGAATATAACATAAATTACATTTCATTGAACTTCAACCGATCAATGGCACAGTTTCTTCTACAAGTGTGCATGTGTTTTCAAACACAAAAAAACTTTAAATTTACGATACAAATGTGTTAAATTTTCGACTGACCTGTGATTTACAATGTACCTTATTTCGTACCTCACTCAGTCTGTAGAAACATAAATTTTATTACAGGCACCTCAATATTCATCAGACAATATTTACTGCAGATGTTGACGCTTTACTTGCTGCTGACTTTCTCTCAAACACGCTAATCGACGTCGGATTGTAAAATTCACGTGCAAATCGAGTCCCCATTTTAAATGTTTATAAACTACATTTTACGATGTTTCAAAGATATTTAGTTCAGATTTTTTTTTACATATGCTGTAAAACGTCTTGTGGATTTCACGGCGTGTCAGCTCGTCTATCTCTAATTTGCAGCAAGTGCTAGCTTTTTTGTGAGAAAAAACATGCGATATTCCATATACATTTATGGTACATAATGAACGGTAATGTAAGAGAGCATCTTTTCTTTGGTTTGGGGGCATTTTTTCACTAACAGATAACATTATTTACATATGTACGTAAACATCGCCCCGTTTGTTCTCAAATGATTCTTAATTCGCGAGTACAACTCTATTATGAACTTTCTTCGACATTTGTTTCCAAGTGTTAGCATCATTTTGTCAACATGCATTTACAAATAGGCGGGCCTATATAAATGCGCCAGTTTGTTGCGACTCGCAATTGAAATACACACCGGTTAGAAAGTGTCATCACTTAACACAATGCTACATCGGCCGTAGCGTATATGTGTTACGAAATTTATTTCTCACATCCCAATACACATTCCCTGTTGCAATAAAGGTCTATATACACCATATCAAGAAGTGAATTTCCGTTTAGTACATCGTATGATGATCATTCGCTGTGTACTAAGATATTTTATTATTCATGTGCTCTTTGAATACACTTACCAATCAATGTCGAAATTATCGGCGAGAAATTATCTCGAGTTTCCTCGACGATTCATTTGGTTTTATTTATATTTCCATGCATCATTTAAACCCTTTCGTTTCATTAATTCCTCAATCATAACTCCCTCTATTGCCTTTCGATAATACATATCGTCAAAACGCCGTTATTCACGTGTTTCAGTTCTCCCATCTTGTTTACTGCTTTCCCCATAACGGCGGGTTTGTACAGCATGCGGTATGACGTCATAAAGGCCGAGCCCGATGCCTTAAATAACGAGCTCGGCTGTTTGCACAGCAATCGCAACTTCATTGTTTTTCCGAGCTCGCCGGAAAGGCCCGAGAAGTTGCGATTGTTTGCACAGCAGTTGGCTTGATCTACCACGGCAGATCAGACGGTCAAGTCCACTTCTGGACAACATCCACACATTGGGAATGACCATGGAAATATCCCGTTGGGTAAATGCTCGATAATTTAGCAGTGGGAGCTGATGCAATAACCTTCTTTTATTAATCAATTTATTATATTTAAGTATATAGGCTACAGGGGAAAGATTGTATAGGAACGGGACTCCCACACGGTTAAGCGGGATATTTAGAGCTATATTTATTAAGGGTTTTGACTATTTGTAATATTTGTATTTTAATCCCATCAAGTTGGGAATTAATTTATGTTATATTTACACTCCCAGAGTCTTGGGACTATCCTCGTTTAATAAACTGAAATATCTATATTTTATTTGAATCCTGACTTTGAGTTTTCTTTGGTACCAATATACAGATTTGGGAGACCCACAAGTTGCGTTTCACAACATCCCGGGTTATATATAAAACCCAAGTTCATTAAAATATAATTTATAAGCGGGACAGTTTTAAAAACGCAACATACATTCATGCTATATTTGCGATAAATAATGAAACATGAAGGCAAAAAAATGTGCTTCATAGATGACTGTAGAATTCTGCTGAGCTACAGAAATATAGCTTTCCGAAAATATTGCCGGGATTTTCGAACCCTAGATCTATTGTTTAGTACATGCAAAGAATAAAATCAAAGAAGATAGGCGAATAAGGCGTGTAAAATGCCCATATGAGGAATGATTAGATACGGCAAAATTAAAATATCATTAAATCTGATACTTTTTTAAAAAATAATTAAAAACAATGTATATTTAACGTAACATCGGATTGTAATCTTTAAATATTTTAAATATACTTGCAATATATTGATTTAAACTGGCGTATGCGTGTCAAAACCTCCTAATCGTGTAATTTTTATAACTTCAATTCATTTTCTTTCATAGAGTGGGTCTGAGCTCAATATTTTTTTTTTACAGTCTAAATGTGGTTGAATGGAATTTAATAAACCGATTGGACTCAACAAAAATGTGGAGAGATGACCCACTACAGTTCAAAAATGTCATTTTGTAGCTCAACAATTGAAAGTTTTAGAAATATAATACAAGTCCGAAAATTCGTGGTCATAGTCTCATATAGCATTTAAACAACGCACTTTGTTGTGAATGAAATGGCTCACCATGGTTAGAGCACCAGCCATTAGGAAACTTTATAGAACTTGGGTTCGATACCACCAAAACTTAAAAATTTATTATTTTTTTCTTATCTTTTTGAAATATTTCAAACTGAATATAGTTAGAAATTACCATTTTGTAAACTTGCATAATAACATATCAAATATATTTAATTGAAAAAATGCTAAATTTGAAATTGTATTTTACAACTAAACCAAAAGGGCAGTTGCGCCATCTTATCCCCCCATCTTCTTTATATACACAGCTGTACGGTCAGAAAAACGTGCGTTCAGCTTGAATTTTGTTTGTTTGGTGTTTTTAAAAACTTATTTTGTATAATTAATCAATATTTGTTGTAAGTTTACTACAAAAGTTTAATGTAGCAAGTAATATATGCGTGTTAAAGTGTACTGAGAAGCGATAAAATATACATGTGAATTTCCCGAATTCATTCAAATGGTTTGAATAAATCTATAGCTAAATACAATAGAACAAATGTTTAAAACGTTGATTAATGAAACTGCCGCGACCGAATGTTGTATGATATTTTCTAAAATTTTCATTCACTTTCGTTGTGAGCAAATGGAAATAATCCCATAAAGTCGAAGATAAAATATTGATTTACTCTTCTGTTTCATGATGACGTGCATTCCAAAAGCAATACCAGTTTTATCAAACAGGTTCTTGTAAACCCATTCCGTTTTCTTTACACCTTAATGTATTAACTGACTATGAGGGAAAAAAAAGCAAATGTGATGATCCACAAGACTGCAACTTTTTCCCCGTGAAGAAAATGAGGGAAAATGCTGTCGATAGGGACAATTAATATACTATATGTATGCCCAAATAGTTAGTAAAAATAAGTATTTTATCAAACCAAAGCTTTATTTGTTCTCGTTACTTTGAGAAATCTACAATATATTTAAAGCACAATAGTCCAATCCACACTTTTCAAAAGTTGTTCCCATTTGCGGGGCCAACCCAAAGGTCAAAAAGGAATAAACCAAAATCAAATATTTGGGCGTACTGTGATGAAATCGCTTTGGATTTGATTTATTCATTCAATATGTGGTGGCAACCATTCAAACGGGGTTTTAATGTCAACTGATATAGATACAAACATATTGATACAAAATATAGATACAAACTTCTATACGACAAAGACTACTGTGATAAATCTTTGGGTCTTTCCCAAAAGATGACGACCAAGAGACACAGCATTTGTAAAGTGTAGAGTGAGATCACAGCTACGATTTCCACAGAATTATCCATGTAGGAAACTCGCGACTAGTTGTGCGAGTAAGCGTTAAGTATTAGAACATGAATGCGATACTGGCCGCGGTTTTCGACAAAAATAATTATCATACATCACTCATTGTTACATGTAATATGCCACTTTCAAACGACGCCACCGTCTAACAGTACTTTCAGTACTTTGATTTATGTGAAGATGGTGCTTTATTATATGATGGTGCTTTTTTATATGATGGTGCTTTTAAATGTGAAGGTGGTCACTCGGAACTCCTCTTATTTTTGAATACTGGGTTAACCATTAATGTATTATCTCGAAATATTGAAAGTAAAACAAAAAATTGATGCGATCAAAATCCATTTGATACACTATTGCTAGTTCCTCTTTTTTCCAGCACAATTAGTATATAAGCTATCGAGAAGATCTAGCTGTGTACGACTTTACCCCAACCGAACTTACATCTATTAAGTGACAACTATATAATGACGGAATATTACAAGAATTAAAGCCTAGTAACGTTATCCTGAAAAGCAGAAAATTGAATTTAATAATCATTTGTGTTTAAGTGAGGGTTATGCCCTAGCAATCTGATTAAAATAAGATCTTTGATCCGCTCTTTGCAGTTACTCAGACAAACCGAAAGTGAAACAGTGTTTGGACCTCATCACAAATCATCGCTGCTAACAAGACTTAGTTCTTGAACATAATTGATAAATTCGATGTAATGTATGCTAAAGCATTGTTTTTCAAGGAAACTTATTTATAAATAGCTTGAAAATAGTCAGATTTTAAATGGTACAAACAATTTAGATATTTTTTGTAGTCGTGTGTATTCCTACGCCAGAGTTCAATATAGTCTCGTTCAACTCGACGCTCGGCTGTCTCCGTAAATCTCCGACAAGCAGAGAGTCTCCCTTGCTTGTCGGAGATTTACGGTGTCAGCCGAGCGTTTGGTTGAACGAGACTATAGAGTTCAATATTGCTTGGATCCATACAATTTTCGAGAAATATTTCTATTACTGATACATAGTTTGATTAAATTAATTTTATCTTTAAATATTATTTAAGATGATTTCTATGGGGGGTTTCTCGACATTCTTGTCGAAAAAGTACAAAAATTCATATTATAAAAATGTGCGTAATTCAAATACAAATTAGAAACTACATGTACTTGTCATGCAAAATAACATATCATTGATTTTAAAATAAATAAACATCGACAAAATCAACTCCCGTCAGTTCTTCAATACTTTGATTTTGTAATTGTCATCGCCCAGTCGGTCTTCGTCATTGATGACCGTTCCTCTTTAACCTAAGTGGTGAGTTGGAGGAAGAGCTCACATTCTGAGTATTTCAAAACAAAATATTATAAAAAAAAAAACCAAAAACAAATAAAGGAACGGATTGAGGATCTGATTTTAAACAGACTGATGCCCTAGGTGATAGGATTTGACTTTAAGATAGTGTAAGGGAAAGTCACAGGGAAAGGTCTACTATACCATAATATAGCTCAAAGAAGGCCCTTTTATAAGTGGTAAAGACAAAAGTAAAATGTCAAGAAATACTGACAAAATATTGTATTATTCAATTAATCATATTTGTCAATTCAGTTGAGATTAAGTCGTACAGTTCATCTCGTAGCATAAATACTTATTATGCTAAAAAAGAGAAACTAACAATTGTGTATTAAATGGATTTTAACTGCATCAATATTTTTCTACTTTCAAAATTTCGAGATAATAAATGTTTAAGTCAGTCTTCAAAAATAAAGTTCCGAGTGACCATCTTCACATTAAAAAGCACCATCACATAAAAAAAACACCATCTTCATACAATAAAGCACCATCTTCATATAACAAAGCACCATCATCACATAAAAAGCACCACCTTCATATAATAAAGCACCACCTTCATATAATAAAGTACCATCTTCATATAATAAAGCATCATCTTCATATAATAAAGCACCATCTTCACATAAAAAAGCACCATCTTCATATAATAAAGCACCACCTTCATATAATATGGCACCATCTTCATATAATAAAGCACCATCTTCGTATAATAAAGCACCATCTTCACATGAAATAACCACAGCATAATATAGTAAAGCACCATCTACATATAAAATAGCCACATAAGGCAGCTATGGCGTTCCATATGATATAGTATGATTTTTCAAAGTTATCTGCCATGTTGCGATGAGTAAGATAAGAAGCGAACAAGTCCATAACCTACTTAGGAAATTTAGTAACAGCATTGCTAGAAACGTTTTGTCCCTCGTTTCTTTTTATTATAAAAAAAATCAACTCCATTTAATACAAAAGGTCAACACAATTTTGTTCAGTTGCGAGATGTAATAATTTTTTTTTTATTGAATTCAATCCATTGTACTGTGGCCGTTCCATTAAGGCGCAAAATTCGGTTTTGCGATGATATTGTTTATTCAGAGAAAGAAATAATGGCTCAAGAAAAAGCTGCTGGAGTAGTTTCCGGAGAATGCAGGTTTATGTGGCATTGTATCCTCTTTAATTTGGTAAACAACTCAATCCACATGGAATAATCGACTTTTCTATTTGAAATATTGTTGCTGTCGTTTTACATAATAAAAGACAATTTAAAGAAAAAGAACAGTGAAGAATTCGTTTCTAAACCGTATAATCTTTGTTTCATCATTATCCGAAGAGAAAATTTATGATTATACATGTAATCATTAAAGGGACTTGGACACGATTTGACTTAAAATTTTTCAAATTTTATTTTTCCATTTTCAATGTTTATACTGATATAGAAGTTTATAATGCTATGTCAAAATTTGAAAGTGAAATATCAAGTTATAAGCAAGACACAGAGTTCATAATTCTTTGTAAATTTGTAAACAAAGCTCGAATATTGTCATTTTTTACATATGTATTGTATTGGTGTAAGTGTCAATCAAATATATCTTCCTTTAGTTGATAATAGACTAAGTATTTATGAAGATATTGAATTAGCTTAAATAGTTTTTTACATGTCATTTTGTCTACGAAATGGTAATTCTATACATTTTTGAAAACAACTATGAGACTCGAGCTTTGTTTACATAACAACCAATTCTTACTTCTGTATCTCGCTTGTAACTTGACTTTAACATTCAATATTTTGGTCAATCGTTTTAAATGCACCAGTTAACCATTTTATACATAAAAAAATAAGATTTTTTTTTTATCTCAAATCGTGTCCAAGTCCCTTCAAAGTCATTCCAATAGCGTTATTGCGGCCAGTGACCGAAGATTGCAACCATTCATGTACAAGTACGTATATAGATGTTTACAACTTCCTTAATTTATTGTATATATCTAGTAGTCGTCACCCCATCTTACTTCATTCTACGTATACGTTGCACTGAAAGGATCAGTTAAAGATTAAATTATTTATTTGATATTTTATAGATATTTGTTCGGACGAATAAATAATGTGTAGGATGTCTTTGTCAATTTTTCGAACGAATAATCTACTTACTTTGACGGGCTGTCAAATGTCCTCTGAAGAATTAGTATTTCGCTCGTATTAAGAACATATTGGGAAAAGATCTTAGAATCTTTACTCTCATAAGAAAAAAAAATTAGAAATAAAGAGTCTTATTGTCCCCAGATTAATTAATTTGCCCATTTCCTTACCAAATCCAAAGAAAAAACCAATTGCTAAGTACTTTTTTGAAAACTGAGCATTTTAGATTTATATGGATTTCTAAGTGTGATAAGTCAAACAATCGAATGTGACCCAAAACTTTTGTACTGAGGGGTTGAATATGTTGAATTTAAAAAGTTTTATAATTTCTCTTAGATGTTCTTAGATAAAAAGAGTTGTGCAAAGGGGGGGGGGGGGACAAACTATGGGTATGAATTTTTAAAGGTGTAAAATTTGAAGTTATGCAATAATATATTTTGGAAAGATGTTATTGATGCTTGGCTTAATGTAACGAACAAACACTTTTTACCAAATGTCTAACTCCAGCAAGAATATAATATTTGATATTTAGCGTTTAATTTCCGAATCAAGTAAAAATTGCAGCAATTATCATTGAGCGCATTTGCTATATTGTATATATTTTAATGACGTTCTTGCGCATTTCATTCCGTAGCAAAAGTTACCTATAACAGAATTTCACAAATTCTAAATCAAAAGAAACACATGAATCAATCAATTATAAGTTGCCTTTAACCCCTTCTCTCTTTCCTAAATGTGCATGTAAAAGGTGTGAGACATTACAAGTATACAATATATTGTAACATTTTTATGCGTATCTAATGCAGTCAAAGTGTCATATGTTTTTATTTGTGAGTCTGTGGTTCATATGGTCCTACATTGTATTTCATCAATATTAAAATACCTCAAAGTGTTTCATTTTTCTTACTAAATGATCTATCTTATGAATTGAAAGCGGTTGCCATCAGTTCAGCAAAACAAAAGCTCCTAACCGCATTTCCATTAGTGTATCTTTTTCATTATATATCTGAAATATCGACATCACAGAAATCAAAGAAAAATAACAATTACTTTAAATTCTTAATGAAAGTGGTGTTGAATGGAAGTAATCTTTTTTTAATATGATAACAACGTAGTAAAAGGTATGCTACCCCCTGACTGAATTGTTATTTATACACCTATTAACCTGTCGTAAATATAAGAATACGAAGTGCCCACGCAATTGTTTTTACAATTAAAATGGATATTGTCAATTTCATGATATTTGTTTTGAGATTAAGTTCGTATTTCTATATTTGTAATGAATAGCTAGTGTATTTAGTATCTCCACATTGAATCAGTTTCAAGTTTATCAAACGTCCCACTCTAGGATGATTTATTTACCAATAGTTTAATATATTGATCCGATCAATAACTCCCTTTGTGGACTAAGCTTTACATCATTACGATTAAATTATAAACTAACGACGTTATCACAAAAAGCAAACAATTTATATTTAAAGTTTGAAATATTTATTATCATCACGCAATAAAGTTGTTTTTGAACAGTCAGTCAGTTGGTCCTGGGTTTTTTTATTGGGGTTTATCTGTAAGCGCAACTTCTCTTAATTTATCTCCAAAGACTTTTGGACAGATATTGAATATTGAAATGAATAATTTGTATAATTCCAATAGTTTTCTGGTATTATTGACACTTTTGAACTTAGAATGTTGGCCATACATTAAATATAGAATTTAATAGTTTGTAAGCGTATCTTCTCTTATCCCGCTGGGGGTAATTTCGTGAAAGGTACCTAAATTATGTATTTAGGACACAATGTGTAGATGTGAATATTACACATGTACCAGAAAGTTCCTATTCCGTTTTTTATTTAATTTAGAATTTGGTTGTTATTAAATTAAAAGTATAATGCATACATGCGGGACGTTTTGATGTGCTGATTTTTGGGGGGATTTATGCCCCTATATTTGTTTATTTTGTGTATTTAAAGCGTACCCTGCCAATCATGTGTAGTATTGTCAAGGAATGGGGTAGGTGAGGTACATGTATGTATGAGGCATGTAGCGTGCTCACGTTTTGTTTTCTTGGAATTGTTTTCATTTCAGAAACCGATATGGAAAAAAAATGGAGACACAAAACTCTGTTGCAAGTTGAAGACCCTCTGCATTTTGAATAATAATTTTAACCAATGAAATGAAGTCAATTGTTAAAAACAAATTCATTCATGCATAATTGTTTCTTTAAATAGCTGTGAATGATGTGAACCAGAAACAGATTTTTTTCATGTGAAGGTTACATGTAGTACATACTATTTTTCTTTCATACTCGGCAGAGTTTTTATTCCTGAACGTGAAGAAATGTCAATTTAAATTGCTTTAAATCAATTCTATACCAATTTTATATGTAGTTCATATGTACATGAAGTTAAGTTATTCAGGTTGTATCAAACACTAACTGGAGCAATCAAACATGTTTATAAACGATTTTTCTCCTTCAAAGGACAATGGAAGTCGTTTCTTATTGACTAATATCAGTATGACAAAAAGCACGGACGAGGAACATGGAATTTGACACTAAACACGATAAAAGCTGCCCGTAATTAATCAATGAATTGGTTTAATGAGAATCACATATTGACCAGTCTCCAGTAAGTAGCCCTAAATAGCTAATGATAAAAGACAAACTAAAAAGCGGTTCTGACAACCTAGGACAGATAACTTGGTTATGTTTAATGAGGGTTTGGTAAATTATGACCTATATATTACAGCAACATAGTAAAATATTCAGAGTACAGTAGATTACTTCTGATAGGAGTTAAATTGGCCCCGCAATTCAACTACCGGTATTTGAAAAGTATAATAAGTACATCAGAAATCAAAAAAAAAAATGATACAAAACTATGGTTTTCTGAGCAGAGTGCATTTAAATAAAGTTGAAAATTATGAAAAAGATTCAACCACGAAACATAAATATGATTAACGTAAATGTGATTTATGGGATTCAAATCAATGGCTTTTTAATGAAAAACAAAGTTTCTTCATCACTTTTTTTTTTTAGAATTTTGTAAATATTATCAAATCTATACAGTACATTGATTTTTGATTTCAACCACTCATCCATTAAATCAGAGGTCTTCGAGGACACTACCCTTGCCTCCGAATAAGATCCAGTGGTAGTGACTCTCATCTTGATAAAAACTTTCTTTTTTCTATACTTGATCTAGAAAATATGGATTGTAAAAGACCCTCAGGTGCCATTCCAAATGTTTAATTAGTTATCACATCATTGATGTACGTGTGAGAAGAAATGTTCGATTTTCCATTCCAAACCATTCTTGTTAAGAGACAGATAAAGTTAAGTCAATGCCCTTTACTTACACGACAAAGTACTTTTTTTTAGCAAACAAGATAATATCTAATGATAAATTGATAATTATAATGGGTTCAATGGATTCTTTTTATGAATACATATCTAAATACCCCTTTAATTGAGAACTCATTCCAGGATAGCACTGTGTCATAAAAATGGTTTTTCATTTTCCTGTCAACAAAATGACGTACGCTTTTAATGATTAATGTGAGAACACATCTAAAATAATTTTTTATAAACATCAATATTGTAATGTCCTTTAGTTGGGTACAAAACAGATGTTATATAAGTTCATATTAAAATAAAATTCTTCATTGCGTTAAGAAAAGGTAAAATCAAACACCCATACGATATGCTTGTTATACCCCTTTTTATTGAATGTTAGAGATATAATGGTTTAAGTAATAGTCCAAGCGTATTTGCATTATACATTGAGTTTGCAATATGTTTTCGTAACAGTTGTGTATTTTGACTTATAATTCTCTTCGGGGTTTTGCAAGCATCCTCTGGGTTCATGCTTATTTTCAATTGGAGATGATCTTCTGTTTTTTATCTAAACGTGTGGGAATTGGTTTTTTGCCTACAAATTGCGAAGATGTGATCCATGTGTCATATGATGCTAAGACAAATATATTTCAAATATCAATTAATATGACCATCAGGAGTAAAGCTGTCAATAACGCAATACGGTTAATTCAACGGTTTAAGTCACTTTGTACGGTATATCATGTTTTGACAAATATGTTTTGACCAAGCCTGAATGAAAAAACAAACTTGTTTTGCACTGGCTTTCCGTACTGAACGACTTCTTATACAAGTACCGTGAACCGCAAGTCTGTTAATTATTAATGAGTTTTGATGAAGTCGACTGTGATGAAAACCATGCAATTACCCTGACATTGTACTTGTTTAAACTGTTTGAAGAGATCATAATGAAAAAAAATAGAGCATCATGACGTATCTATGCAAAAAAGTGTTCTTATGTCTTCTTTAAAATATATATATATATAAAGCTACACCGAACTAAATAAGTTTGGTGACAGTACATTTATAATACTATATCAAAATATTTTAAATCCTCCCTTAACTGTTTCTTAGGTGCATTTTCTAATGTTTGTGTTGTTTTAACAGACATTCGTCGAACCAATTGAATGTTTTTTATTGTTAAGATTGTGTCCACAAAAGCCCAGAGGGCTCATTCAGGATTCAAGATTTGAAATACGAAATTCGAAACACGAGCCCTCAGGGAACAGTTCCTATCTCGGGTATGATAAAAGAGCAAATGGATAAGTGTATAATATGAAATCAGTCCGACTTTTTAGAGCAACCTTTAGTCATTATATTAGAATTGACAGCCTAAAAAAAAAACTTGCCTTGACATTGGAAGAAAACCAACTGTTTCTCTTGGTGAGCGATGTGGCCCATTGTAGTTTGTGTCCTTTGGTTTTTTTTAACTTGATAGCATGTTCTAGTTTTAATAATGATTTTCTCAGGTGTGGTATTATAAAGTAATCATGGCGACTTCAAGAATATTCTTATCACCGTTTCTTCACATATAGGGAGTAACTAAGAAAGTCGTTACAAAGATGAAAGTTCCATTCAGTGAGGTTCAAGAATACGAAGTTTCATGTTCGCGAGGCTGTACATCTAATACTGTTACCAGATGCGACCATCTATTTTCTAGATAAACTTTCATATTTAATCCTTATTTTCCTACGTTATGTAATTTGCCAACCTGTCGTGCTTATACAGAGGATAAATAAATTGATAAGGCACATCATGTAGTTAACTTTTCAGGTGGATGTGTATTATCTATATGGTGTTTTTTTTTAAATAAATGCCAGTCAGTTTGTTATATCAATGGCACGTGACATGACTTACCTCGTCATTTTTACACATCCTTTGTACATTTGACTAATACACTGTATATGTATTTGATTTATGACGATTTTTTCTCTTAATCATTCATTTAACGTTTGAGATAACTGTCAGTAGAAAATACAAAGGGCAACTACTCTGCTAAAAGTATTTTGACATCATTACCTGTATTTTTAATAATCTTTTCCTCTTTAGAGAAAAAACAAATGTAAATACTGAGTTTTTTATATAATAGTTTGCAAAAAAACCTCAAGTCAGCAGCTGCTATTATTTGCTTCATTTTGGTGTTAACAGGTTAAAGGTAGAAGGATGATTTGCAATGCAGTCGCCCAGAGATAAAAAGAGCATGTGTCCCTAATATAAAACATCTTTTAACGGAAATAAAACAATGTCACTAAATGAATTTTATTGCGGTAATTGTACAGTAGATTTGATTCCCATTTACTTTCTGCGCAATACCTCGTTTAAAATGTCTAGAATACGACATCGCAATTATGGGCGATCGACCAAATTCAATATTTTCGCGTATCTGCATATCTGCACAGAAACCTTAAGGAATATTAATAAATTGTTAAAAGACTTGTGTAGTTGTCCCGGTCATATACCGGTAAGTCCGCTGATAGCAGTGCGTCACATTAGAAATTAGAACATTGGTTAGAATTTCTCCGAGTGTTTTGATTTTGCCTTACGTCGCTTTTAGCGACATTGTCCAAATTATACAGGTTAAATAGGAAGTAAGTTAAAAAAATAAAACGGTAGGATCAAAAGTAAATAATAATAATGACCTTCAACGTCATACATTATATCATGTTCCTCCTGTACAGCAAAACTAGGTTATAGCGAAGTCCTAGGGACCAATGGAATAACGTCGTTATATCCGTAATTCGTTATATACGTATAGAGAATTGGTAATAATATCTATTATATTTCTTTCACAAGACTATAATTTTTGCTAATTGGGGCTTAAAATAACAAGAGGCCAATAGGCCTTAACGGTCACCTGAGTAGCATATAACCCATACACAAAATTGTCGAGGAGCCTCATATATTCATTTAATAAGGGTTTCATTCTGGAGTAGAGAAATTATAAATATGTAATGACGACCACCTCCCTGCCTGAAATCTTTCATTACTATGAAACTATAATTTTGGCGAAAAACTTAAAGATCTGGTCTACAAAATCATGAATTCAGTTTTCCTTTCAGATGTGTGGGAGTAAAGAAGATAATTTTTAAACATTGTATGCATTAACACCTATACATTCATTTTGGCCCTGCCCTTGAGTCAAAACCCATACTTTAGGGGACATGAAATTAAAATTTTAGTAGAGGACTTCCTGGTAAACATAATTATGAAGTCAGTTTTTCATACAGATGTGTGAGAATATAGAAGAAGATTTTAGAACATTATATGCATTAACACTATATTACCCCCCCCCCCCCCCCCCCCCCCAATGACCTGAACCCCTGACCCAGGGTCCATGAGGAGTTAGTGGATATCATAACCATGTATTCAGATTTTTGCCAAAATGTTTGGGAGTAAAGAAGATTTTTTAAGATTTGATATAGTTTTACTACATATCCATATTGGCCCCACCCTAGAGCCTGAACCGCTGACACAGGGGTCATGAATTTCACAATTTTGGTATAGGGCTTCATGGAAATTATAATCATGCATTTAGTTTTTAACAAATATATATGGAAGTAGAGAAGAAGATTTTTTAAGATTTAATACATTTTTACTATATGGCTATACTGGCCCCACCCTAGAGCCAGAACCCCTTACCCAGGGGCCATGAATTTCACAATTTTGGTAGAGGGCTTCATGGACGACATCATAACCATGCAACCAGATTTTTCACATGTGTGGGAGTAGAGAAGAAGATTTTTTGAAAATTTGGCGGTTTTTTTTTTGCATATTTCGTCTCACTTATGGTGCCCGGGGGTGGTAGAGCCACAAATTTCACAATTTAGATTTCTCTTACCATAGAGATGCCTCACACATGAAAATGGTAACAATTAGCCTCTAGTTTTTAAGAAGAAGTTAAAAATGTAAAATTGGTAACGCACGACGCATGACGCACGACGACGGACGAAAACGGATAGCAATAGGTCATCTGAGTTTACTCGGGTGACCTTAAAATACATTACTTTGATACCTTTAATAATCAGATTGTGAATTGAACAAGTTATATGAAAATAAATTCATTCAAATTTTTTTGTTAAATGGTAGTGCAAACTTTTTTTAACAGTAAAGAAATTCGTTATAAAGGTGTCAAATTTCATTCTTATTCACCTCTACGGGACTCAAACTCAGTTCGCTATATCCATAAATTCGTTATATTCGATATCGTTATAACCGTAAAATTTTGCAAAGATTTGGTAAGAATTTTACATCCGTGTTCGTATAAACGAGTTTTACTGTATTCGTATTGTGGCAAATTATATTTCATAACTCCTATTTGTGTTATTTTATTAAATTTTGTTTTATTATTCTTATATTAATGTTCAAACATTTTACATCAACGTGCCATCACATAAGGACAAGTTTCACAAACTGATGTTTTTATTGCAGATTAAATTTCACAGTTGAAAATTTGAGGAAGCTCAAAACAAATATATTCAAAATAATTTATATAAAGTATGAAATTTGTTTAAAGGTTTATTATTATGCTATATTTGAGGCAACAAAAAAAGCCATCTCTTGGAAGAACAAGATAAATGTTTTTTATTGTTAATTTACCTCTCCAACATTCAACCTGTATGAAATTCTTCAAAAGAGACCAGGTCGTTATTCATCAGCAACCAACACATTCCATTCAAAACACCGCCATCGGGGCCGAGAAGCTGATTGAACTGACCTCACCTGTTTGGAAATACCCGCTTCCAGAATATCATTTATGCAGACACTCATGTGCATAGCAAGCAAAAAAGTGGAGCTAAGCAAATTGGACGTTAATGACAAGATACAAAAAGTCAAACATTATTTGAAGACACCCTGAAAATGTCATCAACATTCAGATAGAAATTACGTTCTTACCTTTGATATGTACAAAACAAACTCTGCTGGACTGGTGCATAGCAAAAGAATATAAGTGAACTGTCCCAGTTCGGCCTGCAAGATGTTTTAGTCTAGTATGTTACCACGGACAGCGATGCCTACAGTGCCAAAGCAGTGGACGACGCCATGTGGACTCTTCATCCCTTGTGGTAGGTAAAACCCCTTGTGGTAGGTAAAACGCCTAGCAGACCCTGTCCATCTTGAGCAATCACAGTTCCATGCCAGCAACCGAGCAGTGAACAGTTATGAGATGTTCCATTCTAAGACCAAAAAAAGAACTACAGAGGTTTTTATCAATGACTTAAAGTCAAGATGTTCAGTGGTATTGAAAAAGCTATTAACCAAGTTTGACAGAAACCTTGAGAAAATGGGCTGTTTGTTACCTGAAGTCCTGGAAGCAACAGTTGCGTATTACGACAGAAACTGTTCAATGTCTGCTATGTGTAAAATAGTGGTATATAACATGTAATTTTGGAATTTCATGTAGGACGATCTAGATCTAAATTAGCACCTAAAGGAAGATGGGCGTGACCATTATTAGACCATATTATTCTCCATTAATGAAGAGCTCCGAATAAAGATTAAGGAAAATATTTTTTAATTACATTTTTTTGAGTTCTCTAAAATAACAGAGAAAAAACTGTAAAAGATTGCAGTAGATTTTGCCATAGATTTGGCAGACAATTTGTGATAACTTTAGCCTTAACATTAGTGACATTTGGAATTTCATGCAACTTATAGCATTAAAGTTCTTAACTGCATATGCAAAGATGAAGAAATAGATCATATTAAGTAAAATTATGGTGATTAAGAAGGAGGTTGAGGGAGCGAAGAAGCGACCAGGCTCTAAATTCGTTATCACAAAAATTTTATGCAATGTGATCTAACATACAAAATATTTGCACCAATCGAATGTTAATTATTAACTTTTTGTTTTTGGCTCTCTAAGCTGTCAATCGAAAAGAAGATGGGGGAATAAGATAGCGCAAATGCCTACTGGGTTAAGTCGTTAAATACAATTTCAAATTTATTTTTTTTTTCCAATTGAATTAATTGGATAATGTTAAAATACAAGTTTTAAAAGAACAATTTCTAGCTATATTATATTTATTTTTGAACTCTTGGTGGTATCGAGCCCACTAACTAAAAGCCTAGTTCTATAAGCTAACTTATTGTCAGGTGCTCTAACCATTCAGCCATTTCAGTCATAACATTGTGCATTGGTTAAATGCTATATGCGACTTTGGACACGAATTTACAGACTTGCATTAGGTTTTGAGAATATTCAATTGTTGGGATACAAAATAATGTTTTTTATATATAGTGGGTCATTTCTACACGTTTCTGTTGATTGCTGTTTGATCCCCATTAGACCTTATTTAGACTATGACAAAAATATGGAGTCATGTGGCAACGCACTTTGAAAAAATTAGGCACTCTGAAAGAAAATTTCAATGTGCGTTAATTTTTGTGTTACAACGCACTTTGAAATATTACGCACTTCGAATTTTTTTTTTCAAAGTGCGTTAATTTTGGGACCATGTCAACGCTCTTTGAAATTTTTTTTTCAAAGTGCGTTGATATCATTGATATTAACGCACTTTGAAAAAAAATTGTTCAGGGTCTGGTCGAAATAATTGATACCTTTATATACAATAAACAATCGGATTAACCTTGTTTAGCTCAATGGGATATATTTAAAAAAAGAACCTAAGACATTCTCAGCTACCTTGATAACCAATTTCTCCATTAGACTTCTTCTTTTCTCAGCTTATGTAGTTTCACAATTTACACATAAAGAACAACTCGCGAGATTTGTATTATCAAACTATCACATAAACTGTATCGCTTAGCAACTGCCTTTTCCTATTTTTGTGCAAAAAGCAAGTATATATATATATATATATATATATATATATATATATATATATATATATATATATATATATATATATATATATATATATATATATATATATACACACACAATGGAGAACAATGTAAAACAAATTCCAACCTGCTTCATTTGCAAGTATTTATAACAAGCATGGTATGAAGAAAGGATACATTAGCTACATGTATGTTTATCAAAACAAAATATCATCTTTGAGAGCATCTGTGCGAGAAAAAAAACCAACACTTAAATGCTTTTTTGAAGTTTAATATAATTTAATGATTGCCAATGCAACTTTTTTTTTTCAATAATAAATTGATTTATTTGATTGAAATTTGAAAAAAGGGTTTATGTTGAAACACTTACAGATTCTTTAGAGAAGGTCCCCTGCCCCTCATTTTCCTTCCAAACATATGACACATGCATTCAGCAACTTGAAGTAAACGTTTAAGATCGGAAAAAAATGTGCTTTGTTGTAAATTAAGTACAGTGAAATTGAAAAAAAAACAAGCTGGCCAAACAATAATTCCCCGATAGTATGTTTAAGAATCTATAAGTGTTTCAAAATTAACCCTCTTCACTCCTGCGAATGTTATTGTCATTTAAATTTTAGACCACGTGATTTTATTTGACCCTTTCAGTTTCGCAGTACAAATCATGCCTCGTGTTTATAGTGTATTTCATACAATCATAGAACTGTAGTCAAATATAAAATCTAGAGGTTTATTGATTTTTAACTTCATCTTCATTAATTGGTGGATAGAATGTGTCCTACAAATAAATGCGACAATACAAAAAATAGTTTTTGTCTGCTGTTGCAACAATTAACATGTTTGTTGAGATCCCCCTGAGGATTATTTTTCGATCCGCGCCTGATCTAGTAATAGCATCGATAGAGAAACAGACTATACTATTTTATGCAGAATGTTCCTTGAAAATGGCTCGATATACTAAGTTTTTATGCAAAACAGACACCCATTATTTTTCTAAAAGCATGGTATTGCACACCACAAGCATCAAACATGGCTATGATTTTATAAAGCAACCCAATGTTTATATTTTCAACCAATCTACACGTGGTTGAACACGAACGATAACTCTGTTCTGAATATTATCGTTTAATGTAAATAAACGCTAGATGGTGAAATAAGACTTACATCTTAAAAAGTTTTCATGTTTTAACATAAATCCAAGAAGGATATGATATGAAAAACGACCAGTACTTAAGAATTTTGAGAAGATAATACGAACACTTATACTTCCGCTCGAAATTTTACAGGAACTGAACAAATCTCGGTGAAGTCTCGTGAACTTTCATTCGAGCACCTCTGGATTTATTACATACTTAGCAACGATAAAGAAAACATTCCGAACACATTTGCAGGGGTGCTCTTTTAATATCCCAATCAAATAAATCACTTTATTATATAAAAAAAAATGCATTTACAAACATTAAATTGTTAAAAAACTTAAAAACCAGCATTAGGTTGTGGGTTTATTTTGCTCGCGCTAAGATCTAAAAGATCATATTGTTTTTGACAAACATAACAAAAGCATCCTTTACTATATCATGTTTGTTTACTAGTACTTGCGATAAGCCAGTTGAAATATGTTATACATTGATACCCATTTATATATATATATATATATATATATATATATATATATATATATATATATATATATATATATATATATATATATATAAACATAACGTAGCTTTAGGCAGATTATTGATTTAGGTTGAAAAAGCCACAAAATAATTCAGTTGAAAAGCGCAGAATTATAAATGTACAGCATTTAATGCTGTTTCGGTTTTTTGTGGTTTTTTGTAAATTGATAAAAATATACCAGAAAATGAAATGTTTGTTTGTTAATCTTCAAGGAACTTTTTCATGCGTTAAAGCTATACACGCTATAATTTGCGTCAATTTTGAATGACAGTGAAAACGCATGTGTTTGTCTACTTATAAAAGTTATCCTTAATCTGTAAATTACAAGGGTGAATTCCATCTCGTTACAAAGATATAGATTTTTAATTGTTTATTTTCCTGCCAGGAAAATATACCTTTTCATGAATATTGATGAAGGAAGAGCAAACCGACCTCATTGCGCATGTCCACGGAGAACTAGGTGGTCGTTATTGTTTGCCTACTTAAATATCCAACTTGATTTTTAATATGCTTAACAGTTGTTAATTTGAAATACATGCATGTATAATGAGTAAAATACGCTTGCCATTCACGATACCCTTACTTCTGCATTAACACTTATAGGATCTATAAATAGCACATAGGGGAAAAACACAGGTCTACGTCATTTTTTTAAAGGAAGTATTCATATCTACTCACATGCTTGTATTTTTTTCTTTTGTTTGAACTCGTATATCGGACAAACTTATGCTTTACTGGAAATATCCTTTCCTTTGTGAAACTATCACAATTATGAAGATGTTGACCCTTCACCAGTTTTGGTATGATAGGCTAAATTTAGCTGTCGATATCACGTGATAGATTGATATTCACGAGGAGGCATTACTTTCCTGGCAGGAAAATAAATATTTTTTATTGTTTAATATTTGATATATTTGTTACGTGGTCGAATTGAGCATTATAATTAACAGAATAAAGGTAACTTTTATTAGTAATCAAACACATACATTTTCCCCTTTATTCAAAATTGACGCAAATTATAGCGTGTATAGCTTTAAAAAATTGATCCCGTGGAGAAAAAAACGTTTACAGTACAACGAATTATATTTCATAACAAAAATATTTGAGAAAGTTGAGGCTCTTTAATTTGGAATTGATAGTCACCTTAATGCAAATTCTCTGCGAGATCCATTTCAAATGGTATATCGCACTAGACACTCTACAGAACCGGTCCTCATCAAGGTCCACAATGATAATGTTACAGCACTAGCTGGGCCAACAATCTTCAGTAGTTTTGGTCCACTTGTATATCTCCGCTGGTTTTGATGATATCCATGCACCACAACATACTGTCCCAACACCTGACTGTATCATATGGATTTCGTGATAGTGCTCATATGGATTGAGTCTACCTCTAGGATGGGCGACAGTGTGTCACCGTTGGATCCATGAAGTCAGACTCTCGTCAAACTTCCTTTTGGTGTTCCTCAAGGATCTGTGCTTGGACCCAAACTGTGCTTTCTTTTCTCCAAACCAGTTGAAGCCATATGCCATCAACATAAAAAGTTGTATCGCTGGTATGTAGATTATACTCAACTATATATGATTATCAGACCACTGGAAAATTCTAAAGACTATTTCTCTCGACTCGAAGCGAGTATCAACGACTACGGCTCTTATGTGACATCGAATCCACTAAAATTTAACCAAGTTAAAACTGGGTTATATTCTATCCCAAATTATTGCTTTCATCGCTTTTTGATGATTTTTAATAAAAATACACATTCAGTTGAAATCGATAAAGGGGAAAATATCCAAGATATCTTCATGGAACACTTATCATTTTTTACTCATAAAAGTTCACAGGAACGAAAACAAATTTCTTACGGAGATTCATAATGGGAAATGTTTACATCTTTTCTCCATAAGGAAGAACTCGGGATACCTCGCGCAATTTTTCAACGTTATCATCAGGGCTTATTAATGGCTGATGCAATGCAAAATCCCCGTCGACTTTCTTTTTGGATGTGTATTGAAACCTGAAGCGGTAGCGGGGGCGTTTCAAAATAGATAATCTGGACTTCTTGCATATTAGTGGATGAACGTATTTTGAGCACAAAGGTATTTATGATTATCGAAATATCAAGCGAAACGTGGTGGAAGCAAAAACTCGGGACAGAGTATAATAATCTTCACCACAAGGAAGCATCACAAGCATCTACCAAAATTTCAGCTTAAAGTTGGCGATTATGTCATTGAAGGTGAACCTAGATGTAATTTTCGATTGACGTCTTTAAATACTTTGGACAGGTAAGTATCCTCGATCGTCAAGTCGTGTCATTTTCAGATATGCTTCCTCACAAATGAAGCCTGCAAAGCCATGGTTAACGCTGTAATCACTGCCTCTTATATGGAATTGCAAAGCACGACAATTACAGCTGCACCTTTGAAATAATACAACAAGTCCAAAACACTGCAGACATTCCAAAGGCACCTGACATTAAAAACATTTCTTTTGATAACAAACTGATCCCCTGCACTATGATAGTACTGGGGATAATCTATTATTACATGTAAAAGAAATATTGTAAACTTCAGGCGCCTGTCAGCTTGTTATTTAACGAGAACATGAAAGGGACTTGAACACGATTTGACCTAAAATTTTCAAATTTTATTTTTCGATTTTCAGTGTTTATAATACTGATAAATATAGAAGTTTATAATGCTATGTCAAAATTTGAAAGTCAAATATCAAGTTATAAGCAAGATACAGAGTTCATAATTCTTTGTTTTCTAAACAAAGCTTGAATATTGTCATTTTTACATATGTGTTGTATTGGTGTGAGTTTCAATCAAATGTATCTTTCTTTTGTTGATAATAGTATTTAAGAAGATATTGAATTAGTTTAATTTGTTTTTTACATGTCATTTTGTCTAAGAAATGGTAATTCTCTACACTATATTTTTTGTAAACAGCTATAAGGCTCGAGCTTTGTTTACATAACAATCAATTCTTACCTCTGTGTCTCGCTTGTAACTTGACTTTAGCATTCGATATTTTGGTCAATCATTTAAAATGCACCAGTAAACCATTTATACATAAAAAATAAAAATAAAATTTTTGATCTCAAATCGTGTCCAAGTCCCTTTAAAATGGGTGTGTGTATATATATATATATATATATATATATATATATATATATATATATATATATATATATATATATATATATATATATATATATATATATATATATATATATATATAAATTCTTTTGCATATATCATATCACTGAGACACATTACATGTACATGTATAATACCACTTAAAATTTCATA
Source organism: Magallana angulata (assembly GCF_025612915.1). Lineage (NCBI taxonomy): Eukaryota > Metazoa > Mollusca > Bivalvia > Ostreida > Ostreidae > Magallana > Magallana angulata. The sequence continues at coordinate 27,121,951 of NC_069111.1, read as the reverse complement.
TCTGACATTTCTTTTGCTACCTGATATAATACATACAATACAAGATAGGAAATTTTGTTTTAAATCTGTTTCGGGCGACAACCGAATTTTTTTTCTGTTTTGGATTGGTACAATCTTTTATTTGCTTAATATCATAATGATACTTATCTGGTGCAGTCCATGAGTTTTCTCAGGTAGCTGAAGGTTTCGACGGAACGATGAACTGTTTAGAACTGGATCGTGTAAATTTAAGTTTCTACAGAGCTTTGAATCACAATCGACGAAAATATATTTTCGTATTTACTTGAAGTCAATAAATGATGGACTATTGTAAAATGAAGTCAAGGTGCGTTAATATTTTATCAAAAAATATGTGCCGTGACCTATCGGGGTTATTTTTTCACTGACATGTCAGTCTTATAATACGTAATTATCACGCTTAAATGTAATATCGATTCATTTAATCAATTTTTAAGCTGTATTTTGTGTATAAAATTTTCAATTTGTTTTTCTGGAAAAAAAATCGTTTTGAAATTCTGTTGCGAAGGGTTCATTTTGCTGGGGGAAGATGACCAAAATTACCTATCCCCAGAGTTAGCACATTAACTTGCTATGCAATTAGACATACGCTTACGTTAGTAAACATAGGGTTGAATAACATCTGTTGCAATGTAAATCCGCTTACCGCGCGGCCTATATAATTACAAATGCACACACATTTGTAAACTTTCCGCCGATATGCATCATATCCTCTTTTGCTTTTGAGATGTACTGTATGTAAACAAAACACGCGTGTGGCAACAGGAATTTAACCGAATAATTTAAATATCCTTATGTTATAAGCAGACCGGAACGTATAAGTATGTTTATAAATGTATCTGTATATATGTTTTTCGTTTCTGAAACCAATATCACTTGGTGGATTTTGTGATGGCAAAACAGTCTATCCGGGAGCATTTGTTTCAGAGGGAAGTGAAGGATGTCAAGTCTCTGGATCTCTGGCGCGCATGCTTAGCTGAGTTTCTGGGCACGGGCTTGCTATGTTTTATGGCTGTAGGGGCTGGGCTGGCGCCGGAGGGTAGTCCCCCAGTATCCAGCGTTCACATCGCTTTAGAAGCCGGATTCTTTATTGCAGCAATCATCACGACCTTAAACACAGTAAGCGGGGGTCACGTGAACCCAGCCATCAGTCTGGGATTTCTGCTCACAGGTCACATAGGACTTGTGCGATGCTTTCTGTACATAACATCACAGACTGTGGGTGCAATTGCAGGATGCGGTTTACTTCTGGCCTTGACCCCGGAGAACCTTCAACAAGGCAGTTTCGGGGTCATAGCCCCGGGTCCAAATGTCACGGCAACACAAGCTTTTGGGGCAGAGGTTGTGATCACTTTTTTGTTGGATTTTAGCACTTTTTCGTTTGTGGACAACGGAAGACATGATCTGTCGGGATCAGTGCCATTTATAATTGGCATCGTTGTTTCATTAAACATTTTTGCAATGGTAGGTATAATTAAAAAATTAAGTGCTAACTATTCTGTTTGACTATATATATACATCTACGACAAAAACGCCCCCAGGTCTTTCTTTAGAGTATAGTTAATTTTCTAACAAATGCATGTATTTTCTTATACCTCAAATCCTTATGAAAACATCATGGGTTTTAAGTTGATAAACGAAAGTTAAATATTGACTTCGGTCTTTCATGTTTTGTTTGTTTGTTTGTTTTTCTAATCCTGTTAAACTTTATTTGCCACAAGTACTGTAAGGGCTATTTACAGCAATAATTTACCTGGAGAAACGACTTAATTCTGACACTCGTGTCGTAGGTACATTTAACTTCGTTTGTCAAGATCCCATTTTCGGAAATAAACGAATACGGAAATACTTTGACAATCAAATAAATGTAGCATCTAAATACATCTACAAACAAGATGAAAAGAATCAATTCATCATTTGCTATGGACATATCTTGGATTAAAAAAATATAGAATCAAAAAAAGGTAATTTTTGCATATTAATGTCTTGTTAAGGTGAAAATGTACGTTTCAATTGAATAAGTATATACCCATTAGATGCAACATGACGGATTTCAATGCTTAGTTATACTGCTGTAAAAGTACCAATTTCTCACTATTAATACATGTACATATAAAAAGTGCGAATACATATATATTTCAAATCGATATCAGAATAACTTGTTTACTATTAGTGTTGTAACAGACTGTTGTAAATCAATACTCATGTGTAAACAGTTGTTTCATTTGCCTGTAAGTAGAACTACAGTCAATGTCCTGTATAATTTTTTCCCTTACAGTTTAACGTCTCCGGGGGTTGCATGAATCCTGCCAGGAATTTCGGCCCTATGGTGGTTACGGGGAACTATGCATACGCTTGGGTAAACGTGACATCCAAAACTTCATATATAACTAATGCAAATGTATATCGCATTTTCGTTTCCTAATATTATTCTTGGCTGTCTAGAAAGCGTGATTAAATAATCGTCAAAAATGTACTAGTATTTAAAATTCCTGAAACTAGTCAGATCGCATAAGAAAGACCTTGAGTCTTGCATTAATTACCAAAAACAAAAACCTCATAATTAATTCCATGTATTGTATTTTCCAGTTTGGAAGAAAATAAACAAATTGTAAAGTAAACGATAATAATAATTTTCCCTCAACATTACAAATTTTAACAAATTGTGAAGGTATGATATTACTAGTATTACAATTGTATGGCGTTCTTTGTGACGCCTTTTTTAAATGGACCGTTCTCTTACCATTGCAAGTATGATACATGTAACTAAAGAATTTATAACACCAAATTCTGAATGCTCTAATCATGCGCTGGAAAACCAATCTGTAAAGTCAGATATTCACATTTCGCCAGTACCCAGACACGAGCAAAACGTACAGACAAATACATCTGTATCTGATTTATCAGATCGTTTTTATTTCGATTTTAGACGATTTCAGTGTAATTTTCTGATGTATATATATTAGACCATCCTTTGGACACCAATCTCTAATTAACCAGATTTGACATTATATCATGTATTGCATTGCTATATTATCTCTAGCAAACTAAGTAAGGACATATTAAATGAATTTCTCGTGATTTTTTATGAGAAAACAAATCTAACTGTGTTTTATTTTGCATTTTTATATGTTTTTTTTTTACTTTTAAGTATATATTTATAGTTTCTTATTGGGTTGGGAGGGAGGGACGGAGGGAGGAGGAACAACGGAATTGGGGCACGAAAAGATTTCTTTTCATGTGATTTATTTTGAATTAACAATGAACTACTTTTCGAACGTATGTTTTTAAATCTCCTTGAACCTGCTAAGGAGCATTAAACTTTGTGTAATCCATATTATTTTGTTGTAAGAAGAAGGGTAAATGAACGTCGAGGACGATACTGTATACAAAGTCGCTTGTAATGACATACACTGTACCCTTCATACAAAAACCTTCCTATCAGCGGGAGTTCAAAATGATTTCGATGATGCGGCGATAAAAAAAATCCACTTAAAATATACAGACTGTGTAAATCTAGGAGAGAAGGGATGATTATGTATCTTAATGAGCTCATTATATGTACGAGAACGTCTAGATTTTTACGATTGAATACACTATTTTATACCAGTTTGGCTCCCTACTTATTTTTGTAAGGTAGACTTTGGGCGTATCATGGTTTCAAACAGTCTTTCAAAAAAAATCCTATCATTTATTTACAATTTATTTTGTAAAAAACCGTATGTTATAAGATTTTATACAGGATGAAACTGCTTCAAGACGAAAACAATATCTATATTGAAGATCCTCTTTAAAAAGTTTACCTTTTGACCCATAGGGTATATATATCCTCAAAATGGTCAACATTTTTTAGCAATAGAAACAGTTTGATTTTTAAATGTTCTTTCTGATTTGCACTTTTAAAGTTTTCCAAACACTTTTCTGTTTTAAAGCGGTAGCATTTACAGATTTTGCAGAATAAGTAGTGTGATTAGTTATGTCATGGACCTTCAAGAACAGACCTAATGGAATACATGCACAGGAATATAAATGATGTCCAGTCTTGACCAGTCTTTCGTAAAAATGACAACATGATATATGTATATGTGCGTTTGCTCGGCGTTAATGTTCTTTGGTCGATGGATAGTGGAAGATATTGACCATCATACTTATTCGTATTTTAAGACGCGAACAATCTGACTCTATACAAGCTGGCCTCTATAACTATGCGTTATACATATACATAACCACAATACAGTCCCACTTACATGCCAAATGGATATGTTCAGTGATATAAGGAACTCAGTTTGATTTTGTATGGTATTGTAGGTGTACTGGGTCGGTCCAATGGTTGGTGGGGGCCTAGGTGCTGTACTGTATGATAAACTGTTTTCTACCAAAGTTTGCAAATCGAGACTGAAGAGCTGTGTGAGTGGCGAGCCCAAAGACACCAAGGAATTGGAGATTACGGTGGAAGAAAACGACAACAATATCAAACTGCTTGAACCTGAGCGGACATCGTGAGATAGAGGCAACATGATGGTTACGAATCTATGCAAAAATATGATATTTGTAGACTGCCGTAGTAAAATATTACGCAATGTGTGGCGAACGATGAGCATATATCAACATTACTGGATTCGTTAGATTCACAACGATGTAAATCTATACTATAACATACTGTACTAAATTAGATACACAAAGATGTTAATCTATTAACATACTGTACTATTTAGATTCACAACGATGTAAATCTATTAACATTACTGGATTCGTGAATCTGTTGTAAATCTATCAACATTATTGGATTCGTTTGATTCACAACGATGTAAATCTATTAACATTGTGATATCCGTTGGATCCACATTAATTTTGTATAAAGACTGTGTTCATGTTTTTGTATATTTCAGGATAAAAACAATACGTACATCGACATATGTTAGATATTTAGATAGAGTTTATTATTGCTATTTTCATTTTGTTATTGTGTATGTTAGAATAAAATGTGCAATGTACATGTATTTCAAATGTTTTGTTATAATAGTAAAAGACGGTGATCTAAAAAATTAAACACGCGAAAAGTTAAATTTGTTTTATCTAAAAATAAATTGGGAAAAAAGATATAAGTAATTGTTGATATGAAATCGAAGCATATATAATTGCTAAAAACTCGGAAACTCTAGTAATGCAAAGATTGAGAAAGAATCGATAAGATATGCCCTGTAATTATCTATTAAAGATCGTTTACCCTGAAACCATGGTCACCTAATGTTCATGGTCAGCTAAATGAAACTACATTAATGAGGTGTGGGAATAGAAAGTGGCCGCAAGGGGAAATAACCATCCAAAATTGGGGGAATGTAGAATTATGGAAGGAATCACGGCAGCAGAACTATATGGAAAGGCCTTTACTGGAAATGATAATTGATCGGATCGCCGTCAATATCCTCATGCAAGATCGGGTTTGCTCTTATCGTATGAATAAAAAATCAGAGGAGGTTAAATTGGGAAAATACAGCTTTTTTTAACTGAACTCCAACATAGTCATAACAAAAATAGATGGATACCCCATCGGATATTAAAATGTGTATTAGACAAAGTAAATTGATACGGATTTCCGGAACTTCCATTCATTAGATATCACATCCAATTTATTTTCGAGACTTTTGGACAGAGATGTTTAGAAATTAAATATAAGAATACTATGCTTAAGCGTATCTTAAATTAAGTTAATGTATTTCTGATCCGGTTGTTATTTCGGAAGTTTAAAGGTAATGTGTTCCAAATTCAGTGCAATTTATCTATATCATAAAATGAAATACAATTTCCAATACTCTAGTTTTGAAACTATATACATGCTTGAGTTTAACTTTGTGTGATTAAACATGAACTATAGAGAGGTTTTTCTCTGCATTGTGATTTCTAGGACGGCGGGGATTACTCAATATGGTTGGATAAGGTTCAACAAGGTCAACTTTTGCAACTAACTTAAAACTTGAGTTTCTTTTGCAAAGATTCTTCTTCTTTGGTGTTCTAATACTAATTGCCTAGGAGAGGTTCTCCATACTTAAACAAAATGATATATTTCAAGAAGAACAATGTATAAAGATATACACAATTGTCATTTGATAAGATTCATTTACGAGCAAACTTACAATAATTACCTACATAAAACATGTTTTTACATGCGCCGGTTTTTTTTTACATGACATGGTATGACAAAGTGAAGTATGAAAACAGTCAATGCATATAGACGACCATGCACTCAATGTGACGTGTTTATACTGGTTTTGAATTATTTATATATGGTGAATGACCGAATACTGGTACATGTACATGTACAGTAATTGTGAATTTAATTTAGGTGTTTGAACTAAGAATGTCTCAACAAAGCGCGGAGTGCTGCTTTAGATCGTATTTCATAGGAATCTAATTCGTAAACAGCTTTTATTAGGGATAAAAAAAATGGGCTGATTATAATTAAGATGGTTTTACAAATCCAAGGTTACAAACAGAAAAATCTCTATGCTATTTTCTTCGAAAGACTTAATTTCAGAGTATGTTCATGGTAAAGGCTTCCTCAATTGCCATCTACGTGTGCATGTAATTGAAAAAAAAATGGGTTTCCTGAATCATATGTTATCTATGGAAAATAATGATACAACGAAATTGCAGTAGCAGAAGTTAATTGAAAAAAATTCAGTAAATAATAGAAAAACAGTAGAATGTATACACTTGCAATGTTGAGACAACGGATAGGAATCTCTGATCCTCACAGTACATCGGGTTTTCATTAAATAAACAAATACTAATCTCTAATTGTTCACTTATCTTTAACAATGCAAATAAAAAAATGTTTGTTTCAAGTGTATCTAATTATTGTGATTTTTTATCTGGGTTTTCCGTAGGAAAAAATCCCGTAATTGAAATGTTGAAAATGGCGGAGGGGAGGGGGTGGGCGAACGACTACCAAACAAAATGCTGCCCCTTTTGTACGGTTAACACCTCCTACAGTTTTTTAAGATAGGAAGTTTTTGTTTTGCAGATCAATTGTACATATATCAGAAATGTGTATATTACTTGGATTTTGATCTTTGATAATTTATGCTAGCATTACCAGCTGTGTACCTTACTACAGTTTACAAGATAAGAATTGTTTTGTTTTGTAGTTCCATTTAACATATATATACAAAATGTGTATATTACTAGTCTTGTTTTTTGTTTTGTGAGTGTATGAGAAAAATGCCAGCTATTGAATTTATTACTTTTTATCCATAATATTGCACACACGGTGCATCATTTGTTCAGATAGCTCCTATTGCAGTTTTCACGATAAGAGGTTATTTTTGCATTTCAATTGTAAAAATGTGCATCATTGAAATAATTAAACGTCATCCTTCAATTTTTTTAATTTACCAATTTCAAATGGTTACTGATCACACAAAAGTTACCAGTATGCTGTCACACTGACAGCTTTCTTTTGTGTGTCAAATGTAATGTAAGTTGTTTCTTTATCCAAATGAAAAACTTTTCGTTTTAAAGGTATCTTCAACATAAAACATAATTTGAAGTTCTATTTCTTTCACTGGATTGGTGGAAATAGGATTCTAATACTCATAACACTGTACATCATCAAAATGGTACACATTATCAGGACATCGATTAATTCGTGTTCAAATAAGTGAAGAATGGTTTTTTCCCTAAATGTTACAAATACATAAACATGTATGTTAAAGGGGCATGGTCACGATTTTGGTCAAAAATTATTTTTCCGATTGTAATATTTGCAATGCTTCAGAAAGGCATCTTTAACAACCAATTTTGATTATCATTTGTTGAGTTATAAGCGAGTTACAGAGCTGGCAATTCTCCGCTATGTAAACAAAGAGTTTGTTTACATTTTCAACGTTGAAGTAAAAATTTTAGTTTTAAACCTAAAACGAATGTTTTAAACGTTAGAACTTGCTTTTCTATGCCTAAAATCATGCGCGGATCTAGAGGGGGGGTCGGGGGGGTCCCGACCCCCCCTGGAAAATGAAAATTTATTAAATTTACATAGTAAAATTATCGCGAAAATATGCCTCGGACCCCCCCTGGCAAACACAATTATCCTTCGGACCCCCCCTGGAAAAATTTTCTGGATCCGCGCATGAAAATAAAAGTACTGAAGTACTGACGGGAGTTGATTTTATCGATTATCATTTATTCAAAATCAACGACATGTGATTTTGCATGGCAAGTAGTATCAGTAATCGAAATATTTCTGAGAAATTGTATGGATCCAGGCAAGATTGAACAAATTGTTATACCAAACGCTCGGCTGTCTCCGTTTATCTCCGACAAGCAAGGGAGACTCTGTTTTGTCAGATATTAACGGAGACAACCAAGCGTCTGGTTGAACGAGACTACATTGAACTCTAGCGTAGGAATACATACGACTTTAAAAAATATCTAACTGTTTGTACAATTTAAAATCTTATTATTTCTATAGTATTGATAAATAAGTTTTCTTGAAAAACAATGCTTCAGAATACATAGCATCGAATTTATCGAATATTTTCAAGAATTAAGTGTTGTCAGCAGTATTAATTTGTGCTTAGGTCCAAACACTGTTTCACTTTCGCTTTACCCGAGTAAGTGCATAGGAGAGTTGATTAAAATCAACTCCAAAAATCAGATAGAAAAATAAGCTGGAAAAAGAATTTTAATGGTAAATTGAACCTATGTAAACAAAAACAGGACACAAGCCTTGTTTACATGACAAAGAATTGCGAGTCCTATATCTTGCTTATAACTCTACGAAAAATTTTATTTGATAATTAGAAATGTATTTCTAAAGCATTGTTAATAATAAAAACATAAAAACTGAATTTGACCAAAATGCCCCTATAAAAAAAAGAAAACCTCTTTTTCTTTCCTATTGATTATATATACAGTAAATCAGTTTCTGACTCAAGATCGCATGGTTTCGGCAATATAATTCCTTAACTTATTTTTCCGAATCATCCAATACCTTACTCAACCCCTTAGTGCACTAGATAATGACTAGTGTCCCTTACACAGCCAAAAATATCTATTTCAATATACGTCAATTATAGGAACCTCTTCCGTCCATCAAGGAAATTATAATGTTATAAGAGAAGTCAAGCAATTTGTTATTCGAGCCTCGTGGACTTCGCGATATACATTTGATGTAACAAAAGGCTCATCATGTACAGACACTTGATCAGAATCCGGAAAGGGGGGATATTGGGGAGGGGGGAGGGTGGGGGTTTAAAAGGAATGTTATTATGTCCTTTTACTGACTGTGTTGGAATCAAATATCTGACGTCTTGTGGGGGAAATGACGAAGTCTTTGACTAGTTTTCGGGACAAATTTCCCATTATTCTTTGTCATTGTAAAGATCAACACGTTTTCCCGCATAAGACCAATCACTTTTAGCAAAGCTTTTTGTTTTATGTTATTGCATATATGAATATCAAGCGGATCTGTTAGATATGCGGAGAGAAAGCATTGCTGTTTTGATAGATATTACCTTATCATCTGCATGGCCTTACACAAATGTATATGTCATATTTGGAAGATCAGCACCTTTTACAGGCAAACAAAGATAAAATGAGATATAATACTTATAGATTTTTAAATAAATTTCTTAGATTTGGCAGAATTCCTATTCTTGACCATGACTCTCGTTCCTTACTTTGGGGAGAGACTCACTCAGTGTGAATGAAAATAAATATCTTTTTTTTTTAATCGTTCAAATTTATATTCAAGGTACTGGCAGATTTGAATAATCAAAAATCACATTTTTTGATAACATTTTGCTTATTTAATATCTTTATTTATCTCATTCATCCTTGCATACATGTTAGACTAATATTAAATAACATTAACTTTTTACTATCAAATATCTAAGCACTGCTGTAATTTATCATTATATAAGTACAAACTAAGACCTAATTGCAATAACATTGTATTTGTTGTTCAACATGTAGGGAGAGGGCGAATTAAGTTTTTATAACTTGTGCCCAATCACATTATAATATAAAATGCAATAAACTATGTTCAAATCAAGCACAAAGATCCGTTTATGCATGTATGAGTAAATTAATTTTTCAAAAAAAATGTATCGTCTAGCGTGCATTTGTACATCTTCACTAGCCAAGGGTTTTCGGTTTATTGGGACCGAAAACCCTTGGCTAGCGAAGATGGCATTTGTAATATTTTAAAACTACTGCCCATATGTAACAAATAAAAATCACTATTATCTATACTCCAAAAATCGTATCAAAAATACAACGTCGATTTTCAACATCTTCATTGAAATGTTATCGCTGATTTTATACAAACAATTACACATGTATGTAGTGGTCACTTTATCGCGAGAAGTAAGTACTAGTACGCGCAAAGTACTAGTAATCGGAATCTCACTTGGTTACAATATACATAATTACTAGTATATATTAGATACATGTACTTGCCAAAAGTAGTTAAGTTATAACCTTTAGTGTGATGTTTAATTCACACAGAAGTATTTCAGGAATCCGTCATGTTGTAAATTTTGAATTTACTGGGTGGGTGTAAATACAAAATTTACAATCATGTCATGTTGTAAATTGTACATTTTGTATTTACACCCACCCAGTAAATTCAAAAATCTATCGCACTTCAGATTTAAGTTGTCACGTACAAATTTGATTATCGAAAGATCTATTTTGTACAGAACAATTGTCTTTACATTTTTTCTAATGTTATAAATAAGGAGGAAATGGTCCTATTTTAAGAGATATTAATGATGATACTGCTTTCAGGCTTGTACTAAACTTATTTACTAGTATATCAGACTGACAAAGGTTATGCGCAGACAGAGAAAAGAAAACAAAGGAACGGTGAAATATTTTGATAAATGGGTGGGTGTAGATATTTTGAAATGTAACTTATGAGACCTAGATAAAATAAAATAATTCGAATATTCAGTTTACATACTTTATTTCCTATACACAGAGTTTATAAATCTCAAGTAAAGATAATATCAAAAATGATACTTATCATTTAAACAATTGTTTTTATTACATGTACACAACAGGAGAAGAAAAGGAGAAATAAACAAACACAAACAAAATATATCTATAATCTGAGAATTATAGTAAGCTTATTGTAGCAATAGACAATGAGGAACATTGAACCCAAGATGCCATACATATATGCACATTGTCAAATGGATACATTCCCCGGAAAGCATTGTTAGTAGCTTAAATGATACTTTGAACTAATTTTCCATCAATCCCAATTTGCACCTCAATTTCAGGAAATGGAGATGAAGGGAAGACAAATAAGTGTTGTTATGTATGTCATTAGCTTATTTTTTGCCAGAAGTATATTGTTTTAGAAAGAATTCTTTTGTCAATATTAATTAGTTTTGCCTTCAAAACATAAAATAATCATAACGTATACCTTCAATTGCTTTGAACATCCCAAGGTTGAGTACATTGTACAATATGTCCCCTGGCAAACATTCTCCTCAATCAATACTTTGTTAATGTAATGTGTCTAAAAGTACCGTTAATTGTTCTGTTAAAGCTCTTTAGATTAAAGCGTTACCAGTTAATAATGTCGTTTCTCGTTCTTTTGTTGCACAATAACGATTTTCAACTCGTCGAAAACGAAAACCCAAGCAAAAGTTCAAAGATGGGATTTCTTGCAAACATTTCCACAAGGCCATGCACTAGATGGCTAGTCGGCTGCATTTATAATAATGTCTACAAATATCAGAAGTTTTGGTGTGAAATAAGAAAGATAATATAAGTTAATATTTTAATGTCTCTTTAGCTTTTAAGAGAGTGTACATTCATGTATATAAAATTGACTAGCTTTTTCAGCCCATAATCAGAAGTTCAATTGATAATTCCTTTTTTTTTCAAAAAAATTAACTGTATAATAGTTTATGTGTTGTAGATATACAAGTTATCATATAATATGTATCTTTTGTATCAAACTAAATATCCTTCTTTCTGAAAAGGAAAAAAAATCATTATGGTATTAATAATTTAGTGAGCGAGGACCCTTTTCTTCATGGAACACAAAAGGTGGGGGAAAATCGCTCCTTTTTTAAGTACCACTACACACTTATGATTAATTGATGTAACATTGCACATAAAACAGAAATAAAAAGGATTTTTTCGACAAACGCTTTCCTTTTAGGTAATACTGTATGCTGAGATTGGGGTAAACAATCTGTGGGAAGAAATTGTTATAAAATATGCCTCTTAGGAGACACAATTCTTACACACTTCATTCTTTAGAAAAGATAAAAAACGGACAATATAAATGTGTAATTGATACTAGAGAGTTTAAATGTTTCCACTTTGGTTTAGGAGGTAATATTTCTATCTCTGAATTTTGAATTATATAAATGAATTTAATCTGGGATGAAAATATATCATTGCAAATAATTATTGTAGCGACTCAAAATTCAAAGAAACAGAATCCCTTCAAATGGGCCACCTCGTGCTTAATTAGAACTTGATATTATTTCTTTGTAACTGTAGGCTGTTACGTCTTATGTACGACCTTCTCGTTTACTTTATCCCTTTAATAGTGATATGAAAACCATTCCTTTTTGACAAGGAAAACGTCGTCTTTTATAAAAACTGAAACCAAACGCTACGTCCTTTAGATACTCTGTTTTCAAATATGTCACTAGATCTGTGGAGGCTTACATATACATGACCTTAAGGACTTATATTTGTGACATACAGGCAAGCGACTAGATTATAGGGTATTATGATTAGTTTGCCGGGACATCAGTGGGGGTAAATGATTGCACTGCACTGCTTGTCCCATTCTTTTTCATCTTATGACCATGACTAAATTTCCAATTAGAATTCCGTGGGGAATATCCTACACAGACCTCATATTTTCTAGCAAAACTAACCAGCAAAGTGTGAAGCGGGGTGACAGTAGGGATACCCGTGTGTCCACTTACTCAGCGAAATCATTAGTTTGGTTTTTTTTTCTCTCTCTTTTTTCATATCAGAAAAAATGATTTTCTTGTTTTCATGCAAATGTGTCCTTACCTATGGTAATAAGTACTTGCAATCCATCAGCTGTATCGGAAATGTGATTCCCCCCCCCCCCCCAAAAAAAAAAAATTGAAATTGTGCTAATGTCCTTTATTGAAAAAAAACAACAATATTTCAGTAATCAAACTTTGTGAATGAATTCTTTAAAATAAAGGAAGTAGGTGTTTTAAAAGGGCACTTTAAATATTATATTAACACGTGCATTCATCGTGTAATTTACATGTATACTTCTTGCTGTTGAAGTTTTTAACAATGGTTGTAACATAAGTAATGATATGGTCAAATGCTTTAAAAGAATATAACCAAAGAAAGACAACATCTTTCCTTTCCTTTTTTTTTCTGTGATGTTTATAGATAGATACATATAGCCCAGTATGAAAAATGTTACATGTTTCTGCAAATGAGTAAAATCGACGTTAGTGGATTGTTTTTGGGGGGTGGGGGTGGAGGGTTTGGTATTATTGTTGTGATGGGAAAGGGCTGTTTACAAGTATTTCTCGTATTGATGATTTTGTTATTCAATTAATCCCACTTTTTAGCTTCCGTTTTTATCACTGATTTCACTTCATAATGGTACAAATTGTTATTATTAATCGTTCTACGAATACCACGTAATGTGGCTTTTATTACTAATTCTTGCGCTAAAAGGAATCAATTCGAAATGATTGGCATGAATAAGATAATCATAAAAGTACTGCTATAATTCGCTGCCTTTTTTGAATGCAAAACAAAGCTATTAGGCCATTCATAATACGTTGACTTACTCATAAAAAGGGAATATTCCTGTGGGTGTTGAATAAATATATTTAGAAAACTCTTTTACTGCTATATGTAAGGTCAATAAAGAAAGGCAGCACTCTATGATATATTGACCCACTACAGCTGTAATAAAAAAAACAAAAACAAATTACCTTTTGGGAAAACATCGCACCCTTACGTGCATTCCACCCCAATGTGGTTGCAATAATGGTTCTAGGAGGTGAAAGGTTGCATTTATCAATGTTGGGTAGCTGCGATAGTCCCAAATCAACTCAACACTTCTTCTTTGGGTGTCTCGACAAAATCAATTCTAGTAGACTCTTAATTCATTACCTTACTTTTCTAATATACATGCTGAAAATATTTGGTAGTACCAACTCGCACGCATCTTTAATATCTGACCAACCAAATGATGTTTCAATCTGCACATGCATAAATTTATTATCACCTCTAAACGATTAAATGTTTAACCAAGCATTAAACTTTTTACATTTGATACATGTTTTATGCTTCATTTTTTTCAACTGACTTCATACTACATTTAATTGGGCAGGCAACTTCGAACACAGAAATAATTTGAATTTTGAGAAGAAATTGAAAGTATACGCTCTATCAGTTGTGTCAGAAAACTTTTGTTGATTAACTCATCCTACTGTGCATGTGTGTATCTCGTTTTCGCAACATAATACTTTTTATATTTCAAATACTAGTACTTTTTTGATTCCATATTTAATAAAAAAAAACTAGCATTTGTATTTTATATAAGTTCACGTAACACCACATCTTAAAGAATCTGCCATTTATAAAAACTCCAATCGATTTTTAGCCTTTTTTGGAGAGCTAACGAGAATTCAAGAGCGGATTTTGTAATTGATGTGAAATTCCTCCTATATTTCAAACGTAAATAAAGCGGTAAATATGAAAAATCAATCTTGAACAAATTTATTTTTTGATATTTAATGAAGTGATAGCATTAGGCAAAGCCTCTTGTCTACCCTGATTACAAACTTTATCAAACCAATCTTTATTCAAGATGTACATGTAATTTATGACTGCTGATGAATCTGGAATTTTATTTCATTACAAAAAAGTACAAATTAAAGCCTGTATAAACGATGTGTTTTCATAGGTCTGACTTCGTATATGATTTATAGGTGCGGTCATGAGTAGAAAAAATAAATTTCGCATTATTACAAAGAGCAACCGTCAGATTAAAAAAAATCAGTGAGAACTTTTGTGGCGTTTATTACATACTGTAAGAAGCAGAAATATTCGTTGAGGATTTAATTTTGTTATTTTCGTTGGCAGTAGAAATCAACGAAATTAAATCCATGACGAATTTTTAACCAAAGTAATAATGAATACAAAGATATTATGATCTGACGAAATTAAATGCCAACGAATTTTATTTGGTTCAAAAACAACGAAATTTTGACCCAACGAAAATATGTGCTTCTACAGTAACTAATTTTTCTGTTTGATAATTTTCCTTTGAGTCACCTTATGATTTGTAATCTAATATCGTTGTACATGACAGAAACCCATTCATCGTCGTATTGAAAATCAAGAACATTCCCACGAGTATAGGATAGTTAGAATATAGGAGAATAGGATTCACTATTTCTAATCATAAGGAATCATCATTATAGGGTCTTTTAGACTGTCTGCAGCAAAGGGAGTGAGGTAGGGGGGAATCAGCGAGTAGAAGAGACGCACAGACTGGTGATTACTGGGAACGGCAAAGCTCGGCAAGAAGGATTGCATATAGCAAACAGCTTTGTCTAAAAGTGCAATTGCAACGTCTTAATGTGGACTGCAGACAGGTTAAATATCTGAAGAACAGCAATTGGGACAAAAGAATTGAATTACTAGTAAATATGATATATTTATGGGACTGTATAAGATAAGCCAATCACCAATTACGAAAAAGGAGTACATGTAAATGTAACCATATCTGTATTCATGACATATTGTCCTTCTAGAATAATACGCCGTCCATTCTGTTGTGTCTAACCGATGCAAGCAATAGAAGTCTTGTATAACTGATTCCAATGAAGTCTGCTCCTAACATGTACATGTATATTTGACCTCTGTCTGAAGCTCATATTTAAGTCACATCAGTGTTCCAACAGAGCAGGTTCAAAGAAACATTCACAATACGTTTAAGGATCACTTCAAAATATATTTGTTAACACAAAGTATATGAACTGAATTTCTTGTATATTTTTGCGTAGAAAAACAAATTATTATTGCACGTTTGTTGAGTTTAATTTAACACACAGGTATATAGAAATACGCTGTTTGCTCCTTGCTGTAAATATAATTAAAAACACAAATAAAATATTTTATATCATGTTCCCAATATATTCAATTCTAATTGTGTTTTTTAACATCCTCTGAATTTGTTTTTTATTCCATTTTTTCCTAGTAAATTAATAGTGTAAGGTGGAATGTCCCTCTGATAAGAAAGATAACTTTATAGAAAATATTCCCACTTTCTTTCTGATAACTTAAAATCATCAAGGCATGTAGCAACAAGGAAGGCGGTACTTGGCCCAATTTTATGCTAGAAAAAGGCGACATTTTTTTTTTGAAACTCAAATATTAAAAGATGAAATTTGAACGGAACGAATTGAACCCCAACTTTTACCGGGGGGGGGGGGGGGGGCAAAAAGTTAGAAAAGTTTTACAAAAAATTACAAGAAACCAGTCATATTATATTGATCAAATTTTTATGAGATAATATCTACATGTATACCCCTCCCCCTTCTCCCACCCCCCAATGCATTGTTGTTGTTTTTGTTGTTGTTTTCAAATATAACTAAATTACATGTACTAGAACAGTATATGAACAATACGTGTTTGATATTTTGGGCCAGAGAATCTTTAGATGGAAAATTTTTATTTTATGTTTTGTTTTTCTCATTCACAAAGATAAATGAACTAAAATTTGAAAAAACATACTAAGACAATTGCAAACTCAAGTCTTAATCATCATCATTTGAAACTTAAAACATTTCAAATGTTTAAAGTTGAATAAAGTTTTTCTATTCTGAAAGATCAGATAAGGGGAAACAAAATTTAAAACAAGAACAGTATCACATTTTATTCAAGATAATATATCCCGATAGCAGTCTAAAACATATGGAATCATTTACTATTATCTTATCAAAATTAAAAAACAGAAAAAAATTATGAAAAATTAGAAACCATGGTAATTTATAATATACTGTATGTAAAACCTGCATGCAAAACCTTCAATAGTTCAAGATAAAGAAAGATTACTCTTGCTGGTTGAAGAAGTTTTTGTTACAAACCGGTACAACAAACTGCTATTCTGAACTAAAAAGTAGCGCTTCACTATGTTCTGTAAGATGATTTGACATTGTATATAACTATATATTATTTTCATATGTAATTAATATTTTTAATTTTATGTTGCGATGGTAAAATTTTGGTTTTATTAATCACTTTGTCTAATTTTTTTATATCATGATTACACACAATATCAATTTTTGAGAAATCTAGCAGCGCTTCATCACTTTAATTTTGTTTCATTAGAATCTCTTGGTATTGACTTCGATGAATTTTTTTTAAAATATGTGGTAAAATTAATAGCCGAGGGATTTTACACCTCAACTGAAACAGACCGCGCTTTACATGATTACTTATTGATAAGCAGCGTAGAAAGATATGTAATATAACCATTTTAACAAAACCTTGGACTTTCCGTTTGACGTAACTATCTATTTCTTGCGTCAAAACAAGTTGAAAATGACGCGGTTTCAAGCAAAATATGCACCGATTGCGTAGTCTTAGCTCAAAAGCCAGACAAATCTTGTTGATTTCAAAGAGCAATGGGTGAGTGGCCAGCAATGAAATAGACAGGCCTACGTCACATTGCTGTTTGACACATCTACCCAAAACCCAAGCTCTTATTAAAATTGTTTTATTTTAATACTGACTTTTTTTTTATTGAGCAATCGTGTTGCATATAAAAAAAATAGTACGCGTATGATTTACATTGTTAAATGAATACCGGTATCGTGAAATACACAATAGATTAAAGATTTAAAAAAGAAGGTTGCAATACACGTAAAATTGTGTACTCTTTTTAATTGATGAACTTTGCAGCACCATTAAAAAATCAAGCAAACAGTGGCGCGGAAACCAGGTAACGTGCTGATCCAAATCTTCTTTGAAATAATCCATAAAGAGTTCACATTCAAACACGTTATAACCATGATCCCCTGGGATTGGGTGTGGTCACAATAGGGGATTGAAATCTTGTCTAAAAATAAATAGAGAGAAAAAATACAACTCACTGTTATTCGAAACTAGTGAACGTGTTGATACGGAACGTCTTGGAAATCGTTCTAATATAGATTAGATTTAGACATCTTAACATCACGATCCCCGGGGATTGGGTGTGGTCACAACAGAATGTTGAATTTTTACACTGAACTAGATAAATGGAAAATAATGCATACTGTACACAGGGTTATTTTCGCCCTTCTACACTTGAAAATAGTTTCGCCCGGTCTTAAGAGTGTTTAAAGGGATATAAATTGTGATATTATGTTTAAAGATATTTGTGTATATTTACATTTTCCTGTGTCTTTGCCTGTGATAACACTACGTATCGATTTTGTACTATATAACTCATAGAGCCAAATTGAGGCGCCAGCGGAGTTGCTTATTTATTTAAGAAATAAAGTACGAGTTTTCGTGAATGTTGCAGAATAACCTCCGAGGTCGAGAAATGTTGTTTTGAAACATAAAAGCCGAGGCGTTAGCCGAGGCTTTTATGTTTCAAACAACATTTCTCGACCTCGGAGGTTATTCTGCAACATTCACGAAAACAAGAACTTTATTTCTATTCTACTAACACCCCAGTATTCCTACAGATCGTTTCTCTTACAGAGAGACGATCTAGATCATTTTGACGGCTGTTCCGCGTAACCCCAACGGTTTTGTAAGTAATGTTTACATGTGTATCAATCAAAGGAATCACATGCAGACGAAAGACTTTTTCTTGGGATTTTAATACTCTTCAGTTATTTATAAAATATCTTTGAATCACATTCCTAATATTTAAGAGAAATTTAATACGATTATTACTTCTACACGTTATATATTTTATGTAAAACACGCAGTGAAATGTGCTAGGGAGGTCCTAGGAACAGTCGCATTGATCTCTTAAAAATATTTTAAAAAAAATTGAGGCAATACACATTGTTTTGACTGGAGCTAACACGTGAAATTGACATGGTTTTAAAACTTTTTACGGTTTGAAGTTGTACTTCCATGATCAGTGCGAGACAAAAAGGTATATCTGATCTGATTATTTACTGATGACGTTCGTGGTATATTGGAGAATAATGTCCGCGGTATCTCTTTGATCTCGGCAATAACTGTAGTAGAATTTTAAATATTTAATCGTAAGATGGTTTAAAATTATATAAATATAAGAAATAAGGAATCATTCTTTGAATATTATGAGGTGATAATTTCGGTCGGGGCGTGGTCAAATCTATCATAAAGCCCTTCGGGCTTTATTGGATTTGATCACGCCCGACCAAAATTATCACCTCATAATACTCAAAGAATGATTCCTTATTCCTTATTTAAAGAGATATGATTTTAGACATTGTAATTCGCCCAGCCTACATTTCGCCCGCTGACAACGAGGTCGAAAATGGCGAAAATAAAACGGGGGCGAATATTTCCCTGTATACAGTATCGCTTTTCTCCGTAACCAGTTAACAAGGTGATGCAAAACTTGTTCGTAATCATCCTTATATTATTGAGATTTAAAAACATGAAAATCATGATCCCCGGGAATTTGGTGTGGTCCCAATAGGAGGTTAAATTTTAACCAAAAAATAAACAGAGAGAAAAAGACAACTCACTGCTCTCCAAACCAGTTCTAGTGTTGATCCGAATTTTTATGGAAATCATCCTTATATAAATTAGATTCAAACACGTTAAAATCATGATCCCCGGGGATTGGGTGTTGTCACAATAGGAGGTTGAATTTTAACCAAAAAGTAAATAGAGAGAAATTGCAACTCACTGTTCTCTGAAACCAGTTTACGTGTTGCATGATCCCCGGGGATTGGGTGTTGTCAAAATAGGGGGTTGAATTTTTACACTGAAATAGATAGATCATTTTAAAAATGGAAATCATGATCCCCGGGGATTGGGTGTGGTCCCAATAGGAGGTTGAATTTTTTACCAAAAAATAGAAAGAAAAAATACAACTCACTGTTTTCCGAAACGAGTTTACGTGTTGATCCGAAACTTGTTAAAAATCGTCCCTCTATAGAAAAGATTCAAACAGTTTAAAATCACGATCCCCTTGGATTGGAAGTGGTCGCAATAGGAGGTTGAATTTTTATTTAAAAAATAACTAGAATTGAAAAAATGCAACTCAAAGATATCCGAAACCAGTTAAATACGTGTTGATCCAAAACTTGCTGGAAATTATTTAAACAATAAAATGCTTTCTTTGCCGATTCATTCGGGATATGAAGGTAGCGATCATGCAGAAAAAATTAACATAACCCGCTAACGCGGTTGGGACCACACCCTGCAATTTTTCTGCAATGCAATGTGCTGTGACACTTTGAGTCTGACATCATCATGATTACATGTATGTCGTGCATTCCGTGATTTTTCTTAGGCTTTGCCCAATCGATAAACAGGGCGTGTCCATTTCAGTCCTGACAATTTCTCGTTAGTTTCAGCCCCTGTAGATTTCGACCATGCAATCGATAAACGGGGCGTGTAGATTTCAGTCTGGCTGTTTCTATAGAGCTATGAATTAACTAAAAGTTTCCGTAAGAAATAGAGGAAATAATACTTGGTAGATGTAAATATTCTTATATATACTAGTAGATTAGATTCAAACAAGTTAAAATCATGATCACCGGGGATTGGGTGTGGTCACAATAGGAGGTTGAATTTTTCACACTGAAATAGAAAGAGAAAAAAAAAATGTAAATCACTGTTCTCAGCATCCAGTCAATATGGCACGCCAAATTCACAAAAATGAGCTAAACATAGTTTCACAGTCGATAAACTAGGTTTATCAGCTGTTAACTATAGTTTACGGATCCTAAACTATAGGTATCACAAAATTACTGTTAATGTACATAAATACGTTAGCTAAACGAAACAGTTAAATCGTCTCCTGTGATACTTTGAGTCTGACATCATCATGATTACATGTATGTCGTGCATTCCGTGATTTTTCTTAGGCTTTGCCCAATCGATAAACAGGGCGTGTCCATTTCAGTCCTGACAATTTCTCGTTAGTTTCAGCCCCTGTAGATTTCGACCATGCAATCGATAAACGGGGCGTGTAGATTTCAGTCTGGCTGTTTCTATAGAGCTATGAATTAACTAAAAGTTTCCGTAAGAAATAGAGGAAATAATACTTGGTAGATGTAAATATTCTTATATATACTAGTAGATTAGATTCAAACAAGTTAAAATCATGATCACCGGGGATTGGGTGTGGTCACAATAGGAGGTTGAATTTTTCACACTGAAATAGAAAGAGAAAAAAAATGTAAATCACTGTTCTCAGCATCCAGTCAATATGGCACGCCAAATTCACAAAAATGAGCTAAACATAGTTTCACAGTCGATAAACTAGGTTTATCAGCTGTTAACTATAGTTTACGGATCCTAAACTATAGGTAACGAATCGTTAACTATAGTTTGCATTTGTGAAACTATATTTCACGAATTTAAACTATAGTTTACGAAAGATAATCATAGTTTATCTATCTGTAAAAAACGTTAACAATAGATTTTGCTGATAAATATAGATTCACATTTGTTAAATATAATTTACAATCGTAAACTATAGTTAAGAGTTGTTAATTATAGTTTCACAAATCGTGAAACTACATTTATCAGACAAATTCACAAAAATGAGCTAAACATAGTTTCACAATCGACGCGGATAAACTAGGTTTATCGACTGTTAACTATAGTTTACGGATCGAAAACCATAGTGAACGACGTTAATCTATATTTCACGTCTGTAAACTATAGTTAACGCGATAATCTATGTTTTACAACTGTAAACTATAGTTAACACTGCAAACAATCATTTGCGATTGTTAAACACAGTTTATCTGATAAATATAGTTTCACAATTGTGAAACTATGATTAACAACTCTAAACTATAGTTCACGAATGCAAATTGTATTACTTAGACATTAAGGCGCCAAATTCACAAAATGTGATAAACATAATTTTAAGTTGGTAAAGCATGGTATAAATAACAGTTAACTATAGTTTAGAACCGAAAACTATAATTAACGATTGTAAAACATAGTTTATCTGATAAATATAGTTTCACAATCGTGAAACTATATTTCTCAACTCTAAACTTTGGTTTACGAATATAAACTATAGTTTGCATATGTGAATCTATATTCATCAGCAAAATCTATTCTTAACGTGTATTTCCAGACAGAAAAACATAGATTTGCATTCGTAAACTATTGTTTACAGATGTTAAATATAGATTAACGTCGGTAACTACAGTTTAGGATCCGTTCACTTTAGTTAACAGCCGATAAACCTAGTTTATCGACTGTGAAACTATATATGTTTAGCTCATTTTTGTGAATTTGGCTTGCCATAAGTTAATGTGTTGATGCAAAACTTCTTGTATAAAATCATCATCATAAATATTAAATTCAAACATCAAAGTCATGATCCCCTGGTATTTGGTGTGGTCACAAAGGAGGTTGAATTAATGAATATTTAACGCACCAGCCTAGATGGATTCGCAGACCTTGAGGAAATTGGACGCTGTGATAATGTCTTGAGATGGTGCGAAATTATATATATAAATCCTGTCATATAAGGATATTATATATATATATATATATATATATATATATATATATATATATATATATATATATATATATATATATATATATTTATTGGTTGTTCCTAGATAAGCATTTTTAGTAATTTTAGGGGTAATTCGGTAAATTAGTGTATATCGCTATAATTCGAATTCGTGTAAGCTCCTCTATAAAGTTTAAAAATTAATCAAAAGACCAAAAAATATAAAAATTATATCATATTATCAAATATTTTATCATCAAATCCCAAGAATGAAGCTTTTGAAATACTTCAATAATTTTATTTTAGTTTTACAAAATATATCCCATCAGGTCAATAAGGACATAACACTCATTCAGGTCATTAGACTCTACCGTATATAAAATGGAAACAAATGCGACCAGCTTCTTCTGTCTGTTATTATTGATAATAAGCGCAACAGTTACGGCCTTTCTCGATATCGATGAACTCAGGAATATAAAATATGGCATAGATATACTCAACAAACCAGTTCTTTTATCTACTCAGGTATGCATTAGGCAGAATCACCGTACGATGTAACCGTATGTTTTGGCATCTTGTTGTTCGAATTTTCTCGGTCTTTTCTCTTTTTTTTTCGGGGGTGGGGGTGGAGTGGGAGAAGTAATGTTTATTATTTTTTAATGGAGGGTTCCTTTGACCTTGGAGGTACATTGGGCAGTTACGGATAATTGACAGTAATAAGATGATGAGTTACTTTGTTCGATCAACAGATCAAAACTGGAAAGAATGTTGTCAACAAAAATCTTACGAGCGAGGACAGCTTTCAAACTCTTGACCCGAAAATCATTACGTCATGACATTTTCTGAAATTTCATACATAAATTACAACGCCCAACACGCTACTGTTAAGCCACACTGGCACAGCAGCCACGACTTTCGGCTTATACATGTTACATATCAGGTCTCCTTAGCTCATCGGCTAATTAGAGTACTGACACTGTACACCAGACACACAGGGTTTGAGTCCCAGTTAAGACTTCACTTGTAGCATATGTTACATAAAAAATACATGTCTCTTTTTATGATGTTTAGCTACAAGTTTGATAAACAATACTTAATGGTTTATATGCGTGTATATTGCACAATTTAATACAAAGACTAATTAAATCTAAAATGTAATCTTGAACTATAGTAACCAGTTACTGGTATTTTCCTGTACTAGAGTTATGTGATGATGATGTCTATGTTGTATTTTTTTTTATTTATCTTTTTAGGGTATTGATAAACAACTAAGTGAAACAATAGATGTGACATCAAAGCATGGCCAAATATATCGCTGCATCATTCCAAGTCAGATGGAGGCAGAAAAACAGAAAGAAGAAGAAGAGAAGATAGCTATGGAGGCTGGAGTTCCAGAGTTACTGAAACCAATGGAGTCTGGTCCATGCCTCTTCAAGGTTAAAAATCATTCCACAATTGGAGCCCTTATGAATATTTTTAATTGTTTGAAAGTTAAGACATTTTCCTAATTTCAGTTCAATTCTTGTAGGATTACACAAATTATGATTTTATAGGAATGATGCTTTTTAAACACTGTAAAAATATGTGTAAGCTACTGCATCAGGATTTGTGTTTGGTCACTTCCAGGTACATGGGCTTTAAGTAGTACATGCATGTTTGTTCATTGGCCACTTGGACTGTCATAAGAGAGAAAACTTTTAATGGTCTAGTGTTCCCAGTTTCACTGATGGAGTCATTGAAAACCTTTAAAGATGGCCAATTCTTTGAACTAACAAAAAGCACAAAAATCAAATTATCATGATTATATTTTAAGTGCCTAAAACAGAATTCTGTCTATGATCAGTGATGATATGACACATGATAACTCATGTTGTTGAAATTAAAAATGACTAAATTTCTTACTACCTCACAATCATCCAACATTATTTATGATCGACAACAAAACTTAGAATAAAGTATTAAGTAAAAACAATGATCATATGTGAATTCTTTAAAGCACATATGTTAGAATAAATTTCATTTATTGATAAATAGAAAAACCCAATTTGTCTCATTATGACACTATTTTTCATCATTTCAAACTGGTAAAAAAAAAGTGGTTGGAAAACCTTAAATGTCTGGAATCATTAGATGTATGCACCCTTGTGATTGCTGTAGTATAATAAACTTGTATTTAAAAGTAATGATGAATAAGATAGAAAAAAAGGAGAATGATTTAATCATGTGCCTTGTGAAATTTTATTTACAGACCAGAGATTGGTGGAGTTATGAGTTCTGCTATGGAAAACATGTGCGCCAATTTCATATGGAAGGTACTGTACTATAGACTGTTGTGTATCTTGTAAAACATTTCATTTTGAGAACACTTGCTTGACAGATACACAATGTCAAGACCCATGATGGACATTGTGGTCACTTAGTAGATCATACAATATCATTATGGTGTCTGACAAATTTATATCTCTCAAATTGTTTTTAATGACTAAGTAGTTTACATGTACATGGGGATTTTACCCACAATTTTAAATGTCAATTTAAAAAAAGTTTGATTTTTAATAAAAACGGCTTCATCATTAAAGATTTCTTTAAAAAAAATTTCAATTGTAGATGGTAGAATAGTTGGAAATGTTATCATGTTGGGGTACTACGAATCTGAGTTTGATTGGAAAAATGAAACGAATATGGTAAGTAAACAAAAAGATATGTTACATTTAAATGTGCGCCGCGTGAATGGCAGCACGTTTTTCGCTCTCTGCTATTATCAAATATTCCAGTGTTATTTTGTGTGCAAATCAGTGAATTTTTATATCATCATGTTGGTGACGACTTCAGGAAAACGATTCACTTGTTCATTTTCGGATTGTTTAGCATTTTTGTGCATATTTTATGGATTTTTATTCAAACTTTTGTCGGTAAACAACGGTGAGTTGAAATCATGCAAAGTTCCGACCGTTACGCCTATTGTGTACACCCCAGCTGAGTTAAAGTCACTCAGGTATAATAGTAGCATGTCGACTCTTAGACTTGATGGAAATGTATGGCACAAAATAAAACTACTCGGAATCAAAAAACGCTACCGTGGTCATAGGTCCAGAAGGAGAAAATTAAAACAAAAGGACTGGAACACAGGAGTCCATCTGGATTTGTTGCGACCTCTGACCAGGAGATTGATTGATTACTCAGTGGACAGGAATCTCTCTTTTTCAATTGTCAATACGCAGTCCATATGTAACAAAGTTGATGAATTTCTTCACCATATTATTGAAAGCAAATTAGACATTTGTTGTGTAACTGAAACTTGGTTAGATGACAGTAATCCAAAACACAGAATTATAAGATCCGATCTGAATATACCTAGCTATACTTTTATTGATGTTCCCCGTAAATTTCGATCTGGTGGCGGAACTGGTATTTTGTTTAAAAACACGCTTCAAATAAAATTAATTAACTCTGGACAGAAAGATTCATTCGAATACTCATTGTTTGAATTAGACTTTCATTCGAAGACCATACACATTCTGATAGTTTATCGTCCCCCATACTCAAGAGCTCACCCCGTGTCCACAACGGCATTTTTTGATGAATTTACACCTTTTCTAGAGGAGATAATAACAACTCATCGCACGGTTATCATTTGTGGAGACTTTAACATTCATTACAATAAAGTTAATGACTTAGATACGATTGCATTAAATGAAATGTGTGATGTAATGGGGTTATGTCAGCTTGTTAACTGCCAAACACATCGATCTGGAAACACAATTGATCTAATCATGATACGTAACAACGATAAAATTGTTTTGTCCGAACCAAGCGAAAATTTTCAGATTAGTGACCACAGCTTCATTCATACCTATATATCTCTACACAAGCCTAAGATCATCAGAGAAACGAGGAAAGTTCGGAAAATCAGTGCCATAAATTCAACACAATTTATTAACGATCTCGTCCAATTCAATCAAAATGCAACCAAACATGAAAAGTTGGACGATTTAGCAAAATTTTACAATTCTGAACTCCGAAATATCTTGGACAAACATGCTCCTGAAAAAGAGAAATTAGTTACGATCCGACCGACGTTACCATGGTTTACAGAGGAATCATGTCGTATGAAGACGCGCTGCAGGTCAGCGGAGAGAAGATGGAGAGGAAACAAGACTGCGGACAATGACCACGCCTTCCAATGTGCAAAACGGGCCTATAGAAAACATCTCAGATACAACAAATACAAGCATATCAATTCGCACATTACTGAGTGTGGAAAAGATGCATCTAAAATGTATAAACTTGTGTTTGGATTGATAGGTAGAACTAATAGCAATCCCATGCCGCCATGCACAAGCGACGAATCACTAGCAGACGAATTTAGTTCATTTTTTATGGATAAAATTCTAACCATTCGCAAAACTTTAGATAATTTTGAAAAATTTGACCCAAATCTTGGATCTAAGTGCACAAACGACTTTAAACATTTTGATTCAGTATCTGACGAAGATGTGTTAGGTGTGATCAAAAACTCTAAGTCCACTACCTGCCCAACTGACCCAATCCCATCAAAACTGATCAAGCAATTTTCCGAGGTGTTATTGCCAACAATTACTTCAATAGTTAATAAATCCCTAACATCGGGTGTTTTTGCAAATGAATGGAAAACAGCAATTATTAGACCCCTATTGAAAAAGAAAGGTTTGGATGCAATTTTGAAAAATTATCATCCGGTGAGTAATTTAAGTTACCTCTCAAAAATTGTCGAAAAGTGTGCTTTAAATCAGTTTATGAAATTTCTCGAATCGAATAAGCTACTACCGGATTATCAAAGTGCATATAGAAGGGGGTTCAGTACCGAAACAGCCCTACTAAAATTATCATCAGACATTCTGTGGAAAATGGAGAGGCAGGAAGTCACCGCCTTAGTCGCATTAGATCTTTCAGCTGCATTCGATACGGTTGACCATTCCATACTTAGTAAAGTATTACAAATTACCTTCGGAGTGTCCGAGTCAGCATTTGATTGGTTTCAATCGTACCTTTCCTCAAGGAGGGCGGAAGTGCATATTAATACGTCTAAATCTCAGCCTAGATGCCTGGACTTTTCAGTCCCACAAGGCAGTATATGTGGACCTGTGCTCTACACTGTATACGCAAGTACTCTACAACAGTTTATCAAAGACTCGGGGGTCTTATTACTAGGTTATGCCGATGACCACTCCGCATATGATAGTTTTAATCCAAAGGCAATCGCAGATGAAAAACATGTAATAAAAAATTTAGAGAACGTCTTAGTTAATATCAATGACTGGATGAATCTAAACAGGCTGAAACTTAACCCAAGTAAAACTGAATTTGTGTTATTTGGAAGTCCGCAGATGCTATCTTTGTCTTCTTCCACTTCCATTAATGTTGTGGGTGCTAGTGTAAATTCATCTGTGTGTATCAAGTATCTCGGTTGTTATCTAGATGAACATTTAACGTTCAAGAAATTTGTCAGCGAAAAATGCAAAACGATATCCTTGAATTTGTTCTTGATCAATAATATTCGCCAATACCTTACTGTCGATTCCTGCAAGCAAATAGTACAGTCCTTAGTTACTAGCCATCTGGACTATGCCAACAGTGTCCTGTACGGATTGCCGGAATGTACCATCAAAAGGTTGCAGTTATTGCAAAATCGCGCTGCTAAACTTGTGCTGAAGTGGAAGTCGACTGATAGCTCTACAGAGGCTCTTAAGCGATTACACTGGTTACCCGTCTATTTTCGAATTAGATTTAAAATCGCGTGTGTTGTTTATAAGTGCCTCAACGATAGTGAAAGCCCAATATACCTCAGAGAAATGCTAAGTATACGAGAGTCACCATATAGCATTCGCTCCATAAGTAGTGTCGCTAAAACACTAAATGTTCCTGCCGTCAAACGCAAAACCTTTGCTGCCAGATCATTCGCAATTTCAGGACCGACCGTTTGGAATGAATTGCCGACAGACATGAGAACTATTCGTGATTTTACTACTTTTAAGCGCCAGCTAAAGGCATTTTATTATAAGTGTGCTTTTTAATTACTATGTGTAGTAAGGGAAAAAAAAACCAAAAAACACAAAAAAAAAAAAACTGTGAACTCTTCTTAGACAACATTTTAAATTCTGCATGTATAATAAATCTATGTATTTTATTTGTGTGTACAGCGCCATTGATTGCATTTTTATTTGTAAAATTGTGCGCTTTATAAATTATAATAATAATAATAATAAATAATAATTTATTAACCTGTATAGTGTAAGGAACTTTTCCTTTCTTTGCCAACTTATAACATCAATTATGTTTTAAATAACAGGAAATAAAATCCAGGAACAAGAACCGATTGAATCGCTACCACAGCCAGCAGTATATTAATGGCTCCAAATGTGACCTTACAGGAAAAGCAAGGAGAACAGAAGTCAGGGTCTGTAGACAATTGAATGGAAATATCATTCTAAATGTTATATACACAATGCCCCTTGTGATAACTTATATTTGTATAAACTTTAATTTGTATGCTGAATTCTTGTGAAAACAAAATAGCATTCTTCTGTGAAGGAATGAGTAAATAACTCATTTCTCAGTTTGGTTTTTAATTATTTTGTCTGACTGTGCTGCTTTTGTAAATCATAAAGGCTGTTGATAAATAAGAATTGAGGGCTACACGGAAACCTCATATTTAAAATTAAATTTTGCATTGATAAAAAAAACTATCAACTCTTGAATTTCAAGATTAATTAGTCAGTTATTAAGTAAAAAAATCCCAGTTTTCCCCATATGTTGAATAATTTATTAAATAATCTAATTGTTTGTCTTGCTTTTAGTTTCTGTGTGAAGAAGGAACGGGTGACTACATAGCCAGACTGGACGAACCGGAGACGTGTACGTACGTGATGACCATACACACCACCAAGATCTGTCACCACCCCTACCTGAAGCTCCCCTCCCAGCAGAAACCCGTCTCCATCACCTGTAACCCCGCCGTC
Organism: Magallana angulata; assembly: GCF_025612915.1. Taxonomy (NCBI): domain Eukaryota; kingdom Metazoa; phylum Mollusca; class Bivalvia; order Ostreida; family Ostreidae; genus Magallana; species Magallana angulata. Next base: position 27,092,233 of record NC_069111.1, on the reverse strand, counting down.
ACTGACCAGGTCTACCAGGACTATCTTAAGGAACAAGAAGGTATTGTTTTCAGTGTGTGTAGTAGAATTCATGATGGCCCATTTTTTTCGTGGATTTATTGGGTAACTCCTCATCCGTGATGTAAGATTTCTAACGTTCCAAACTTGGATCATATTTTTTGTCATGTGATTTCCCTATCCTGTTTGTTGCTATCATTCCATGTGGATTGAATGAATGCAGTTTACCACATGCCAGCAATCTTTTAAAAATTTAAAAGTGAAATGTGTTTTTTAACTGATATGAATTTGGCCATCGTTAAAATTTTGTTTGTTTGGAATTGCCACCTGGAGGTTCCTAGACCCAGGAGGGAGGGAGGGGCATTTTTTTTATTTTTCAAACTTGAAGTTTAATTAAGTAAAAATAGATTTAAAAATAGAAATTTCTATATAAAAAAGTTCTTTATTTTAAGTGAGTAAAATTTTATTAGCAGGGGGCAATCAATGAGACAGGAGGCAATTCTAAACAAATAATAATTTTGTTTGGCCTTACATGTACGGTAATTTATTCATGTACTCTATTTGATTTTACACCTTGTTCATTTCCACCTTTTCATACAATTGTGCATAAAATATTTCCCTGCAGTGACATAAACCTTGAAAATTAAAAATATTTTGCAAAATAAAACTTATTCCCTCCAATTTAAAAAAAAAAATGGCCAAAATAAGTTGATATACTGGTAGTATGTAGGGCAAGATTTACACATCAAGTAAAAAAGTATTAATCTACATGTATGGTTCCATGGAATAGTTACAATTTGTATAATTATATAGTGGCTTAATTTTTTTAATCCTCAAAGATTTATGAAACACAGTCTTTATTCATTATACAAACAAGTAAATTCATGGTTTCACATCCCCACAAACCTTTACAAAGTTTGCAATCCACAAAAATTGACATCCACGAACTTAAATGATTCCACAGAATTCAGTAAATTACCCCACTTTAGTTATAATTGTAGCATACTGAAAATTTTATCAAACACAGTAAGGAGGATATATAAAAAGTATCGATAATGTTTTCAGTTGTTTTTAGTATAAAGATGTATAGATATATAAAACAGTTTGGTAAATAAATGGTCAAGAATTTCCATGTCATATTTATCGATAAATGTCAGAGAATGAATTAAGGTTTGCATGCTTTGAGTGTTCATCAGATGAATGGTATGAGGATTATTGAATATTTGTTCCATTTTTTAGAAGAAAAAATACGAAGAGAAAGCTTGGCAGAAGAACAAAGAATCGAAAAAGGTAAAATAATATGCCTACATGGTAATTTTTGGTGGACATGATATTTAGAACTGCAATCATATCTTTACATTATGCTTAACTGATGTCATTAACAAGGCATATATTTTCTTAAATGTGCCTTAAGATAAATGTCCTTTGTTTACATGCAAAATTTATGTACGGCAGCTATATGATTTGTTTTAGAATTAAGAGATGCAGAGGCTTTGTTTAACTCTGATGAAAAAGTTTTGGACACAAAAGCCAGCAGGGAAATCCCAAAGCCAGATTCCATTACAAAAACCAAGAATGGAAGGACATTTGAATTTAAGGATGTTTCAGATTTGGATCCAGATATGTCAAACATAGAAAAACTGATTTCAGAAGGCCTGAAGGATGATATGGTTAAACTCTCAGATCAGTTTGGAGGTAAGGCAGTTTTATTTTCCTTCTGGATTGAATTTAAATTATGAATATTTTTTTTGAAAATTCAAATAAATTGGGTAACAGTCAAAGCCTATGTAAACCCCATCCAATTACTGGCTTGAATAAGTTACTGTTTGATTTAAATATTTTTGGAGTTTCACACTATTGCTGAAATTTTAAAGCAGGACAAGATGCAGACATGAAAATGAAAGTAAAAGTTGTAAAAAATATGGATGACTTGGAGAACATATTGAAAGAGGCTCAATCAGAGGTAGAAAACTTAATGAAGAAGAGGAAGAAGGCCAGTGAGGAGGAAGAAGATTTAGTGAAGGAAGAAGATTTAGTGAAGGAAGAAGATGAATCTTCATTAGATGGTGATGAACAAAAAGACACTACATTAAAATATGAAAAGTAAGATCTTGTTGTACTATTTATCATTCATTTAATTAGGGGCATAGTATGATTTTTAATTACATTTTTCTACTGGTTAAAATGCTTCTCTAAGGAATTTCTTACAGTAAACCAAAATTTAAATGTCAGATGTTTCAACTTAGATACAAAGCCCAAATTTCTGTGTTATGTAAACAATTAAAATGGATTTTAAATTTTGATTACTCTTTAGGAAAATCTTAGTAAAACATTGTTAACAAAAATGGGAATATAATCACAAATTGTGACTATTCATCTATAAAGTCTGTAGTCACCTTGTATTTTAAACAATACTTGAAAAGTCAGTCTTTCGTAGTCAGTTCATCGAAGACTTTAAAGTTTTTCTTTTCAAGGTCTTGTCTTATATATAATCATGAAGAGTTTTTGAAGCTTTCAATTTTCATTTTAGGAAATCTTTCACTGAAAAAATTCAGGACACAGTGAGTGATTTGGACAAGGAACTTGATGGTGTGGACAAAAAAGTTCTTCAGTCTTTCAAAGGTTACTTAAAACATTTTTAGAAGTCTTGCATTTCAGTAGATAATAACCTAATGGTAGGCCATTTTTTTTTAGACCAGATGGAGTGCCTCAGATTTTTTGCTTTTCCTAATAATGATTTATAAATCTTATTCATCAATTGAATTTCTGTCTGTAGAAATCAAAGAAGATGAGATCAAAAGTGTTAGAGAGGAATTCACCAAAAATAGGAACAATTTAGCAGCCATCAAAGAATCACTTCGAAAAACAATGGAGAATGAGTTTGATGATATTATTGAAGAGGTTTGTGTATATTTTTAATCGGTAATGACATACCCAATTATAGTGTTTAAAACATTTCAAACATTTTTTTTAACTCCCCACGTCATTTCAAGCAAAGTTTTGAGGGCATGTTGGAATCATAATGTCCACCTCTCTGTAAGCAAAGAGAAGTTATTCTCATTGTTTCTGTATGTAACTGTATGATGCAATTCAAAGTCATGAAGAATTCCATTGTCATATTTGTATGAGTACAGATGATTGAGTCTTGTGTAAATTTTCGTTTTTGCCCTGACAGGCAGAGGAGGAGACTGGGATTAGGCTTGAGGACAGGGGCGGGGCACAGCGGGAGCTGAGTCAGACCCTCAACAAGCTGGTGGATCGACTGGACAAGACAGAGAAAGGTGACCGATCAAACTGTTCTTTTCTTTTCTTTTCTAATTGATAATTTTGTTTCGTAGTTTTTCTCAGAGAGAGAGTAAATCATTTGAATTGTTTAACTCGCTATCTAGCAAACTAGACATGTTTACGTGATGCTTTTATTTATCAGAAAAACAACAAATTTCATGGCTTACCCCATTTATTTATCACACAGACAAGTAGGGACTTCTTGACAAATATTCGACATAAAGGAGACAGGCATTGTAGCTTACTTGTAATTAGTAGTGAGTAGTTTTATTTGTAATATCACAAAACAAATGTTCCCACAGTTTAGAAATAGGTAGCCTGGTAGCAGAATTGTATCATATTATTAGAGTGTCTTTCCATATATATACTATAGTATTCATCGACTTCCTTACAATTAGTTCAATGAATGTCAAATGCATCAGTACATGTATATACATGTTTTTTATTTTATGAATTTTTTAGAGGGTTCATTTTTTAATTTGAATTCAGACATTCAGAATGTTGATAAAGAGCTGGAGAAATTATCAAAGCAAAATGATAAGTTGCAAGAGACATTAGACAAGGAATTGGAGGAAAAAGCAACAGGTAAGAAATAGGGTTGTTTGTACCATATTGGTTGGATGTTGGCTGTATCATATGATACAATATCATATTATGTATCAATTGTGATACAGTATCATACAATACAGTATCATACTATATTTTACAATATACTATATGTATTGTTACAATATTGTAATGTTTTATGTGATATAATATTGTATCATATAATACTATATTTTATCAGATATTATGATATTTTAGTATTTGATCAAACACAATAATGTATTACATGATACAATATCATATTGCATCATTATTTATTACAGTATTATATTGTATTATATGATATATATTGTAAGTGTTATAAGATACAATATTGTATTTTAAATTATTGTATTGATAAACATTGCATCTTATAATACTGTATGAAATGAACATGTGATTATCATACAATTTTTAGCTCACCTGAGCGGAAAACTCAAGAGAGCTATTCTGATCACATTTTGTCCGTCGTCCGTCTGTCCGTCCGTCCGTCTGTCTGTCCGTCTGTAAACTTTTTACATTGTAAACTTCTTCTTTAAATCTGCTTGGCCAATTTCAACCAAATTTGGCACAAAGCATTCTTATGGAAAGGCAAATATAAATTGCAAAAATGAAAGACAGATCTTCATTCAAAGCGGAGAAAACATCGAAACTGTAAAAAAAAGGGGGGTGCATTTTTAAAAATCTTCTTCTCAAGACCTACTGAGTCAAATTCAATGTAATTTAGCATAAGTAATCTTTATGGAAAGGAAAATATAAATTGCAAAAATTATGGGCTAATTCTGTTTCAAATCTGAGTTATTACGAAAATACTAAGAAAGAAAAGGCGTGTTTCAAGCAATTTATAGCATCCATGAGTCTTGGTATAATGGGTAGGCATGGCCTGGCCAGGGCAAAACAAAAGATTGACAGTTATTAATCTGCCAATCTCATTAGAATTTCAAGATATTTACTGACCAGTATATTTGTATTCGCTGTAAATATTGCTGCAAAATAATGCATAATTGGAATTAACGATTGCCGATCTGAACGGGCTTTTATTTTGCCCCAGTCCTGGTTTGCTTACCCATTTTACCAAGACTCATATTCCATAATTCTAAAACGAGGTTCTTTGTTTAAAGCAGCCATGACACTATATGATTAACGGGTCGATCTGACAATGATGAATTTGTTTGTTGTGCAACAGTTCGTGTACGAAGGGAATCTTTGAAACATGCAAAATACATTGGTGCCGATTTTGTGAAGTAAATTGAGGCTAAATATTTCAATGCGTTGACAGTTTTTACATATGACGGTGGTGTTAGCTTGTTGTGATTTTCGTTTTATTTTCATTTATGCTTTGTGTTAACCTGGGAACTGTCACTTGTATTTCCTTATTTTTACGTATCAAATCAAACAGAGACTTCGGTAAATCAAACAGTTTACTGTTTACCTGGGCAAATTAAGCAACATCTGATGTATTAAGAAAGAACAAAAATGCAATTCATTCAGGCTATCGGTAATTCGGTATCATCTTTTGCGTAATGGGAGAGTAATGCAATATGTTTTGTTGAGATGCTCGGCATTTTCTCGAGTTTATTCAGTTTAAATAGAGTTTAAAATCGCTGACGGAAATATGTAGGTATATACATGTATATGATTCATTTTGAAAAATAAATTGTGTTCTTTATTTGTTATAGTGCTTGTTTCTTGTGTTTAATTGTTTACAATTTCTATTTACTTACCATATTTGAGTGTTAAGCTTTGAATTATAAGCAAGATACAGAGATTTGCTCACTATTCTATGTTTGTACACACATCTGAGGCCATTCAATTTTTTCCATTTTAAATGCCGAATAGGAAATACCAAGTTAAAAATCTTAAGCTGAATGTAATAAACTCATGTGAACAAAATATGACTCAAACTAGCAAAATTTTGAGCTCATCTTGCTTATAATTCTACAATTGACGCTGAAATTTTGGTTGATCATTAGAAATTCTACATGAATTAGAGTATGTTAAATACTTGTACACAAATAAATTAAAGAATGATATGCTGTATATAACTACTCTCTGGGGCCCCCTCTTTATTCAATGAATAATGTGAAATGTGAGTAAATAAAAATGACATCGTTAAAACAGTTTCCATAGTTCTGACACATTTCTGTTGCGGGGATAAAAGTATTATCGCTATTCCTAAGAAAATATTACAGCGGAAAATTATCCTGGTTTGTAGCCATTTCTTATTTTTTAATAAAAATGAAAATAATGGGTGGGCCATAGTAAATTAGAGTGATGTGCCTCTCAATACGGTAACATTGATTTTTATAGCTGTTTAACATGTCACGTGACAACATTTTTCATTCCAGTGTATTCATCAATCAAGTGTGAGTAAAGTTATAAAAGTCACAAGTTTACGCGAGGTAAACAACAGTCATTTAATTATAATGGAGAAGACAAATTAAATTGTTGAATATTTTTAATTTGAGAAATTGAGAGTATTGAGGTGCAATTTTCTTCTTCACATGTATACATGTAGGATTTTTTTGATAAAATACAATAACTATTATATTTAAAAAAAAAATACAATAACTAGTAAGTAGTTGAGGAAGAAAATGTACCTATATGCTCTCATATATTTTGATCGCTTTATTAAGTGGGAGAGGGGGGGCAGAACGAAAATACAGGGAATTAGAAGTTATATACAGTGTACCCCTACCAAATATTTAGTTCTATATCTTGCGTAGGATTTTCTAATTCTGTGTAAAAACAGTATTTCATGAAGGTACAATGTCAAAGATTACGTGTACGCAAAAATAAGTGTAAAATTCGAATACTTTACAATATTTATTTTTTTGTTATTCTACCGAGGGCCATATGGCACAATATCTTTTGAACGCCCATTGTTGCTCAGGTGAGCGATGTGGCCCCATGGGCCTCTTGTTTGACATATGGTAAACGATTTTGTGTCAAAACAGTATCCATAAATATCCAAGATGATAAAGTATGATTTTCATATAATATATGTTCAAGGTGGTCTTATTAAGGTGATGCCTTGGTGAGCTTTGTAATCTTGATTACCTATGTTCACGATTTAGAATTATCTAAAGGAATGTAAAAATCCTCAATTGCTTAAATTATATGCTAATTTTTGGAAAGGTAACCCAGGCTGCATTTAAATCAGAAGTATCCATCAGTGCTTGAATATTACGAGAAAAAAGCAATTTGTGGATATTTTTACATAAAAACGGCACAGGAAAATGGCCCATTCTCTATTGCTTAAGTGCACTTGTTTTTTGTTTGTTTTTGATTAGCCACATGCATATTTGTAAATATACACTTAATATTATTGGATTTCAAGCATTTGATAAAAATTATTGCAGGTCCATCTAAATTAGATAAAACCTTGTCTAGCAATGAACCAACAAAATCATCAGGTTCCTCCTCATCAGCATCATCTTCTCCTGTGTCATCATCATCTTCATCGACAGCAACATCAAAGGATCGAATCAAAATAAGGGTTACAAAACTGAACAAAGGAGAGTATCAGAAAAATGCACTGAAGAGTACCCCAGAGACTCAAAAACTTGAGGAAGATGTCCAAGATCAGCTACAAAAGGCAGGATTAGATCTTGGAAGTAAGTTTCTGTGTTTTCTACAACAATAAGACTTCACAATTTACATGTTTCAGTGTTTTGAATGCAAGATGACAAAAAATGGTAAACAGACTATTCATGAGATTCCTGAATTTGTATCTGTAACTTCTGAGCTTGTCTCTTGGATTAGGTGGGAAGATCCAGGTGAAGATTATTACTGCTGGGTATGTGGATGATAAGGATGATGTTCATCTTCTGTCAGCGGAGGATTCCAGTGCATTCAAAAACATGATAGTTTCTATTTTGGTATAGTATATGACTTCATTTATTTGTAGATGATATTTGACTCTGTCTCTCAACCAATTTAAGAGCAATAACATTACAATAATATTACATGTGATTATTGTCATCCCCTGCTTAAGATCTTTCGTATTACATGCAGTATGGTATAAACAAAATGGTGTCCTGCTGTATTACAGGGAGGGGACCATGAAGCAGCACAGGAGGAAGCTAGGTATACAGAAATGGAGTCCAATTACAACAAGGTCTGGGGCAAAGACAAAAAGAAACCATCAGGGGTCCTTCCATAGGGTAGTCCCCCCCCCCCACACCCTTACACTCGGTGTCTTTCAACATTATTTTATATGGTGATTATTGGTGTTGTGTTTTATGTATAAATGTGAAGTTTATTAGGTTTCAACTTTTTTTTTTACTTCTGTGGTTTCAACAATACTTTAGGACATCAAATTTTGTTGATTTAATGAAATTCATATTTTCAAGGAAATGTAAATTCATGGACTATGACTCTGTCAGTAGACTTTCTTATGATATAGGTGTGCAGTCAAATTTTTGCCTTGTTTTGCTTGTCTTTCCCTTTGACCCCATTGACAGTAGTTGAATTTCAAAATTGGGCTAATTGAAAACTGCAACATACTTCATTTCAATGACAACCATGTGAAAGTAAATTATTACAGGTAAAAAAAATTTATTTACAACTGTGAGGGGGATATAACCTTGCAAAGAGTATCTTTTTTCTATGAACATTGGTGTTCAAGAAATATTGATGAAACCACAGTATAATTATAATCAAACATGGTGTTTGAGCAAGTTTTGGTGCTTTCTTACAAGTAATATTTCATCATTTCTGTGTTTAGAATAAATAGCATATGAAAGTGAAATGAATGAGTGCAATTTTCTTTTACAATGCATTTGTATCTTTTTTGTTTAAAATGTGCATTTTTCATTGGTGTGGATACTCTTTTGATACCATTTAAAAGAATTACTGTGGAATCATCATTGTTCGTAGGGGACCAATGTTCTTGGCTTACGTGGGAAACCCTTGCCCATGAATTAACATCCCCACAAACCTATACACAATCATTTGTTTAATATTTATTGAAATTATCCTGATTACACTATCAACATTAACCCCCCCCCCCCCCCACAAATAAGAATTATTCCACAGTAGTAGTGCAATAAAATCTTGTAGTTTAAAAGCTACAGGTCAAAATACAGGTACTTTGTACATGGTTCTTGCATATTTTTTGTTTTATGTTCTGTGATAACATCTGAATGTAAATGCATACAGTCAAGATAATCACAGTAAAGGTGGAAACTATAAATAAATGTTCATAGGTAGAATATGTTTTTAAGTATTTTTAAGGATTGTTTAAGTTTTTGTTTTGTGCATGGCTATTTATACATATTTAACACATTTATCTTTAAGTTTAGTATAAATAATTTAGATGAAATGAAATGATTTTTTTTTTTTGTTTATGATAATTTTTTTAGTAAATATTCAATGCAGGATTGGAGAGGTTTGATTTAAAATGATCTTTTTTTTTATATAAATTTGTCTTATTATTTACAACCTTTAAGTACATTCTGCCAGTAAGAAATATTTGTAAATTTTGTTTTTGCTGTTATTCTAATATGTTTACTACAACAATCTATGAATTGTCTGAATTTGTCAGGATTATAACATTCCCAGTTGTGCTTATTGTTTGCTTTACCAGTAATTCTCTATATTTAGATTTTGTATTAAAAGCCCACCATCAATGCAATGACAGCTGATTCACTGACTGCAGCATCTTGAAATTATGTATGTGTGATTTGAATTTCATAGAACTAGTCAGTTAATACATACAGTGCAATCTTGACACTAAATTTCATTTGTACTGTAATGAAGAAACATATGTACAACAGTTATACGTGTAGATAGACATTTGTGTGCCTTCAGTCGCTTAGTTTTTATGAACTTGTCAATCAATTGACACATACATGTATTTATTGTTTTTCCTTGTCTCATCTATACTACTATATTAAAATAATAGACTCGAATTTTTGGCTTTTAATACTCGTCTGATAAATCGGAAGGGTACTGTCTTTTGTTTTATATATTTAAAACATCATCTGTACTTTAAGATTACCAATTTGTTTTTATTTTTTCCCTATCGAGCTTCGCTAATCAATAATGAACGAAAATTCCAAAAAAAAAAATCCGGAATTTATCTGGATTTTTTGGATTTTACAATCTTGTGCATGCGCATAACATCCATGCTAAAGTCACAGGAGGCTCTTTATTTAGTTTATGTTTCCACATTATCACATTTGCTTGGATAAACTCTGAAATAATAATTCAAATACGTGTGAATTTTCATTGGAAATTTTTTACTCTGTTCATCAAAGAAAATACGAGAGATAACTCTAAAACAGTACGTTTAAAAAAATTTACTATAAAAAAAAATCTCGAGTTTCGAATGTCAACATGCTGCAATTTTCTGCTATATACATAACAGGTATGTGGGAGGCATTTTAACTGGTGAAGGCCTGTCCCAAAACACAGTTAGGTTATTCACAGTTAAATTATTCTAACTAAGCAGAGTGTAGTGATATTAATCGCATGTACTGTAGGCTCAAAGCTTGGTAATGTAAATGTCATCAATACCTGAATACGGTGTGACGATGTATTTATTTCGTAAATATCCCGGCGATATCATATGCAATGTCAACCCGTGCACGCACGGGTCAAAGTCAAGTTTTAACTAAAAAGAATAAAAGTAGATTATTTAATACTATCATATGCGAACGACATAGTGTTTATAGTAAAAAACTAAACAATAATAAAATACCTACCCCCCCCCCCCCCAAAAAAAAAAAAAAATTGCATACTTCATTGATATAATCAAAAATTATAGCTGTGCAATTATAAAATGACCAACTGACTTCTTCTTTATATTCTTAGTAGTTTAATAAGGTAAACATATTTCACAAACATAATTTATTAATTAACTAATAATGTTTTAAGGATGTTCAATAGGTTGAAACTAATATTCAGAAAGCTGGATGGTTTCGAAAAAAAATTCATCGACTAGACTCGGGTCCGACCTTTCACACGTTTGATATTTCTGACTCCATTACTGGTACATCTCTTCGTTCAGAAGTGAGGACAAAAGGCTTGCCCGGTAGTAGGCCTCGCGACAGTCCAGCTTTTCACAAACTACCCTGACAACATCAAAGTAGTAAGTAAAATTGTCCTGCATCTTTTGCCTACAAAGTCCATGGCAAAGATAAATCAACACCTTGAACATTGTTCTTTCGTTGAAAACGTAATTATATTTCTCCAAAATCTCCACTGAACAATCTGGATGGCTTTCACAGTCCATCTTCTCTCTGTACATTGTGTCCATGATCATTCGCTGAAAGTCCAATCTCATTTCATAGTCTTTAACCACACAAAGTACATGTTCAAAAAGACTCCAACGAAGAGTATTCAAGTAATCTAGCGCATCTTTGATGTGGTCCGAGAACCAAACTGAGTGATCAATTGTGTTGTTACTAGAAATGAAGTAGCAAGAGATGCATTTATTTTCGATGTGAGTGACGAGAGAAATTAACAGATAGAATAAGCAAGACCCTATACTCGAAGACCAACAGTTTAATGGGAGTTCTTCATATGCGTAGAAAAATACTGCTTTTTAAAAGTCAGTGGTTTTGAAAATGTCTCCCAGTCCATGACTGCAAATGACCAAGAAGACTATGAGACAATATCTGAAATAAAGACATCCAATACTCATTGTTCTATACTCTAAAAAACTATATATTAAAAAAACACAAGTGACTATGAAATCGACTCAATGATTCATACTTTACCTCTGATCTCTGCTTAAACTTCTTTACAAAGTGTTTTTTTTTCAGCAACGCCAAAACAAAACGTTGCTGAATTAATCATATTAAGCACTCGCAAAAAAGAAATACAAATTTAATGTTTTTACTTTGTCGCAGGTAATTGATTTCAATCGTTATTGTCTTCCTTTTTTATTAGCTATTAATGAAAAGAAATAAATTTTACATTATTCAATTAATAAGGAGAACATATAGAAGTTTTGTATAGTGTAGACTTGTCTGGTAACTTAAGGCGAATGTCAGAAAGTGATGTTGACTTGTTATAAGATCATGTCGACTTGTAGTGTCTTAAATGTACTTGTTAGATGTTCGTGTCGTGTCGACATATAGTGTCTATATCTACTTGTCAGATGTTCGTGTCGACTTTTGGTATCTTTATCGACTTGTCAAATGTTCGTGTCGACTTATGGTATCTTTATATTGTTATTAATTATAGCTGTGCAATTATAAAATGACCGATTGATCTCTTCTTTATATAATTTAATAAGGTAAACATATTTTACAAACATAATTTGTTCATTAACTTATGATGTTTTAAGGATATTCAATGGGTTGAAACTAATATTCAGGAAGCTGGATGGTTTCCAAGAAAAGTTCATCGACTAGACTCGGGTCCGACCTCTCACACGTTTGATATTTCTGACTCCAATACTGGTACATCTCTTCGTTCAGAAGTGAGGACAAAAGGCTTGCCCGGTAGTAGGCCTCGCGACAGTCCAGCTTTTCACAAACTACCCTGACAACATCAAAGTAGTAAGTAAAATTGTCCTGCATCTTTTGCCTACAAAGTCCATAGTAAAGATAAATCAACACCTTGAACATTGTTCTTTCGTTGAAGTCGTAATATTTCTCCAAAATCTCCACTGAACAATCTGGATGGCTTTCATAGTCCATCTTCTCCCTGTACACTGTGATGCACAGTATCAGGCAATCGACAGCTTGTTTGGTTCTGTATTTCGTTAGCAAAAACCATGCAAGATTGGTTAAAAGCTGACACCTATTGCTAACCATTGGAGCTGGGACAAGATGACTTGCATAATCTTTAGCACAAGCATCCCCCACAACTTCGCCTAGGGTGACTGGCTGCATATTCAAACTCAGCTCGGAAGACATATGCATCCCCAATCTTTCATCGGAATATAAAAGGAACCACCATTGACTGTCTAAAGAAATTCCTTGTACAGCTTCATTGAAAAACGATTGGAACGGTACTTGGTCGTCACATGTAGCCACAGTTAACCTGTCTTCGAAAGCACTTTGTAAAGTACCCAAGGCCTCATTGAATCGCTTTCGTAATATATTGGACCGAGCTATTTTAATCGCATATGGAACAAAACAATTTAGAACACTTTCTCTAGTGTTACGTGTAATCTTGAACTGTTCTTTGTCCTCCATGATCACTTGCTGAAAGTCCAATCCCATTTCATGGTCTTTAACTATACACAGTACATGTTCAAGAAGACTCCAACGAAGAGTATTCAACTTATCTAACGCATCTTTGATCTGGTCTGAGGACCAGTGATCAATTGTGTTGTTACTAGAAATGAAGTAACAAGGGATGCATTTATTTTCGATGTGAGTGACGAGAGAAATTAACAGATAGAATAAGCAAGACCCTATACTCGAAGACCAACAGTTTAATGGGAGTTCTTCACATGCGTAGAAAAATACTGCTTTTAGAAAACCAGTGGTTATGAAAACGCCTCTCAGTCCATGACTGCAAATGGCCAAGAAGATTATGAGACAATATCTGTAATAAAGACATCCAATACTCATTGTTCTATACTACAAAAAAAACTTTAAAAAATACGCAATTGATTATGAAATCGACTAAACGATTCATACTTTACCTCTGATCTCTGCTTAAAGCTTCGTTACAAAGTGTTCTTTCAGCAACGCCAAAGCAAAACGAAAACTCAATATCTGGATTCACACTTGTTGGATGTGCTTCACTGACGACATGACAACCATCAGCAACAATGGAACTGATGATCGTCTCGGGGGGCCATTTTGATGGGCGTTCCCTCGTTATCCACTCGCTTGCTTCTTCTGGCCATGGACACGAAGCTGCTGATTTGTATACGTATGTTGGGGAAAATGTCGGATAATGGTATGCGCTGGCTTCTTTTTTTTCTTCACTAACCATTTTGTGTCGCACGGGTGAGAATACAGAACTCTTAGGAATGCAAACTAGATTTGTTTGCTCCTCGGATGTGCCCGATTGAAACGAGTCGTTCGTAAGAAGGTATAAGTACCCAGGATGTACGCCATCACTGCTTATTATACCAAATTTTCTTCGTGCCTTGTTAGCGTCTCTACTACTTGTATAGATTGTCATGTTATTGTAAAGAAGAAGAGTTGGCACATCAGACCAGTTTTTGTGCTCATTTTTACCCTTGAGTTTTTCTGTCAGAAACATATAGTCAACAAACAACCCATTAACGATATCTCCTATCAGCTTAATAGGTAGCTGCTCCGCTGCGGTGTTTGTCGATTTTGCAGACGTTTCTGGATATTGGTACTCTGAAGAGGCGCTTTGCTGCTCTTGGTATTCCATTGGTATAACTTTATGCATCCACTTATCAGCGTCATTTAACACATTGTTTATTGGTAACAATGTCTTAAGCAGGAATGACATGTGAAGAGACGGTATATCAGAGTAAGGATCTATATAATCCTCAACGAACACTTCTTTCTTTAGGCCATCTGAAATGAACAAGTAAGAGGCATTGAACAATAATCTAACACAGAACAAAATATCTGTAGTCTTTATTATTAAAGTACAATAATCACCTTCAATTTCCGATAAGTTGCTTAAGAACTTCTCTTCTTCTTCGTCACTGGATAATTCTTCTAAAATAACAAATCAAAATCACATTCGAAACACTGTTGACATTACAATTTGTTTAGCTTAGGCATTTAATCTAGTCTTGGTTTCTTATAAACATTGTGAAAATAACGACACAAGCACATTCTAAAAACTAACTAAACTTGTTACAAGTTAAGATAGTATACCTTGGTCTCCATCCTGAATTTCTCTTAGACTCACGTAGTGAAATTCACCGACGTGCCCCAGGTGAAGTGACACCTGGTCTTCCTTTGCTTGAGATGTGTTTATTTTTGTAATTTCCTCCTTCTCGCCTCCATGTAATACTTCAATATTTCGTTTAGTCACCTGAATTTGAAAGGAACAAAATTTACATTACTGGACTCCCTTTAATAAACTTAATGTTTGTATGCTGATACTGTATCTCCAATTGTCTTCATTAAATGGTTATAATTTTATAAGTACCGATGATTCGTACAGAATAACTTGTACATTCTATTCAGAATGATAACCATGTTAAGAAATTGCAATAGAAAAAAAAATTAAGATTTTTTTTTTACATAGACTTATTTCTTAACTAGAATCCATAGGCAAAAAGGAAAATCTGTTTTCTGTTTAAACACAAACCATGACTGTGATTTTTTTGCGAAATCATTTGTATTAAAGACTTAATCTCCTCTAGCCATCAACTAGAGCTAGCAATGTTCCATATCAATATTTTCTGTAATATATGTAACATTTTAGCATTAATTTTATGTTTTCGCCCTCATTGTTAGTGGACAAATATAAAACAAGAATACGTTTTTGTTGAAAAAAAATTGTGTTACAAATGACACAAAAAAATGGAGTTGAAATAATCCTCAGTACAATGTCGGAATCTTTTATGGCTGATTACAACACAATAAGCCAAAACCTCCAAATAATATAATCATGTTTTTTACACATGTACCATACGAGTTTAAACGAACATATGAACTCGGAAACGAGAGGAAATATTTTTTTTACAGTATTAGTCAACCGCCAGTAGTAGATTCATTTGCTGGGTAATAGTTTGAGGAATCGATTCTTTACTTCGATGATATTTTATTTACTAAGTATTAGTTTAATCATTATAACTGACAACCAATGTTACTACACAACTAGTAATTACGATGCAATTCGCATTTTTAATTAACTTACAGTGTTAACTTAGTGGTGATAAGAGTGAAATTTTCTTGGTGCTAAGGGCGTACAACAACACCAATATTCCCTACCTGTGATATCGCCTGAAGCACCAAATGGTCTCCCCACTGCCCTTCGTGAGACATACGATTAAGATAATCAGACCAAGATTCTCCATCCATAAACATTTCAAAGTGAGTCCCATCTTCTGATTCGGGGTTGCTTCTCAAGTGCTCCACACATGCTTGACGAAGAGATTTGGAACTAAATGAATAATCGTTATTAAGTTCTAGTTGATCCACTATGGCAGCAAACATACAGTTTCCATCCGGTACAACATTATGAATGGCATAGTTTTTTGACTTTGCAGCTGATGTCATTGCTTTCATAAGTTTCATAAATTGGCCTTCGCAATCTCTTCTGCCACATCCTGTGGTTAAATACACATGTATTTGAGTTTAAGGATAAGATAAAGATTAACATGAATTTCATATTGATTAATTATATCATACTTCTTACAGAACAAAACAGTGCGGATGAAAACATAAGTATTTTACCTGCGCAGGTGTGTTTCGACAGTTTCTTTTTCCTTCGTGCCGACGGAGACGCTGTTTCTTCCATTTTTATGATTTTGTTCTCTAGGTCGGATGTGCTTTCATTAGGTAACTGACGGTCACTTACCGGTGCACCCTCTCTCTGACCCTTTGTTTTTAGAATCTTGTCCCCAACTTTATGTTGTCCACTGTCTTGCAAACTTTCGTCGTCCTTTATCATTCCGAGAGCTGGCAATCCTGATACTTTTGGTATTTCCATAAGCTGGGATTGTTCAACAGTGGGTAGATTTGAAGTTGTTGACTTGGATGGCAAAGGTGAAATATTTTCATTCGTTTTCAACGATTCAAAATCATTCTTAATAAATTCCATATTCCAGTTGTAACCATATCGAAAATCGCCGGAAAACATACCCCACGGCTGGTCATACATTGAGTTATAATTCCAGTTTGCATCGAGTTCATTGCTTTTTGGTGACATTTTTTTCCATTCTGGTGGCTTTCGTGAACTACTACTCTTATAGTCCGGTAACCCATTTTTAGATTTTTCCTGAACGTTTGGGATATCAGATGATACAACATTCACAGAACTGCGTGCGTCTTCAAATGATGTTGTCTCTTTATTTGTCTTCATATTAATCTCTTGTTCTGTGTCTTTTTCTCTACTGCTTTGATGATGAGATATGTCTTTCTCTCCATTGCCACTAACATTATCTAGATGCTCAGTGTCCTCAGTTTCTACGGTTGTTGTCTCGTCTTGTTTCCTTTGAACACCCTGCTCAAAAGAGCACTTTGAACTTTTTTCTTTATCCCAAATTTCATCTTCGTTATTTATTTCATTTTTATCCGTGTGTAACCCATGTAAACTAGTTTTTGATTCTAAGCCTTGAGGAGTCGGAGAAGGAAGCTCGCGCCCTTCCTGTTCATTTATCTTATCGGATGTACAATTAGATGCTAAACTTTTGCTCCCATCATCTATGTTTTCTTCTCCATTGATATTTGTCTCCAAAACATTTAGTTTTCCTGATTGTTTGGTGCTGTCACAGTGTGTTCTGTCAACGTGTTCGTGATCCAAACTAGTCTTTTCCGATGCAAGGATCTCATTCCTCGATAGAGACTCTCTTCTTAAACCCCCGTTGCTTGAATTGTCGCTGATCTTTCTTGAAATAGGCTGCTCTTTCGTATTACATTTAACATCGTGTTTTTTATCAATGTCTGGAACAACTACAAAATATGTAAAGTTGGGAGTAAGATAGGGCACCATCTTTATTATTTATTCTTCGTGTCTGTTATTGAGAAACTCTTCGTTGACCAAATTTTTTTAATATATACTAGCTAGTATAAAATGCAGTGCGTGTGTATGTGTGTGATATTTTATTCTGATGTCTACTAGTTATAGTACCTATTTCCTGTAAAAGACTGCACGGACACTCAACTCCACTGGTCATAAGAAGTAGTTTTGTTTTCATTTCATTGCAACTAACACACAGAACCTGGTGAAATCAAAAGTAGAAAATCAAGGCTCTAAACTAATATAACTGGAAATAAATCTTTAACAGAAATGATGGCAAATATTTAGATAAATAAGGGATGTATTACCCTCTGGCAGTCAGGACAGTGAATTCTTTTCCCGTTACAATTCAGTGTTGATCTACATAAATCACACACCTCCATTGCTTCCCTAAATCAGTTCTAAATTTAGTACAGTTTCATGTAGTTGGCACTGTACGATTTGTCGTAAGAAAACATCCGAATTCAGTTTCAATATTCCTATGAAGACAGGAAATGTTTTTCTGAATATGAATTGATTGCCTGAAATAGAGTGACTGAACGTTGTTGGAAATTTTCATTTACAGTCTACTTTCGGTTTATATAGGTTTGGGTTTTTCGAAAGATAGCTTAATTAAACTATTTTTAAACACACACACACACGCCGAGGCATATTACCAATATATTTAAATCGTCGATATATTTTTATAGTGTTGGTTATCAAAACTTCCTTCTTTTAGTATTTTGACACACACATGTACTGTACAAGGAAACTTTTCCTTAATTGCTTTAGTCTTAAATACAGTTGTATAATATAATTCTGTGCACATTTTACATGCATATACATGAATATATTTGATTAAAACGGCTAAGTCTTCAGTTTAGAACACTTTCTCTAGTGTTACGTGTAATCTTGAACTGTTCCTTGTCCTCCATGATCACTTGCTGAAAGTCCAATCCCATTTCATGGTCTTTAACTATACACAGTACATGTTCAAGATTCTGTGCACATTTTACATGCATATACATGTATATATTTGATTAAAACGGCTAAGTCTTCATTTCTATATTCTGACTGGTAGTTCATCTGAATGATTATTATTTATTACATGATTGGATTATCTAAATATCCAATGTCCAATATTTATTAATGTTACTGTGTCTATTAAACTGATTGTTAGTCAAAACAGGTTTCATGCGCGGATCTAGTGGGGGTGGAGTACCTCCTGGAAAAATCAAATTTATTACATTCACATCGTAAAATAAATTCTCAAAAATAGGCTTTGAACCCACCACCCCAACCCCTCCGCGGGAAACAAAATGGGTTTTTTTTCTGGATCCGCGCATTGATTTGGTTTTCAAGGGATATTTACCATTTGAAAATAATTTTAAATATCTCACGTTAAACGTAATTTTAAGGTAAAAGCGAGTATTGTCGTTATAACTTAAACAGTGTTTAGACTTAATTTGTGGCAACGACCACAGGGGCCAAGCCCGTTTTGACATTAATTTCAATGTAATCATAAATAATTGGTTACATTAAAATTAATGTCAAAACGGGCTTGGCCCCTGTGGTATGGACAGACCCTGTCGGGCAAAATCATTTTCAGAGAAGAAATTTAAGCATTTTGCTATAATTTTAAGTATAAGGAAAGATTTACTAGCAAATAAGATTTGTCAAACCTATAAAACTATAACTCCATTATATATCTAGGGTATTTTGTATTTTAATTTTGTTTTGTTTTTGTTTTTGTTTTTCAGTTTTATTTGGGTTTTTTTAAAGAATATTTACTGACTAGAAAGCACGACACACTTACGATACAAACTGTCCTGGTTATGCAGTATTGCATTTTTATATTTCAAAGAATTGAACGTTAAACATTTTAATTAATTGCAAATGTTCTAACATCCGATTTAGAAATATATGTTAAGAAAAATATAAATATCTTTATTCTTGATGATGATGTTTACTTTATAATTTCTATTAATCGTCATGTCATTAGCATATCGCTATGGAATGGCGTTTTCAATTTGTATCACTAAAAAGCGGAAAAAAAAATTAATTTCTGATCATGATACGTTGTGAGCAGTGCTTATATTATATAAAATTGTATGAATTATCTGTTCTTACCTTGAACCGCCTTTGGACACTTTCAACATAGAAGATCAGTCGGATTAAGTGTTTAAAGTCAAAGATTTAAAAAAAAAAAAGATTATCATTGATATTTCTAGTTAATCAATACTAGAAATCATATACAAGAAATGCTCGGGGAAGGGTAGAAAGGCGCATTTGCAATCCCACTGGACCATACACATTTAATCTCTCTCATGATGCAAAATATGCCAGTCCCCAAAATAATTATACAGTCGTGTGCATTTTATAGCCATCGATACATATCAACTTCTGTGAACACATCTCTTGTAAATTTATCACTAGTATTCAAAACAGTCTTTATTTTACTCATAACTCTCCTCAAATTTTTTTATGGCGCCATTTTCAGCATACTTATTTACAGCCAATCACCATCCACCTTCTGAGAGTTAATGTTGCCGACTATAAAATTGAAAACCGATATAAAGTAAAAAAAAAAATTGAATAAGTATACATGTACAGGCATTGACTTCATTCTTGAAAAAAAATAATACATCGGCATTGTTTATTATACAAACTCGCAACTTATCAAACAGCTTTGACAAAGCTAATCAGGATTCTAGAGTGTTCTGTCCTCGGTTATTGTTCCTAGTGCCTGTTTACTACGTTAAAAAACAAATATTCGGCAATGCGCTCAAAAGAAGTTGTGCACAAAACTAAATTGTCTTGGAATCTTGAAATTTTGCTGTAATGGAGGAAACCATTATGCAATAATTTAGATATTTCCAAACCAATGCTTTTTGTTGAACCAAATATCAACCATGATCTCCAGACACTAATGCAAACGAATGTCATAGAAAGCTATTTTCACCCACGCTTGTCAACAGTACAAAAACAGAACAAACTTTTCCGTGGCTGAGTGTGGAAATTAAGAGTGCACATTTGAGCCGCCCCTACTTTACCCATTTCCGATATCCAAATGGCATTCATTAGGTAGCCTAATGGCAGTGTGACACTGTTCCTGTCATTTCGCAGAACCATGAAACGGTTATTATCTTTTCCAGAGACAAAAACTTACTTTAAAAGTTTACATTACCTTAACATTTATTACATGTACATCTTACCTTAGTAATCTTTGCTATGTTTACTTTATTCATTTTCATTGGAACAAATTCCATTGATGGTTTGTTCTTATGTTTCATCTGACCTGTAATTTCATTACTCATAGCAACAAATTAAAACGTGTATTTAAATCAAAAGAATCATTAGCAAACAAAAACGCGCTGTAAGAAATGTTTGATTTGATTATAAGGACACGTGACAAATATACACCAACAATAGTTAATACAAAAGAAAAATATCAAAATTCATGCCTTTAAAAAAATCTTGGGATACTAAATTATCGTATGAGTGTTACAGTTTTTTTAAAAAGCAAAGAAAACTTTTATAGACAGAAAAAAGAAGTTAACGTTTAGGCTTGAAGATGCTCTTTGTCACTTTTTTTTTTTTTGAGGGGGGGGTTCTGCGACAGCAGTTGAATGGTAATCATTTGTACCAGACAAAAAGTAAACTCCATATTTAAAATTTAAGCATGCGCGTTTCTTAGTTAAAATGAAACCCGAAATTTCAGTCAGGATTAAAACAAAATCTCGAAAATTAAACCATTTTCAAATAGCACTGACTGTACAAGTAAATCATTAACTTTAATTGCAATGTCAGAAGACATTCTTCAATATGCATTTTTGCTTAGGAAAATGTTAAAGCGTTCAATTTGTAAAATAACATATAGAGCCAATGAATCTGGATTTTAATTTCATTTTCAGGACTGCAGGGGGTGATAGTGTACTTCAAATTTTAATGTCATATTTATATTTTAACTCTTATTCTTATAATATTGCCATTTTGTTAGAATGATTTACTGTTCATCACTTGAATTGATTAAATTCTAAATAATCTTGCATATTTTCCATACAAAACCAACACAAAATATCTTAACAATATGTTAAGTTTAGAGAATTAAATCAAATTTCTCTAACGGTGCATAAAGCTCGCTGTCCTTAACAAAAATTCATTGTAAACGAAAACATAAACATTTACGCATGCGCTGTGAAGAGACCAGTGACCGGATAAACAGAGCATGATAAGAAGTCATTTTCTCTGAAGACTTTTTCAATCAGATAGATTTGTGAAACATAAATCATTTTCTTAAAAGCTTCAGTGTATGACAAGAATAAATCACCCATCAAACAAAAAGATATTATTCCCTCCAAACCAGTTGACTCTCTCCTCACGCAGGCGGTCAGTTTACACCCCGATTTGTGTTGTTCCGTTCACATCAAAGTCTCAGTGCATCATTAAGTAGATTAGGCCAGGAGCTGAGGAGTCTAACTTTCGGTCAGACCTTATCAATAACTAGTTAATTTGATTTGATGACGTCCCCATCATTAGGGAATAACAGGTGGAACAGACAGAAGCAACTAATTAGCGATCAGCGTTTACATGTCTTTTAACGAAGTTACGCCTATTGTTCAACTTTGCTTTTAGGCTTGGCTTTTAAGGATTTCAAATATATAGGCACGAACGTTAGTAAAATCAGTCCAAGAGAGAAATAATACAGCAGCAGAGCCGAAAGGAAACTCTAACGAAAACTTAGGTAAGATGATTTTTACACTCAGTTTTCGGCATATTTCAAACTGCCAAAATCAACAAGAAAAAATCAAATCTTATATTTCTTTTTTAACTGTAAAGTAGATTTAGATGTAGTTTATACATTTGAGGGGTAAGTTTTGAATTCTTTTTTTTTTAGAAAAGACGACACAAGCGATATTTTACTAAATGATTTTGTAAGAATATTTAATAAACTAATTTAAAACAAAAAACAAAATTCCTAGAAAACATGTTTCTCCCATAGACTTTAACACAAGCAATACCTTAAAAGTAAGAGACACATTGCTTCGTTTATTTATTTTTCTATTTATTTATTTATTTATTTATTTATTTATTTATTTATTTATTTATTATTTTGCAATTCACAAATTTATACATCAGCCAATTAGTAATATCCATGTATTTCACAGAAGGTACTTCATCAAAATGATTTTTATTCAAAGGATTGAAAATATTGTATAATCTATCGGTTTTAATAATTGTTTATTTTTAATTTTCTCTTTTGGTTTACTGTTGTTATTTATTAAAACAAACATGCTAATTTGAAATTGTTCTGAACAGAGGGAAAACAATTTCTAAGTGCATGATCTTCTTTAATTCTGTTATGCTTTGAATATAATACATACATGTATGTTCAAATTTTCAATTTTTTATATATAAAAAAAACAATTATCAAATTTTATACCTGTATTAAATATAACAATACAGTCTTTATTCATCGTAAAATTTTGAGTAACGGTGGGATTTTAGAATTTTTCTATTCACTCTATCGTTTCAATTTAGTCAACTTGAACAGAATCAAATTCACAAGCCTTCTGTGACTTTCTGTGTATTCAGACTTGGAGAATGCTAAAAATTATTATTTCTTCCCTTTTATCTGTTATATCAAAATCAAATAACTAACCATTGATTAGAACAGAATCTGAGTTTCATGATAACGATTTGGTAGATATTTTAATTGAAATACATTGTAAAGATGAAAAATCCTTCAAACTATTCACAACCCTTCAATTGTTTTAACTAGTCAGGAAAAAGTTTCAAGAATTCAGAAATGATAATTCTTTTTCAACGAAAAAAAAAATTGGAAGGCTGCGTGCATTTACCGATCTAAATGATCGATTTGTCTTTTTTGCACTGACATCTTTTTTTAAAGTGATGCTAATTTTGTTTCGCCGGTTCATCAAATAATACCGCAAAGATCAAACATCGAAGTGGCTTGATTAAATAACATAAGTTAAATGAAGTCTGATCTGTATGTACATATACTGTTTTTGCGTTTCTTGCAAGGTGATAATTAATCTTTCATGAAATTCTTTAGTTTTAAATGGCATGCAGTTCGTGTATAAATTGAAATTGGAATCACCAAGGAAATACTTTAATCGTTTTTAAATATTTAAATCATTCTCACTTAATAGAATTTTTAAATTATTGCCGATATAACATATATTTTGATAATACAAAAAAGCCGTTATTCTGGATTATACAATATATTATTCATATTACGATGGAAAAGTTTAGAAAATTTGAACGTTACACATTTTCTTTCAAAAACGGTCATCTTATGACACGTCCATCTAGCATTTTTCAGTTTATGTAAGACTTCTTGAAAGGAGAGTTTATAAATACTTTGGTTTTTTTAATTAGAATGATTGAAAATTTCATGCATTTATTTCAATTCAGAGGGATTTCAAATGTGTATATTTATATGTTCATAAAATGATAATATTGTTATTTTTTAAAATAAATATATATATTTTTTTATGAATTTTAACCATAAAAGAAAAATGAAGATATACTCGATCATCTCCATCGTCATCGCTTTGGTAGCAGTCATTGTTCTCAAAACGTCAGCATCCAAAGAAAAGTCCAGAGGACTTACGAGACTCGTCGGACAACAGCCATTGCTATTCGGAAGGAGGGGAATGAACCCTAACATGAACAGTCTATTCTTTGGTAAACGGGCCGTGGACAGATCCACACTGGATGATATCATTGTTGAGAAGTGCTCTCGAATAATGGCTGCATGTCAAGAATACGCACATGAAAGAATGGGTGAAGACGACATTTAGTCTAATGTGTTGATTTTATGAACAAAACGAAACTTGTATATTGTTATCTCTTTTATCGCTGTACAATCTACGGAGAATTTGAATCAAATTGTAATAAGCATTTTAGTCAATACTTTTTTTTAAAATTGATGACAGATTAATAAACAAAGCAATTGTTTCAATGTTATCAAAATAAAACCTGTTAATTGCTAAATATGCTTTCTAAAACTGTTTGTACATCGTTGCTTTTGGTGATTTGATGATGTCACATACACATGTCACGGTTTATGAATTTATATGAAATACATAAATGAAAAACATGTACTTCAATGCTTTGATTGATTTCATTCGCATGGAGGGCCGCAATGTTAATAGTATGCTAAAGTTTGGTAAAGTAATACAGACTAATAACTGTTAGTATATACTGATTTTTTTGTTATCCACTTGATATTAACTTGTCACATAGTGATACAAGTAATGTGACGAATAGATGCCTGTTCTCTTTATCTTGAGCAAATGTTACGTCACGGAATGTTATTAATGATACTCATAAATAAAAGAATTCCCAATATTCTTACACAATTTTTAAACCAATATGTGGATTATTTCTAGGCACAGTCACATATTTCGTGAAATGAAAGCAGACACTATTTCGTTGACTTGTAGGGTGCTAGCATTCTTCTGAGGAAAGCACGACTCGATTAGAAAAACATTAAAACGACCAGAAATATAAGTCCTTTTTACACTGAATGAGAAAATAGTCATTGGTGACTGCAGAAATAGCAGAGAATCAGACAATGTTCCCATTCTAGGGGTTCATAACCGGTGAATCACAAGGAAATTTAATTCTTTAGGACCAAAAATATCTTAATAGAACCAGAAATACCATTAGTCTTTTAATATGAACAATGTCATATCTAGCATCCACGAGATGGACATCACACAAACCGAACAATTAATAGTGATCCATTTGTATACTGAATTCAAATAAGTTATTGTTAGAGAAAGACTGTACTATCGGTGAGCGTATATTTTCATTACACGAATAGACGAATAAGGAATTTGAAATCTTTTTGAAAATTACCGATTAAAAGAATAAAACGAATCTATGAATGACATTGAACAGCATAGCTATGAAGTCATGAAGAAATTCATTAATTTGATGCCATCAAACATATACTGATTACTCAATCCACATATATAAGCCAACCATAACTTTCCAGAGGAAAACAGCAAACAATGGTGAAACATCTTTTAGATTTAAAAGGACTATTGCGTGTTCAAAACGATTTATTTTCCACACACCTCGTTTGCCTACGGCAAAATTAAGTAAAAAAGTAAAAATACTTCATAGAAATCCCAGATCTATCGAATTAAATCAAAGCGTTGATTGTTGGATCAAATTAATCATTGATAAAAGAGCCTGCTAGTCTCCTGTAACCGATTTGAAAACCTGTGTACAGTTATACAGTCACGGACAATTAAAAGTATTTAAGTCGGATCCACATTGCCGTTTCGGATTATGGTTATGTTTTTTAAATGAATTTTTGGTACTAAATTAAGATCAAGATAAGGGACACGGAGACTTCATTAAGAAAATCTAATTTATAATGACGTGTTCGCTCATAAATTTGATATGCCGGAAGTTGTAAATTGCAAAATTTAAAACTGTCACCTTAACAGAGAGGAAATGAGATTTTTCCGGTTTGGATTTTCTCAACGAACAACAGTTACGGTCTACAGATAGGAAAATGGTTCGTCTCTGATATCAAATATTTATAAAAGAATGTGCTAATCCGTCTCACTAAATTGCATACAGCAGGCAGAAAATAGGATGAGTTTGAAAGTGAAATTAACCGATTTTTCGATCGACTCAGTTTATCACAAAATTAAGAAAATTTATTTTGATTTGCTTGAATAGAGAGACAATATTGACAGCTCCTTTAGGAGACTGGATGAACAACAAATTAACCATCAAATATACCTTAAATTTTTAGACTTGGTTATAAGTCGTAAACTATTGAATAGGGAAAAAATCCAAATATTTTATCATAAAATAAGAATATTTCCCTATCATTATGTCTTTTACAGAGCTCTGTTTCTCAAGGAGAATGACATTGTCTGAAAAAATGGTCAGGTCCATCCAGCCCTCATAAGATATGAAATATTAGAACCATTTTAACAAGAGCTTGGACTTAAGGTGGTTGTGTCAAACACCAATGTGACGTAGGCCTGTCTATTTCATTGCTAGATCTCAGCAATGGCTTTTGAAATCAACAAGATTTGTCTGGCTTTTGAGATAAGACTACGCAATTAATGCATATTTTGCTTGAAACCACGTCATTTTTAACATGTTTTGACGCAAGGAATAGATAGCTAAGCCCTACTGAAAGTCCAAGGTCTTGTTAAAATGGTTCTCCTTCTGTGTGATTACCAATTCGGCGGCATGCAGGGTCAGCGATTTTCTTAACACGTCATAGTTTAGTACCTTTTGATATAAAATGAAAGAACAAGAAACTCTTCAATTATGGTTAAGAAACCCCGTTGCCATGACATCAAAAATTAAATATGGACAAAATAATCGCTTCTTTAGATCAACTCTCGGAAATGACAATTCTTTAGTTACCTAAGACAAACTTTTTTGAACACATTTTGGCATAAAAATACTGTAGGAACTTATTCGTATTAATGTTCATTACATTGAAAATGTTTGGAATTTTAAAAAGTCATATTTTTCTTTCTTTTTGACAATTGAACAACGCAGCATAGAAATAGTTACCCAAGTTTGCAATTTAACCGGATTACAGTGTCGGCACAATGATGTCGTAGGAAATTATCTTTTAGGCATCAAAATGACCACAAGGAATTTTGAAATGGTTTTCTTAACGTCGTTGAAAGACCACATGTAACTGAATCGATGTAATAGCTAATCAAAATTCATGCAAACTAAAATAGAGAATTGGTCCCTTAAAAAACCGAATAAAAAACCAAATTAGTATTATAAGTGGATCTTTGTCGGAATGAGTTGTCACCAAAATTGACTCTTACAAAGTCAGGATTCTTGCCTCTGACATTCTAAAAATATGCTTCCGGACCAAAAAAATCTTTTGAAGCATATGCAAGCACACAAGATATGCATGGAAGATTCACAGTAATCTACTGTTATCATTGGTATGACCTTCTGAAATACCGTTAATTCATTTAAACTACTTAAGTTGTGCAAAATATAATTCAATATCTGGCTATTTGTCATTCCTATTTTCTATGAAAAAAAAATTCAAAAATTTTATGAAGGACAGTATGCATTGTTAAAACGCACTTTGAAAATTTCTTTTTAGGTGCGTTAATTTTGGGACCAAGTCAACGCACTTTGAAAAAAAAAAATTTTCAAAGTGCCTTCATATCGTCGATATTAACGCACTTTGAAAAAAAAATTTTCAGGGTTAGGTCAAAATAATTGATACTTTAATAGACAATAAATGATTGTTTCATCCTTTTTTAGCTTAACATGATTTATTTTAAAAAAAACCCATTGTATTCTCAGCTAACTTGATAAGCAATGTCTAGATGAGAATTGTTTCCTTTTTGTTCTTTGGGAGATTTGAATTACCCAAATATGAAATGAACTTCATCGCTAAGTAACTGTATTTTCCTTTTTTGAGTATGCAGTAAATTTACTTCTTACCTGGTATATTGGGTCATGCCAGAACGAATATGATTTAGATATATTGATAATGGAGATCAATGTATAACATATTTCAACTGGCTTATTGCATGTGTTTGTAAACAAACATGATGTGAACAAAAGATACGTTTGTTATCTTTTTTTAAAGTGGGTTAACTGAGTACAAAATTTAACGCACTTTGAAAAAAAATTTCAAAGTGCGTTGATTTGGTCCCAAATTTAACGCACTTTGAAAAAAAAATTCAAAGTGCGTAATTTTTTCCAAGTGAGTTGCAACAATGCATAGATATTATGAGTTCTGAAAACTTGATTAAACTCATATTCTTGATATGCAAAAATGCTTACTCAAATAGTAGAAAGACAATTTTTGAATTTAATTAACAAATACATGCATGAATATATATCATAACGATAGTGCATGATGTGTTGTATTAAAAGGAACAAAAAAGGCCCACATCATAAATATTAGAAAAAGAAGTAATTGGCAGGCAATAATCTCTCTGTGATCCCCCTGAATGATTAAATTTAAATCCGCGTATGCGTGTCAATGTATTGCACAGTGTGTACGGATACATTTATTACACGACAGCTTAGATCATTAGCAACCCGGACTTTCTAGACTTGTAGTAACCTATGCACATATAATCATAATGTAACAAATCATCTGAAGGCTTTTACTCATAGACACATACATGTGATATTACTTTTTGTTCTTGTAAAAGATGTCTTCATTTGTCAAAAGTTTCTTGATATTGTTTGCAAGTATGGCCGGTCACCGCACTATTGGGGGTAAGTATCCCATAATAATCAAATGTAAAGCAAATGTATAGCAAATTGTTTTGGAAAATTTAGTGTGACAAACCGTTTTACATGCTGCAGCCTCGTGCGGAGGGGTCCTGACAAATTCCTCTGGGACGATTATGTCACCTGGCTTTCCGGTAAGCTATGCCAACGACCTGTCTTGTGACTGGGATATCATCTGTCCAGGTGGTAACAAAATTATCCTGACGTTCACGGACATTGATGTTGAATACGCGGGTAGTAATTGTTTTGACAGCATTAAGGTAAACCTAACAATAAAAGATATATATATATATATATATATATATATATATATATATATATATATATATATATATATATATATATATATATATATATATATATATATATATATATATATATATATATATATATATGAGCAGGCAATGACGCAAATTAAGAAGTTAACATCAACTTTCGAAGAGAGAAAAAAAAAACACAATCATTTAAACTGGTAAACTTTGATTAGAATTCCAAGAATAGAGAATGTTTATAGAATGTATATATTTTGTTAAATTACTCATAGATATTTGAAGATATAAATGCCTCTTCGACCTATGAGGTATGTGAAGGAATTGATAGTGCAAGCGACAAAGGATCCTCCATTTTGTTAAGCTCGTCGACCGTCAGAATCCGCTTTACCTCGGACTCGACCGTCACTAGGAAGGGGTTCAAGGCCAACTATACTTTTGTTCCAAACAGTAAGCTTATGGAAGCAGGGCAAACGATGAAACGTTACTTAATTGTCAATTTGATGAAATAAGCTTTAAAGAAAAAATGCCTACAGCTTATTTGGGATTGAATCAGGTGCTTTTCACTGAAAGTCTTAAAAAATAAAAGTGTTATGCCGCAGTTTAACGTGACCAAGCAAAATAATACAAAAAGTGCATTAAATTGATCACAATTAGAATCATTTAATTATCTTCTTAAGTTGAGTGAACAGGAGGGACAAAGAATCTAGATATCATCAACCATCTTCTATAATTGGTGTTTTAGATTGTGTATATGAATACAATACTTCATCTGGAATCGTTTTGTCACCAAACTATGCCGGTAGATATCCCTCAAACATACAGTGTGTATATTCATTCACTTTTGGGGCGAGCCAGCTTTTGTCTCTACGATTTCTGTCCTTTGAACTCGAAAAGGAGGTCAAGGACGGATCCTGCGCCGATTTCGTCAGGGTGAGTGTTTATAGTGAAAAAGATAGATAAACTATAGTATTTTGGTATTCGTTTTAAAAGTGTATATAATTCTACACATTTATCTGTAATAATATTTCAGCTAAGGAATGCCGACTTAAAAATGTATGGGGAATTTTGTGGCAAGACGCTTCCGCGAAGCTTCTCTTTCTATCATGGAAAAGCGTTGATGATGTTTTCCAGTGACAAAACGAAAACCGAGGCAGGATTTAGTCTTGCGTATGAAGGTACATTTCTTGGAGCATAATGATTGTTGTATAATGTTTGTTTATTGGGACATATGCTGTTTTTCTTAAACTCGACCCAAGGTTATTAAATATTCCCTTAATTTTTTCTTAATGCAAGAGGTGAATAAAATGCAAAACCGTACAATCATTGAAACTCGTGGATGCCAATTTTCATGAACTGTAAGTTTTTGAAATTTGTTGGGATTTGGTTTTTTTTTTTTTTTGGATTGGCTTCCATGTGAGTATTTATATAATTTATCTGGAATGCAAGCTTACGGGTGACGTGCTCCTCGGAAATCCACGAAAATCGAATTGCGAATATCAATGAAGTCACAATATTACAAACTACATGTAATAAGTAGAAAAAACACCGCCCCGCTCTATTGCCAACAAAGCAAATAGTTTACTTAACAAACAGCAAACATTAACTGTCTTGCATCTTAATTAACCTTCTTGAAATACTAAAAACATGAGCTTCAACTGAACAATTGTAGATTTACTTTGTATCTTAAGCTTGTTAAAATATGTTTTTGTCGTCGTTATTAAAATACTAGTATTGACTAAATTTATTCACTTATCCTCAAAACAGTGAAAAATATCACCGAATGTCTCCAGGATCCGTTAGGGGAAAGTTATGCAGGTCAAATCAACGTCACTAGTAACGGCAGCGCATGCGCACGGTGGGATGGCACACTTGCAATGAAAAACGGGTTCAGTGAATTGTTAGATCAAGAGAACTACTGCAGGAACCCTAATAACCAGCCAATGCCTTGGTGCTTCAATGCGGCGACCGAAAATCCCGAGTACTGCAACATCTCATTTTGTGGTAAACGGCAATCCATTTTCTAATTTTATTTGACGTGATTGGGTGTGTCTAATATTATATTGAAAATTATTTTCATTATAATTTGCGCTTTGATAAATATAATATTTACCTTTCGGAATACCTATATGTAAGCACATCTAAGATTATCTTTACTTTTAAATTCAACGAATTCTGTGTACTTTTTGTGTATTCATACTTGTGATCTCTACTCGTGAAAACTGCATGGGACACTTGTGCAAAAATTTCCGATATAGTTTTGCAAACTTTAAAAAATCGTAAATATATTATGATAAAAGCTTTTTATGGAAATACCATTCAGACTTAACGACCACCACACAGAAAACGACAACAACAACGACGACGACAACAACAACAACAAAACCAATAACTACTACAACAACAACAACCTCCAAGACGACAACTCCATCGACAACCACAAGTAAGACTGCTATTATTATATAGTGTTCAGCGTAAACTCACTGGTTTAACAACTAAATACCTATGTGTTCTCTCCATTGTTATTTCTGATTCTATTTTTCAATGTCTATCTATATTTGTATGTGTTGTGCAGAAACCCAGACACCAACAATCTTATCGACCACTACCAGACAGAAGAGTAATCTAACAGGACCAGGTAAATATATGATGTCTCTTGCTGGTCGTTTTTGTAATGTTAATGTTATTTTTCTTAAATAAATAACTGTATCAGCTTTTGTGCTAAAATTCATATTTTTAAAATCTAAAATAATTTGGATAGTATGTTTACTCTAGAAAAATATGGCAAACATAAATTTTGGTTTTGGTTTGTTTTTTTCATATCTAAATATGGAAAATGTAGATTTTGTTTTCTTTCATATCTAAATTTGCTCCGAAATTTTCAGAGCCTATGGTTCTTTCGTCTACCAAAGTTTCAACAGACTTCATTATCATTGTAATTGGTGAGTTTGATGTTTCATTATGAATTTATTTTTATCGCTATTTGAACCATGTGCCTTTGAAGTTCCTGTAGTATATTAAAATTGATTTAAATACATACTGTATAATTTTTATTTTAGTGGTTCCGGTCCTGCTTTTGATACTCATATTTGGAATTGCTATTGCAGTTGTTCGCTTCCTTGTAAAGAAAAAGTAAGTTGTGTTCAAGTAATTTCATTGATCGCAATTTAGCTCGATTTATAAATCCTGCAATTTTTTTTTTCATTTTACAGAAAAATGAGCGCTCCAATAACGCAACTTCGGTCAATCGTTAATCCAAACTACGTTTCCAAAGACAGCGTTGTCGACGGCTACATAGAGGCTCTCGAGAATGACGAAATTTCCCGACAATCCATCGTAGCAGCACACGAGTCAGTACTGCGCATGTCACGGAAATACTCCAGATCTCAGCCGGCTGACACCGTGTATCAGTCGTTAGAAGATGTTGGTGGCTCAGGTACCCTGGAACGAAAACAGTCGAGTAAAGAAGAGAGCCCGTATGTGGAGGCTATAAACACATATGACGTTTTGAGGCAGAAAAGAGGAAAGAAAGTTGATCCTAATGACTTCAAAACCTACAGCGAAGTATCCATCATCAGCGAAGGAAACGAACACTATGATCATACAAATACTACTAGTAAAGTATTTGAAAACGATGAAGACCAGGAAATATATACGAACACACCATCGCTTTTGGAAAATGTCTCCGTTGGCCAAAGAGCTATAGATGCTAATGTGAACAAAACGAAAACGAACAATAGGAAAAATGAAATGCCAAGTTATGCAACTCTCAATAAAAAGAGACATAGTTCATTTGTCAGCCCAAAATCCGTGCTACCGGAATTGACCAGTGCAAATAACATTCGTTATTCAACCGGAGAGAAAATTTTTAAGAATTCTAATAAATCAAATGGGGAAAACGAAAATGACCAACCTATATACAGTCAACCTGATAAGACTAGAGGAATGTTGGACGATGTTCTCTCAGTTCTAGACGAACCGGAAAACCCCAACAGCGATGATGGAAACACTGGGGGTTCCAATGAGCAACCGGTGTATGCAACTGTGCACAAAACTCGTCAAGGTTCTACTAAACACCCCAAAAAACCAAGTGTACCAGACCCGAAAGACGTAAAAACGAGAATGTCAACTAGCGAGAAATTAGGAGGAGGCGACGTCGAGTCGGAAAGCCAGCAACAACAAGATAATGCCATTGCATCCGTTGCTCCGGAGGAAGAAGAGGCCATCTACGAGGAAGCTGATGTTCAGTACGACCAACTGCGGCGTCAGCGCACGCGCCGCAATAGGAATCTTGGTGTGAAAGTGTCGATTTACAGTGAGATACTACCAGACACATCAAATGACGAAGGCATATATAGCAACACAGAGAGTGGAGGAAGAATGATCAAAAGTGAACAGGTCATGGAGACTAAACCACCCCCGTCAGTCGATGAGCCGGTGATAAAGGCTGATGCTGATTCAGAAAGTCCTGCGGAACAAGACACTAACGATGCAGTGATTGAAAGTTCAAGACTGTAAGCATGTTTGAGTTCGTGGACTTCATTTGATTAAGAAGTGTCTAATAAATGTCCCATAATACACCATAGATATTGTTTTGTTTAATTTTATAATCTTTGAATACAAGAGTTGCATGTCTTATGAGTCATGAACATGATCAGCATTTGTCCGATTTGTCCAATTTTATGATAAACAAAAAAATCCTTTTGAATTATTCTACTCAATTTTAATGTATGATTAGAAGAATAATCTTCTTTACCTTGAATTTTACAATCAATTAAGAGTAATATTCTACATCTCAGAAAGAAATACGTCTAGAAAGTTTGATAGTAAAACAGGGAGAGTTAAAAACAACTCCAATACTGTGGTTTCATCAATATTCATTGAATACCAATTTTTGTGGATTTCGTTTTTAAGTTGATCCATGAAATTTAATTTTTATTGAAATGCGATGTCTGCTATGATGTTGTATATGATAGAATCATTGACAACGAAATTACGTATCCATGAAACTGTGATGTTCATTGATTCCACGAAAAAAAAAAAGAAGAAACTACAATATACGTTATTTTGCCGTAATATATTAGCCATGAGAAATTTGAAATAACATACACACCAATTAATTTGGATGAGAAAGTGAAATTCAATATTGACGAAATCTGTTTGCATACTCTACTTTCAAATCAACATGGCCTAAAGTAATGCAACACAGAAAATATTCATGTAATTAACAAACGCCAGTGCATCGTTTTTATATAATATAGGAATAACTGAAAAATCAGACAGGGATATTTGAAGAAAGTTTATTTCACAAATTTTGGAAATCAATTTATAATTTAATTAAGATTTAAAATACTAGTATTTACTATACATCTTGAAAATATACCAGATTTAATTTACATATATTTCAAAATTATTTAGAGAACACTTTTTAAAAAATATATACATCTTGAAAATATACTAGATTTAATTTACATATACATGTATTTCAAAATAATAGAACACTTTTCAAAATCTTTCTCACCGGATAAACATGCATTGTCAGCGCAAACACTGGGTTTGTACACTGAAGGTTGTAGAGTTGTACGCGGTACAGATTACGTACATGTACGTCATTCACAATAAATGCGATTATGAACAGGATGCGCAGCACAGTTATTGCCAAATAGATAACATAAATCCAAATAACGCATTCATCATTTTGTTTCTACTAGCTAGTATACGGTAACAAAACAAAAGATCATCTTTGCACAATAGGGGAAATAATATGATTCCGGATGCATTGTCGAACGGCTTTATGCGTTGACCCTAATGAATAAATGGGCGATTACGCAGTGTACACTGTATGACAAAATCACAACAAACTGATGTACAATGAAGAAATCAATAATTCATATAGTAAACTGGGCATCGCTCCAGATTGATGGATTACTATTTGAGTTCTCCTCGGTTGAGCTCTTCGTTTGACTCGTAGCTTGGGTTCAGTACGGCGCAGGACTGTCGGGTCCTGCGCACTGACAGGATCTTCAAGTTCTCAGAGTCATTTTTTGAACTCCTAAAAGAAAAGTAAAGAAAAAAAAAATTATTAAAATAATTTGATGTTAGAGTTTTTTTTAAAAAAAATTCAAAATGAATTCAAACAAATTTAATGAAAATTTAAAGTTTAACATATGAGATGTATTAATATTTTTTTTCCTGTGAAATAAACAACCATGATTTCTTACTTTGACTTTGCGATGCAAATAACGGCAACGATGAATAGCAGGACACTGACGACGATGATAGCAATGACTGGAGGGGGGAAAAATAATGTAAATGATATAGTGCATTGAATACGTAAACGTTTTCATGACTTAATAAATGTGTATGTCAACCTCTCAATAACATTTCCGAACAGTCTTCGTAAGTTTCGTGAATTTGTAATTTGATTTATTTAATTCTGTTACATGTCTTGAACAAACCAAGCCCCACTATCATAAGTATATCTCATCAAATGTTGAAATTTTGCATAAATGAAGTTATACTTTGACAAGTACATGTATCTAATCAAATGTTGGAAAAGTCTATTCAAGTTTTAAAGAATAAATGAAAGAGAAGATGATTGCAACACAACTTACTTAACGACTTTAACACACGACGACAAACATTATTATGTTTAGTATAGTAACCCATAAAACGTTGAAAGTACAATACTAGTAATTACTTAAAGCTTCGACTACTCACTGATAGGTAAGCTGGCTGACGTGGTATTGTCATTAGTCCCAGGTCCACCCACTGAAATTGAAGTAGATACTTTAGAACAAGATAGAAAGACTCTTTAGATACTTTTGGAGTAGATACTCTAGTAGTAAGCTTTGTTGGTTATGGAAATGAATGCTTTGAATTCAAATATCTCGTTGGATGATTGATTTTTCTATTATTATTTTTTTGGCTCGTCCCATTTTAAATAAAAACCACAACAATGTTACATACAGAGCTTAAGACCTTGACTTACAACTTATCTAAACACAGTGTCGTTCTAACTTCTTAACGACGCAACAGTACAGTTATATCATATAGGTACATAGAAACCTACATTTTGCAGTGACTTAAGTTCTTCGTGGAATTCATGGGTATTTAAAATAATGACTCTCTCGGTCACAAAATCATCCGGGCAATGGATTTTAACTAAACTGTGAACATAATTATGATATTGATTCATAGTGAGGTATAAGCGAAAGATAATGTGATTGAAAGGTTTAATGTTTCTTGAGGAATCATTAGAATTTGTGATGGCTTAATTTTCGTCGATGTCGTACGTAATTCTCACTTATATCTTCAGCCATTTAATGTCTTTGATCTACGGTATATATAGGTACATGTAAATCTTCGAAATTACGTCTCAATTAATATTTTTTTTTAAAGTACACGACCCCCCCCCCCCCACGCCTGCGAATTTAAATGATTTAACAGGTCATTGCGTTAAAACCTGTTAATTATCGTGACGTTATAATTTCGTACCTCCTGGTGTTGAGGATGTGGGCGGGGCTTGCGTTGTGGATGTGGTACCAGTGGTAGTGGTTGTGGTTGGAGTGGTGGTAGTTGCTATAGAAAACAAAGATACAAAGGAACTTTAAAATACTGCTATGAAAAGGAAGTTGAACACAATGCAATAGAAAGGGTCTTAAACATATGACAAAAGGTAAGTTGAACATAAATTACGATAGAAAGGGTTCTGAACACATTGAAAAAAAAAGAAAACTTGAACATGTTGCAATAAAAATTGTCTTTAACATATTGCAACAAGAGGCTTAGGGGTCACATCCCTCACCTGAACCACAATGACCATAATTAACAGATCAGAAAAGCTGTAGACCGTCTTTAGAGTTTCAAGTACAGAATATATCTACACAACTTTAATAGTAGATATTATATTTGTTTATAAAAAATTTCATAAGTTTTTCTCTATTTATTCCAATGTAGAAACTACCCCCCCCCCCCCCCCTCCGGGGTATCATGATTTGAACAAAATTGACATCAGCTCCCATTGTGAACCCACCCTACCCCTTGGACTTTGATTAGAACAAACTTGAATCTGCCTTACCTGAGGATGCTTCCACACAAGTATAAGCTTTTCTGACCAAATGGATTTTGAAAAGAAGGTTTTAAATTTAGAGATTTTTCTCTATATATTCCTATGTAAAAAATCGACCTCCCATTGTGGCCCAACCCTACCCCCAAGAATCATGATTTGAACAAACTTTAAACTACA
This sequence comes from Magallana angulata, assembly GCF_025612915.1. Classification (NCBI taxonomy): domain Eukaryota; kingdom Metazoa; phylum Mollusca; class Bivalvia; order Ostreida; family Ostreidae; genus Magallana; species Magallana angulata. The sequence continues at coordinate 27,054,985 of NC_069111.1, read as the reverse complement.
CTACCTGAGGATTCTTCTACAAACGTTTTAACTTTTCTGGCTTAATGGTTTTTGAGAAGAAATATCAATAAATTTTCAATAATTCTAAATTATCTCCCCTTTAAAGAAAGCATGACCCGTCATTTGAATAAACTTGAATCCCCTACACCCAATAATGATTTGTGCCAAATTTGGTTGACATTGCTTCAGCTGTTCTAGAGAAGATGATGAAAATGTGAAAAGTTTACAACGACGATAACCACACTGACATACAACGGACATATTTTGATAAAAAAAATCTCACTTCACCCTTCGACTCAGGTAAGCTAAAAAGGGAACGTAAAAAAAATGGGGGGGGGGTAAACAAATTGTTTGATTAAGAATTTTAAAATATTGCAATATAAGGAACTTGGATATATTTGAAAAGAAGAAACTTTGACATCAATAACAAAATAAGGAACATAAAAGAGCAATCTGCTTACGTATGTCAGTAATATTAAAATTCAAGTTGAAACCCATTGTGTTGTTGCTGGAGGCAGAGACATAAGTAATTCTGATTTCCCTGGCTTGAACTGTGACGTTAAAAGGAGCTCTGTTCCCACAGAGCATGGTCTCCTTCATCATCTGCCCTCCCTCCATGGTCGCTACTTCTATGTCTCCGCTATGAGGATCAGTTATCTGATAAAATGTAGTAAATGAAAAAAAAAGCTTAAAAATAGATACTTATAATATGAATCCAATGTCAACGAGTAATCTAGCTCTCTGCTATCACTCGATCATACATTTATTTTGCATGATTGTAAGACATTCACTTTTAATTATACTTGGTCTAGCATTTAAATAGAATATGAAGGCCGCGTGAGTCGCGAATGTAGATAGAGATGGCGGAAAAAGGATAAAAATAAAGAAGAATGTTAGATATGCATTACTTTGACGTAGTTGTCACACATTCCGTTGACTTTAGGGGGAAGATCGAATTTTGTGAAGTCTATGTCAAACGTTCTGTGCTGGGACTGTCTGAGGGAGTAGATGCAGGTGATGTTGTCGTAGGTGACCGCCGGATAGCCCGGGGAGCGGAGAACACCAGAGTCCTCCATGATGGTCGTGTTACAGACTACAGACAGAAACACAGACATTCTTATCTACCGAACTCAGGAAAAATATGCCCCCTCCATCCCAAAACGCTTTTATAGAAAGAATTCACAAGTAAAATCTTTTTTTTGGAGAAGGTTTATGAAACAAATATTCAATTAATTCAGATTTTCTTCCAATTACAAACATTTCTATTTATTTTGTGATTAATGTACACATGTCTTTTTTTTAACTTTTTGCTAGTCGTTTGCCGTTGCTTCTTTTCTCTGTGATTTCTGAGATTATTTTTATGCAATTACCAATCTTTTCCCGGATTAGTTATCTTTATTTAATGGATTTTGGGTTATTTACCGTCGTACTGGGCTTGAAATCCTGCACCGGATAGAAAAAAATCCGACTTGAATCTAAAGCTCGTCGATCCGTAGAAAATGTAGGTCTTTGGGTTCTGTTCCCCGCATATTGTCTCAGTTCCTATCTGTTGGCAAGCACAAGTAACAGAGACAGTTAGAGACTATTACCGGTTACCGTATATCCTGTAATTTTCGCATTGATCTAATTTTTGCTATTTTCGCGATATCTTTTAAATCGCAAATAATTGAATACGCAGAAATTATATCCTGTATCATTTTCTATAAGAAAACCTTTTAATCGCAAAAAATAACTGACGCAAATTAAAAATGTATCAGTTTTTCCCCCATATTCGCAAATTTTGTGACACGCGAAAAAAACCGGATTTACGGTATTCTACATATAAGTAAGTAAAACGAAGGAAAAGACCTTTTGTGAAACGTTTCACAGAGAACAAATGTTAATTATACCTGATTTATTAATTTTTTTAATCATAAATGGATGTTGATGTTTACCTGTAAATAATCCAGACATGTGCCGTTGACGGGTTCTTGGACTTCGAAATTGAGTATGGATAGCAGGATGGGTTCGTTCTGGGGCCTGGTAATTGTGTAGTTGCTGTCCAGATTGTGTGCGTACATCCCTTGATACTGGGGAGGTGTTATTAATCCATTGTAATCCGTGAACACAGTATTCCTTTCTGTTAATTATGTAACAGCAAATTTATAGGTTGATAAAACTGCAATATAATTAATTGATATCTAGTATTTTATTTTGTATGAAATCAATCAGCATATATAATTCTAAACCCTTTATGTATTTCATTTCAAAAAAATAGAATCTATTTATAGATCATCTTGTAAATTATTCATGCATTTCAACCTCACAAAATAAACGTAATATATTCACAAAATAAAAGTAATACATTCATTTCTATTTAAGTTTGCTGCTTGTAACTGGCAATTTATTAGAACTTTTGATATAGTCCTTTATATTTAAAATATATGAACAATGAAAATGTACATCTAAGTTAAGGCAAAAAAGAATATTAATGATAATTTGCCATTGCTGAAAAGCATTTCAAACCTATTGTTTCGTATTCTGCTACGAATCCTCGCCGATTTATTGCTAAATTAGACTTGAACATTAGAGTTATGCTGTTATTCATCGATAGAATGCTAAACGGGTTCCTCAGCCCACAGTAAGACTCCAATCGGCCAGAAGAATCATATATCTGAATAAAATAATTTATATAAAAAAAAAAATTTTTTAAAAGAAAAAGGTCGCACTACTTTAACCAGAAACCATATGCACAATTTTTTTCTAATATTTTGTGATAACAACTGAAAATAATTTCAAAAAATATATATTTTCGCCATTTTTTGTGGGTTTTTTTTTCAAAATTCGTTATGAAGAATACGTTTATGTGCGTAATACAACTACATATATATCTATAAAGCCAAGCAAAGGCATCTACATGTATATCATTATGAATATACCTCCAGTAGATCGGCGCAGTTTTGTCCCGGCATGCTCGCCACGTCTTGCACAACCTCTGGTTCCAAATCAAAGACCGAGAACTTTAGGAACACTTGTTTGAATACAGGTAACGTGATGGTGTAGGTAATGTTGGCATTGAATGGGTACATCCCGCCAAAGCTTGGGGAACTTATCATTCCAGTCGGGTTTGTATAATACCTTGTGTTTTCTAAAAGTAGCATATTGTCATGTTGTAAATTTTGAACTTACCGGGTGGCAGTAAATACAAAATTTACAACATGACAACTAAATTTTGTATTTACTGCCACCCGGTAAATTCAAAATTTACAACATAACAGTATTAAGAATTCATTGTTTTTAACACAGTCCAATGTTTATGTTACAGATCACTGGTGAATTGTTTTAATCTTGAAATCATGTTGGGAATCACTGTTTCACCTTTGTTATGACGTAAATAGTTATGACGTACCTATAACATCCCAAAGGACGGTAAACCCTTGTGACGTTGTTGTGTTGTCAGAGGAGAACCTGAGCCACATGGTGTTTTGTGACGTCATCACGCTGAACCTGTCCATCTCCCCGCAATACTTTCCTAGATCTGTTCCCATCGCTGTCTCCTTCACCTGAATATGACCATTATTTTTATTGATAGTGTCTATTTATTGATAATATTGAAGTGTCATATATACGAGATACACTTTTGATGCGTAGTTTTTACCATACCGAATAAAAAAGGAAGTTCAAAATTTTAAAACATGATGACATTTTCATTGCAAACTGTTGCGTTCTTCTTTCCTACACAGTTCAAATTGGTGTAGCATTCTATAACGGTAAAAGTCGTGTTCTCCTAATTCAATAGTAATTGTTCTCACTTCTAGGAAATCAGAACAACCGGTCTCCATAAATTTGTCCTGCAGAATCAGTCTGTCCACCTTCAGGAAGATGGTGTACATGGCGGGAACCGTAATCTGGTACACACAGTCGGCGTTGTTTGGATACATGTTGTTGAGATCAGCCGGAGACGTTATGGTGCCATTCATCGTTGCATAGTTCCCTCCGCATTCTACAGAGAGAGATTAATAATTGAGTCATTAAGTAATTGAGTCAATAACTATGAACATTGAACTTTTCAAGCATTTAGCACAAGATGTTACAGTTTTATCCTTTGTGAGTCTATGTATGTAAAAATGTCCTACGGTAAGACAACCCTTCCATATGGTCATGAGTCTGTTTAGAGTAAGAAAACCGTCTCAAATGAATCTGTTTAGAGTCTAGCATGTAGAATGCCAAAAGACAATCTTTTGACTAAATATATGAAGACTTTTTGAGTTCCTTTTCTAAGGCATTATTTTGTTTTCACTACATATATTGAGTTCATGTTTGTTATAAAGGTTCTGGGCTCGTAACACAAAGCATGCTAAGATTTTGACTTAAGTAGGGTCATAAGTAGGACTTAGGCGCAATCTTAGGACCTACATAAGTCCTACTTAAGTATGTCTTATACTGTAACATAAACATAAAGAGTCTTACTGGGTATGGATGTGTAGTTGGCCCGGAATCCAGTCAAACCCCCCTCCTCGTTGCTGGCATCCGTCACAAACACCACGGTGAGGGCCTCCCCCGAAGACATGACAGAGAACGGCCGACGATTCTCCCCACAGTATGTCCCAATAACTGGACTGGAGGGGTCAGGCCCATCTAGTACCTGTTTTTGTGTGGTTTTTAGGGTATATTATTCCAAATCAACTGACATGTCAGTATACAATTGTGATTCATAATACTCCAAAAGAAATTTAGAAATAAAAAATTTATCAAATTCAAAATTGAAAATTATGATTAAGAAAAAAATGAGAACTACAGTTATTTTTGTTTGTTTGTTCTGTTCTGTTTTTGTTTTGTTTTTTTTGGTGTTCTGTTTTTAATTATTATTAATTTTTTTACTAAAATCAACATACAATTAAATTCTATCATTCCTCGTAACAAATTTTTATTACCTGAACGTAATCACAGTTACAAAACTCGCAGTCTTCCAGCATGACGTCACTAAATGTGAGAATAACCTGCTCCATCGCTGACGCCCGGATGGTCCATGAACAGTTCAGATTATTCCCGTAGTTCACCGGATAGCCTTCACTTTGTATCATTCCATTTCCCGCCATCAGCTGGTTCCCATGGCAATCAGCTATTCATTTTGTATCAAAATGTTTTATTTTTTATCAGTGTTATGAAAAATACGTATACATATGTATACGGCTTGGCGGGGGGAAACTTTAAGACATCTATTCAGGGAGAAAATTAGACAGCTATTTTTGGTTGAAATAGAATATAATTTTTCTATGCAATATGGTATTGCTGTTAGTCCTTTATCAAATATATGAAACATTAACCTTGCAGGCAAGTAGCATCAGGGGGGCACTTAATGACTTAATTACCCCACTTTTTTGCGCAGGAAAAATTGAATTAACATGGAGTTGCCCCCCCCCCCCCCCTTTTATGTGACCATGTAAAAAATTGAATTGAATTGAAAATAAGGAAATATTCAGTGAACTTAAAGTTAAAGGTATGCAACCCCCCCCCCCCCCACTTGAAGTTAAAGGTATGCAAACCCCACCCCCCCCCCAACCCCACGGGTTAGGATTTTCAGAATTATGGAAAGTAACCTTTTTCCTCTTTTTTTTTTTTTGGCTTGACAAGATTATTTGAATGAGTCTGCCCCCCCCCCCCACGCACTCTTTCAAAAATGGTGCTACGTGCCTGGCTTGTTAAACACAACTACTTTTTTTATAATCAGCAACATTCATTTCAAAAATATTGTGCACGAAGCAACCGGGATCACCACTTTTTGACAGTTTTTTTTTAATTATCGCTGATATAAATAGAAAGATTAAAGCGAATTGCCCACACCAATTTTTTAAAAATTTTATGAAATGTTGATATAAAAAAATAGTTTAAGATACTAGACCATCCCCGCCATCCCAATCATGGATAAGGAATTGAGAATCTGAGGGATTTGGAATTTGAGAATCCGAGGTTTTGTCAAGTAAGTGTTTTTTGTGCCGCCTCCCCCCTGACTTTCAAAAACCATGTCAATATCATCACTTACCTTTTACAAGAAGCGGAGATACAGAAGCCAAAAGGAAGAAAAAAAGCATTTTTCTTTTCCCGATGAAAACAATATTGAATTATTGTAGTCCTTTGCAAAGTCCGGTTGTCAGTTTTTGTTAGTCACGTGACGGATCAGTAGGAAGTTACAATCAACTTCGTCAACATCCGTAAAGTTATGCAAACTTTTCTATCTTTATATTGGCGTGAAATACATAAGTAATATATTTTCTTCATTAGACAGGCTCTTCTTATAAAAAAAATAGATTTAAAAAGGGGCAAAACATGTATGTTTCATTAATGCATTTATATAAATATTTTAATAAAACCAATAGATACATTAGTCACTTGGTTTCGTTACTTATTTGAGTCTGACGCACTTTTGGGGCGATGATGTCCGTGTTATTTTCTGCGTCAATGTTCATAAAGATTATTCTTTATTGTGTAACGATTTGGAGTCCATATCCTAGACGCATATGTAATGTGTTGGAGGATTCATCATTTCTTGTTTTGGAATTATAGACATTAAGTTACATTTTTAAAAACAGTTCACAGGTTGTTAAACTTTATAAACTTATGTTTTCTTCGAAAATGTTTGCATTATGTTACTGAGCTACTTAAAATATCATTTTATCTTAAAAAACGTTTTACGTTTACAAATGTGTGTCTGCAGTGTTTCTGAGTATTTTATATTCATTGTATACAGATGAATGCAAAAGGAAAATTTTCTTATATTTAAATTGAATTTAAAGATAATTCAACGTCAATAGTTTGATTTTTTTAAAATCTTCTGTTACTAAAACATGAATGAAAAATAACATTTCCATCCATCTTCACTATTTGCTGTTTTAAACAAAATGAAGCACTTAAAGCTCTTTCCATCTTAGTTTGTAGTGTATTAGGGGATTAGTCATATTTATTTAAACATATTTGAACACGAATCTATTCGAAATTTTGCTGATTTCTTAAAGTTAGTAAGTGCTTTTAATTGAAAAAAAAATGTAATAAAAAATTTAATGTAAAAGATAATAGATATAAATATTGCTAAATAATATATCATAATAATAATAATTTTAATTTTAAAAAACCATTCAGTGTGGTCGATCTTGAATCATAAGCAAGCAACACCATGTAAACAATATTGTCAGCTATAGAGTGTTGTAATATAACATATTATTGCTGCCTATAAAAGAACTTTATGTTTTAACTTTGATTTTTATACATGTATATTTAAAGCTGTCGCGCGATCCAAAAAGTATAATTAATTTGCCATTTCACTCTTCTGTAACTGTATATTTCTAGTTTTATCAAATATATTAACGGGAAAAAAACAAATATGTCTTATCTGTTTTAAAAATATATTTTTGTATCGGTTAGTGACGGAATTTTTCTGTTAATTGTGAAAATCAATTGTTCTTTTGCGGAAACGAAAGTATGATATTCATGCGCAGACCCAGAAAATTAGACAAAAAATCCCTGTGCGTGGTCCGAGGGATATTCATGCTTGCCGGGGGAGGGGGGTCCATGGTATATTTTCGCTAATTTTACTATATAAATGTAAAGAAATTTGAATTTTTCAGTGGGAGATCCCCCCGACTCTTCCTTTAGATCCGTGCATGATATGTATCAATAGTTAATAACACTGGTTTCTATGTATTATTTATTGCAATTGTCAATGGAGAGGGGCAATAATTATTTTATCTTCGTTTTGCGTAAGTAATCCTTACTTACTTTTAAATTGCTCTTAATTCACGACTTAAGAAAGACACATTCTTAATCTGCATACAATAGTTGATTTTCAATAAACAATCAAACATAAAGGGGCTTTAATCTAAAATTTCCTTAAACCCAAAGTCTCTTATTTTCATTTGTTTGCTGGAATACAATCCCCATCTAAAATCATTTCTTCAAAGTAAAGTGTGTCTTATTTTTGTAAATATGATGAAATTTTCCTTGATAATGAAAGTGAATTTATTAAAACTAGTTAGTAAAGATAGGGCCATTATTAAAGAACGATTAATGGTAAGAGATTGAGGCTCTTGTTTTTTATGTTCAATTTATAAAAACCTTAATCATTTTGCATTTGTTTTACAAGTTTAGATGATTTTAAATGTAATTAACATTTGAAATAACAAAAACTGTCAATATAACGTCATTTCCGGAAATATGTAAGTTTTATTGTTGGTGCATATGTTACACACTTGTCGTAAATCCAATAAAACGATAAAATCAGAGTCATGTATAAACCATTTTTATATTCTTTCAAATTGTAAACAAAAACTTGATAATTAAGATATGTACAAGATATAATAGGCGTTAAGTTTGCTGATGGGATCCAGTAGAAAAATCATAAAATACCCATTGATATCATTTACTTCGTTGTTCTGTCAGTTCTTGATAGAGTGTCATTTATTTATAACGTTTCCCAGTTTGGGACTTGATTTGGGGCTATTTTTGGGACTGTTTTTCTGTGACTTTGGGACATCGTAGACGCCTGACAGAGCTGTTGGGATCAGTGGGGGCCTATCGTACATCATCTGCCCGGGGAGGGGCCGCTCGTTAGACGGTGGGGGTACGTCGTACATCATCTGACTACTGGCAGCAGAGTTAACGTTGCTCCTGGGAGCGTCGTAGTCATTGAGCGGTGTATTACTTCCCGGGACATCATACGTTTCTTGAGTCTCGGTATGGTTTTGAGAAGATGAAGGGGGCACATCGTACGTTTCTTGGGCCTCTGACGATTGTGATGTGTGGGATGGCGGCACGTCGTACGTTTCCTGTGGATTTAAATTCTTCTTATGACTTCGTGGCACATCGTACGGAATCTCGGGTTCCTTCTTTCTCCTTAAACTAACTTGTTGATATGGAATTAGCTTGATTCCCTTTGTCTGGTTCTCGTTTGGAATCGAGTTCTTGGGTCTCGGTTGATTCAAATGGTCATACTCTCCCTCTGTCAGAGGCATGTATACATTGTCGCTCGGTAGGTGGCGAGGGAGCGTGGAGGATGATTTACTAGCCTGGTCACTGCTCTTCTTTTTGTTACCAGGCTTGTTTACAGTCGAGTAGCCATACTTCCCTCCTCGTTTAACTCCAGTTGTGTGTTTTGGCTCATCCGTTACCGCGAACGCTTGCGTCTCAGCGTAATGCCCCGTGCCCCCCGCCTCTGCGTAATGCTGTGACGCATCGTCTGTCATGCGCACGTTTTTCGTCAGTGGCGTCTCGGCCTCGGCGTAGAGGGCCGACAGCACGGGCTGCGAGCTCGGCTCCATTGTGGTGTTCTGCTGTTTGTGTCTGGAATTTCTCGAATGGTTCTTTCTCTCCGATGGCCTCGGTCGACGCATTGGCGCTCGTTTAGAAAAGCTGTTTGAAGATAAATTTTAATTAGTGAATGTATTTGCAAACTTCTGGAGAAAGTGAATGGCAGTTGGAGTTCATGAAACAGTTTCATAATTTCAATATATGCACTGAGCTACTAGTTTTCCGAATTGTAAACTGTTACTGGGGCTTCTTGTATCAGCATTACAGGATTTTCATCATGCTTTCAAAATTGTATTTAATTCCCTTCACATTCATCTTTGATACACATGAGTTATGCCCGTTTTCTAATCTCTCTTGAATTTATTCATTAAAAAATATGTTTTAATCACTCTTTGTTACAAGTATACTGATTATATCGGGCATGATTAGAAACTGGTCAGCACTTATTGTTTGGCATGAAGACAGACGGATACTAACCTGAGTTTGACCACCATTATAGCGAGTGCTGTGACCACTATGATCAGGAGGCCTAATACTCCTATCAAAGCCATCGACATCACACTCAGTCCATTGTCTATAGAGAGTAAAACAGAAAAACAGGGGCTGGTATCAATTCACAGAATTTGACTTTTAAATATAATGAAAATTACTATTCAAAGCATGTATTACTCAAAACAAAAACTATAAATGTGTGCATCATAGTTCCGAAATATCAGTAATTAAAAACAAATCGCTACATACCCTGTGTAGTGCAATCGCATGATAGGGATACAACTGTAAAGAGATAGAGAATAACCGGTTTAGATATATGTTACATATATTAATTTTTTTTAAAAAGATACAGTTACGGAACAGTAACATTTGTGATATTCAAATTAAAAATCAAGAATAAAATAAATACCTTCGGATGTACATGACAAAATCACAGTATATAAAATAAGAACGGAATTCATAATCTACACAAAATATCGAATCGACGGTAAATTGATTGGAGGCAACTCCATCGGAAGTTTTAAGGTCGTGTGATTGCAAAAGGGAGGATATCCTAGTATAGCGGATCTGTTGTAACCTTAAAATCAAACGTCACCTCGTGTTGGTTGTTGAAAAAGGTGGCGGATCCTAATGATATCATATACTGGTAGATATATATTCGGTCCCAAACAACTAGGTCTAATTGTACATTTTGAATATTTCGATGTATTTTTAGCAAAGATGTCTGGAAAAATTGCTATTCGATTATCTTTTTAAACACAAATAATATATTTCTGGTTGTAATGTTCTATTTGATTGGCTAAATAAATAGTTTAAATATCGTATGAAGAATGTTGCCTGACTAACGTCAAAACGTATCAATTGACGTTATGAAGAGATTTTGTATCTGTGGGTTTTATCTAGACTCAATAAACAGGCACATGACATTAAAATATTTGTTTTTATAATATGATTATCCTCTGTATTTTACTTCAATAAATTATTGCTCAGGGAATCAATAGTCTTAATATTATAAAAATAAATATCTTTTCTTTTAAATTTAACGTTATGTGTGACATTATAACAGAAATTTGAAAGACAAGGAGAGTTCTACCGAATATTTACTTTTATAAATTGTGTTGTAACAGTTAACGCTTTTTTATAAAACCGGCACCAAAGCAAAAACTGACAAAACCCAATTAATTATTTTCATATATTCTCTACATAAAGTAATGAAAAAAATGTTGAATTATTACAGAAGTTATAATACTTTAAATTTGAATTTAAATCTGTTTTTTAGTTTATGATTATGAAATATAGCCAGAAATTATTAATATTGTAACGTAATATATAATTATATAAAGTATATATTATATATACCTTATATATATATCGACGTTTTGTAGTTTGAGATAAGGCGGTGCCCGTTCCTGGTCAACATAATGGCAAAGTATATATATATAGGACGGTATCCAGTAGGTCTAATTTAACATAACGTTATACATATAGTTTATAAGAATTTGTTAATAAGTATTTTATTTTAAGGATATTTTTTGGTGTAAGAGCCCTGCTCGGTCCCTCATCATAAACAACCAATCAAAATTCGTGTTACATATTCTCTACTATCTCTCCTTTGCGAGCGCGAATAAAGCTTTATTTTTGCGTGAAAGTAAGATTAATTGCTCAAAACTATTTCTTGTAAAATCCACACATTAAAAAATAATGTTTATAAAGATTATAAACTGTTGTTTTCATAATCGCAAAATACTTTCCCTTTTGGTACCTCACTACCTGTAATAAATATTCATAGTTTACAGAAATATATCGGCAGCCATTTTGATGGAAGACATTTGCAATTATCTTGAAATAGAATTAGAAGGAACAAAATAATCAACATTACCAACACAATGTGAAGGTATGTACAATTGTTTGGAAACTAAAGTGTTAACAAGTAGATTATTAAAATGAAAACTAGATTTTTTAAATTTTTAACATAAAAATTATATGTAAAATTTTAACGACGAAAATATGGAAAAGTGAAAGAAAATCGATCAATTTTAAGTATGATATAGAAATATGAATAGTCTAAAATAGATTATTTTCACACAATTCATAATTTATATCATTATATAGCTATAAATCTATGTATTTTGAATTTATTTACTGTATATTTCACTGTATCATTGCTTCCGGTAGCAATGTTTACATTGTCGTGTTGAACGTATCAAAGCTGTTTCATATTATTTACTGTGTAAATCCATACTTGGCTTATAAATTTATACTATAGTGGATTATCTTTGATAATTTATTATTTGATACACATCATACATATTGTGGTAATTTCTACACTTTGGTTTATCTCTGAACAGAGGAAATTCTAGTTGCATCGTAGTTTTTTTTAACATATTCTCTTTATATTGACGTTTCTTTTTATGCTATTTATTTGCAGAAGACCATTCATTAAATTCAGTTGACTAAGTAATCTTAACTATATTCTGTTCCAAATTGAAATTTGACTAACAGAAGAAACCAAAATTATTTATTACATTTGAATTGAACTTGGTCGTTGGAACTAAATTAGAGAAAAAATGTTACCTGTCAGACATTAAAAGAGATACATATACTGGCTGTAGATCAGTTTTTCTAAGTTCTACTGGCGTGCGACCAGTTCTCGCCAAGTACCATTTCTCGCCAGTACATTGTGACATCATTTTATCAACACATAAAATAATAGACGAAAAATGACGTCACAATGTACTGGCAAGAAATGGTACTTGGCGAGAACTGGTCGCACGCCAGTCTCAGAATAATAAGAAAATAATTGATACCTTTTTTTTATTCAATGTTTTTTTTTTTTTTTGCAGAGTTCACAGAAAGTTTCAACTCCCTCCGTTTTGGAGATAATGTATGAAGGCAAAAACATTCACTATACATCTGGAGCTGATCACAAACCCTTATGTTCATTTAGTGCCAAAGTATGTAATCAGCACCGCCTCAATGGATATGGCTTTTGTGTACGCCACATTTTGGAGGACCCCACAGCACCATTTAGGCGATGTGCATATGTGGCCAAGTCCAGTAAACAAATGTGTACCCAGGCAATTCCTCTGCATGAAAAACGAGAGTAGGTGTTCTTAAATAAATGCTTTTCAAACAAACCATAGAAAAAAGTTTACTCTGATTTTGAAAATATGATGTTTAAAAAAGATATTTTATCATGGTCAAATAATACTATATTTTAGCTTACCGGTAAATGTACTGACTGAAAGCAGTTTTTATTCATACCCAGTTGATGATTTGTTCTTAATTGATTTCTTTTTTAATCATTGTATATGGCGTTACTAGTTAGTATATGTTTTTTTTTTACATTTACCAACAGATATTGCAACAATCACATGCAAGTCTTGGGAATGCTACCAAAGAAAGAAAAGAAACAAAAGCCCCCAAAACAACCCACAGTGCAGCAGATGCCCATGGTCCCAAGAGAAAAGTTACCTTTCAAGGATAGAGTGTCCAGATTCAACTCGAGCAAAATCAACTGTGCCCCTCCTGGAAATGATCTCAGAAGATTAAGTAATGTTTTAAAAAGTGATGTGTTTAATGTAGAGACAGAGGATGTAGATGATCCGTACGCTTTTCCTGATCCCGGTGGTGAGGAGAAAACCAAAACAACAGTGAATACTATTCTTCCCTCATCTAGTCCCTATCATGAGGCCCCTCTCTCAGTTGGATCTCAGGGTTCACATGGTTCAAAGTCCCCGGGAGATGGGGGAATGGGAGTGTCCTCCATTGCCAAACTCTACCCAGAGCTTGCTGAAAAACTGGAAAAAATTAAACCCAAGTTTGATACTGGAAACAAAAGCAAAGAGAAGGGAAAGGCCAAAAGCTCTCGAACAATGAACAGACTACAAACCAAAATTGCTCAGAACAGAATCAAAGACAAGTTAAAACGAAACCAAGAATCAAATTCTCAGTCACAATCTCCTTGTTACAACTTTAATAGTTCATCCTCATTAAGTGCTGTTAACCATTATAACTTCATTGACAGAACAGTGCCAAGTAGCTCCACTGAAACTTCACCTTGTCAGCAAACACCAGGAATTCTGAATTCTATTAGTCATAAAAGAAATTCTCTTCCTGTATATATAATGCCACAGAGTGTGAATGGTCTCCCGGAATCAACAACAAATTTCAATCTTCCAGGCCACGGATTTCTTCCTCAAGGAATCCCCCATGGAATGCCATTGGAATTACTACCTGGAATGCCCAACTCGGTGCCAAAACTACCAAAAGATTTTATCAGCTCTGAGATGGTAATGGGACTAAATAGTTTTCCAATTCCGCCGCAAGAACAAATTCAAAATCATGTGGGATCAACATCTCTACCTCTCAGTAATACTGTTGCTCATCTGTCCACACAAAATTCTGTGAAAAACAAGGTTTCTCCTTTGGGAGGTGAAACACCAAAGCAGAAAAACATTCAGGAAAATGAAAAGTTTAATACAATGATACCAAGTAAACAGCAGCCCCCGCCTGTTCCCCCTCCCCCTTCCTACTCACAGTCAGTAGCCTTAGGATATCCTCCCTCTGTCACCTCATTGACCTCAATGCCAGAAATTAAGGTGGAACCCAAACCTGTGTTAGGGGCACCTCAGGAGGATATTCCCCCACCGCCACCATACGAAAGTAAGCCTGTGAAAAATACCAAGTCCAAGAATTCTACACAAAGTCTGTATGGCTCCAATGTGATAAAAGATCTCCCTAAAAAAGATATTACACGACCTCACAAATTTAAGATGGAAAGTGATAGCAGTGCTGTACTGAAGAAAAAGTTCAAGAAGGATATGGAAGTCCTGGACTATTACCAGGATGTTGTGAAACAAAAGAGAGAAAACCACGATCTTGTTGGTGCAGGTGGGATATATTGTCTGTTCATAAAGATGTGAACATAGATGTTTGTTTTATTCATATCTCTAAATAATGAAGAAAACGATGCAATTTTTTGTATTGTTTATGTATAATGGATTGATTGAATTGTCATTATATAAATAGCGCCTGTTTGGGAGGGTAACAGTTGAAATTGACACCCCGAGAAAACCATTGTCAACCGACGCAAAGCGGAGGTTGACAATGGTATTCGAGGGGTGTCAATTTCAACTGTTATCCTCCCAAACAGGCGCTATTTATTTTGTTATACTGAATGTCTTTTTTAAAATTTTTAAGAAAATTTTACTGCTTTTATATAGGAATAACGTGAATTCTACAGCGAACCGTACGCGCATAATTTTCGCGCATGTAACATTTTTTAATGTTGTGCGTTGCTAACGCTGAGGGTAATAGTAAATATTATTAACTGCGTCTTAACCAATCAGATTTCAGTATTTAACATGAAAGTATAACAATGTATATTGTATCCATTTTCAAACTTTATAAGAAATGTTAAGAAGTAGTTTCCATTTCCAGGCTTTGATTTTTCTGATGACACCAGTGACTCTGACAGTGATGATGTAGTGTCATGGCAACCTGACTGGTTCTCCCCCTCTTCAGACGAGGAAATGCCGGAGGATGAGGAGGAGTAAGTTCATATGAAATGATTAAGATTTAATTCTTGTCGTGGCGTTTTATTTGATTGGCTGAAAAATTAGTGGAAAAGTATCAATAGGCTTGAATTTGAATTTGAATTTTGGATAATTTAGTGTCTATATAAAGGTCAAATGTCTTTTTTACTACACAATGGATGGCAGAAAATTCTGTTTATAAGGAGCCACCCAATTTTTACTCAAACGGGGTTAAAACCATGAGAACAGTTATTACTTTTTCAATGAAATTCTTCAAAGTTGATAAAATGTAAACTGCCTCAATACAGTGTTGGAGAAAACATTCCAACAATTAGGCACAATGGCTAGTGTAAAGTGAATAAAAAAGGATTTGGTTATTAGTAGCTTATCAGCAAAGTTTTATTTAGACACGTGCGACTGGGGTTTACCATGTTACAGGATATAATACAAGTGAATTTAGGTGTTCGCTTTTTATCATTTCTTGGAAAGGAGGTTTTTATCAAATTGTATGTTTGCATTGAACAGAAATAACACCAAATATTGTAGAAAAAGTAAACATACATGTATTCAAAACAAGGAAATGAGTGATTTTATAAGCTGTTTTATCAAAAGAGATTATTATACGTGTACACAAGACAGTAGATTATTATGAATTTATAGTTATTATTATATTTTTAATAGGAAAAGAATTTTTGTATATTGATGATAACTGAATTTTGTTGTAGGAGTTTTATTTCCATTATTTGTGAATTAATTTATGGGTACTTAAAACATTTTAGACTCCATGTACATACATGTATTTAAATTTCATTTCCTCATTAATACTTTTCAGGGCTGCAGATATTCTTAGAACGACCAAACTCGCATTGTTGAGGGCGCGTTTACGACGGAGATGTTTCCAGTATAGAAAGTCTCACAAGTCCAATAACAGACAACAACTTTCTAAAAATGAAACCACGCTTGCCCTTGTTAAAGCCTCTAAAGAGGGACCCAAGGCAACAGTATCAGTTGTCAAGGAAATGATGCATCAGCAAAATAAGACAGTTGACAGGTAGAGTTATCAGTAAAACATATTAAAGCATTTCTCAAATATATAGTTTCTATATGGACTCTCTATATAGTGTAAATTTGATACCATGATATATTATGGACAGTAAACTTATTTTGAAACACATATATGAATATAACCTTGTTGACATCTAATTCTATTATGTAAAGCTAAAAAATAATTTCTCTAATCAAGAGAACTAAAACATGAAATATCTCGACAATTTATTTCTTGCTAGTTCAGCAGTAATCCACACACCAGGTTTGCTTGTATATTTACAGGGTTAAGAAGCGGAGGCTTGAGAGGCGGCAATGTAGCTACAAGTCTGAGAAAGAGGAGCAGTGTAAAAACCCTGTCCTTCCATACACAAACCATTGTCTGTCTCGTATCCTTTTCTGTCCAAGATTGACACTGGTTCTTTTTGTCTATTATAGTCTTAATGTGTATCTAATTTACATTAGGTTCATGAGGAGACCAAATTTCAAATACAAGTGCAGAGGTACGCTTGTTGATAAGATATTTAGTGCCATAGTAAAACTTACCTGCACCAGAGTAAAAGGACTAAGTGCGGTTTTATGCAATTTTTGCCCCCCAAAATCAAAGTTTTAGAAAGAGCTTTAAAATAAGATGAAAGATAGTTAAAATCATATTGGAAATAAAGATGTAAAAGTTTATCACCACAGTGACGTCATAACGTAGAAATGACGTCATGAATATTGCATTATTTTGATAAATTGATGTTTTGTAGCAAAATATGGGTGTTTTCCGATGGTTTTTCGACTGGGAAACATCGAGCGCAGGCTTGCTCAAGTACCATTTTTTAGTATGATATGTATAACTATCTGAAGAAAAACATATGTTAAAATTGCACTTGAGCAGACCTGCGCTCTATACTTCCGAATGCAAAATATAGAGCAAAAATGAGAATATCTTCATTTGTTTGCAACTTTGCGGGAATTAGGTCATTTAGATGACGTCATAGATAAAAAGCGAGTGAGCAATAATGACTAAAATCAAGATTAAAGTTATAGGCATCCTCTTTACAATGATTTGTGAAGATTTCATTCTTATACGATACTATTTAAAAATTGGTTAAAATCGGGGGCAGATATTTGACCAAACCGCACATAGTCCTTTACAGTGCTTTATAAGAATCTTCCCCTGGTACTGATGCTAGCTTCATAGTGTAAGATAAACTTGTATACATTTTAATACCGGTAAAAGGACATGAAAAGAAAAGATGCAGATTACCGGTAATATAAGTTTCACTTTTTAGCTCACCGAGACGAAGTCAGGGGGAGCTTATGCTATACCCTCGGCGTCGGCGTCCGGACCTGGTTAAGGTTTTTGTTGCAGGTCCTGTATCTAATCTATTACTTGTCCTATCTTCACTAAACTTGCATGGATGATGCATCTGGACCTACTTTTGGACTTGAAAGACTTGGATGCCAAATCTGAGTCCTAAATTTCAGATGCTGGAGGAGGTTAAGGTTGTTGGACCAGGTTAAAGTTTTTGTTGCAGGTGCCCTTTGATAGCAATATCTATGTTACTGCAGGTCCGTACTTCACCAAACTTGCATGGATGGTGTGTCTTATGATACTGATGCACCAGACAGGCTTGAGTGCTGAATCTGAGCTATAGGTTTCGGATGCTGGAGGAGGTTAAGGTTTTTGGAGCAGGTTAAAGTTTTTGTTGCAGGTGCCCTTTGATAGCAATATCTAAGTTACTGCTGGTCTGTACTTCACCAAACTTGCATTGATGGTGTGTCTTATGATACTGATGCACCAGACAGGCTTGGGTGCTGAATCTGAGCTATAGGTTACAGATGCTGAAGGAGGTTAAGGTTTTTAGAGCTGGTTAAAGTTTTTGAAACAGGTGCCCTCTGATGATTATATCTTAGTTACTACTTGTCCTAACTTCACTAGACTTCCATGGATGGTGCGTATTATGATACTGATGCACCAGACAGGCTTGGGTGCTGAATCTAAGTCATAGGTTTCGGATGCTGGGGGAGGTTAAGGTTTTTAGAGCTGGTTAAAGTTTTTGAAACAGGTGCCCTCTGATGATCATATCTTATTTATTACTTGTCCTAACTATACCAGACTTCCATGGATGGTGCGTTTTATTATACTGATGCACCTGACGGGCTTGAATGCTGAGTCTGAGCCATAGGTTTCAGATGCTGGATATGGTTTAGTTTTTTGGAACAGGTCACATGTTTAATAGATAATAGTACTATTTCCAACTTGCATAGTTGATTAAACTGTAATATGAATGAATCACAGAGGAAGCTTCATGCAGAGCTTGATCTCCATTATCAAGGATGCTAAAAAATATATCTTAGTTATTACTGGTCCTAACTTCACCAAACTTGAAAGGATGGTGTGTCTTATGATACAGATGCACCTGACAGGCATGGATGTTGAATCTTAGCCATATTAGGTTGCGGATGCTGGAGCAGGTTAAGGTTTTAATTGCTAGTGCCCTCTGATGATAATATCTTAGTTATTACTGGTCTGAACTTCACCAAACTTGCATGGAGATGCGTCTTATGTATACTGATGCACCTGACAGGCTTGAATGCTGAATCTGAGCCATAGGTTTCGGATGCTGGATGAGGTTTAGTTTTTTTGGAACAGGTCACATGTTTTATAGATGATAGCTTGCATAGCTGATTTAACTATATTATAAATGAAACGCAGAGGTTGCTTCAGATGCAGAGCCTGATCTCGATTATCAAGATGCTAAAGAAATCTCCCACCTCACTCAAACCTGCTCGATAGATAGATGTGTTTGTTGATAAATGATATAACATGATTCCTATGATATAGTATTGTATGGTATGAAACAATATTGTTTAATATGATACAATATAATATCATATGTAATATAATAAAAAGTGATATGATATGATATGATATGATATTGAATCAATTTTTTTTATATTTTATGTTATGATATTGTAACATGATATCGTTATGTATAGTATTGTATATTATGATACAATATTGTATAATATTATATTGTATTATTAATTCATTATTTTATCACATGGTATTATCACATAAGATATTGCATAATATAATATTGTATCCTATGATACAATATTGTATATTCTATAAAATTGTATCATACGATATTGTATAATATGATTTTAGTTTCTGTAATATAGAATTATATCACATGAAATTGTATAATATGATACTGTAATATTATATAAAATCGTATCATACGATATTGTATAATATGATATTGGTTTATAATATGATATATTATCACATCACTTCAAATTGTATTGTATGATATTGTAAAATATATTATTGTATCATATGATACAATATGTATAATATAATGTTGTATTATATATTTTACTTTATCACATAATATTGTATCATTTGTAATGATACAATGTTGTATCAAATTATATTGTATCATATGATACAATATCATATCATGTTTCAAAAATGATACAGCATCATACAATATCATACTATATTATACAATATAATATCATATGTTTCAATGTTATGATGTATTATGTTATATGATATTGTAATATAATATTATGTTGTTTTATAAATTATGATATTATATTATGTGATCAAATACAATAACGTATAACACAATACAATGTCATACCATACTTTACGATATCATATCTCATCATTGTTTATTATGATATCTTATTGTAATTGTATTGATTAACATATGAACATATGATTATCATACAATTTTTTAACAGATGATGTACGATATTGTGTCAAAACAGAATCCATGAATATCCAAGATCATAAAGTATGATTTTCATTTAATATGATAAAGGTGGTCTCATAAAGGTGAAGTCTCATAAGGGTGATGTCTCGTCTCGGTGAGCTTTGTAATCTGTGATTACCTATGTTTCATTCAATGTTTTGTTCCGGTATGTATATAATTACCCCAATGTTGGTTTTGTCCGTCATTGCAACAAAATGTCACTACACAATATGCTTTGATCCCGGTAAATTTTAAATGTCATTGATGGTTAACCTGTTGACCTGTAAGTATTACCAGGACTGATGTCACGATTAATCAGGTTAATTCCTTTGTTGATGTATGTGGTTTTTCCTTGATGGCTGTATAGATATAATGTACAACGTTGACCAGCAGCTGTTTGATTACTGCACTGCTAAGTTTGCTGACAACACTCAGTGCTGTACTCCAGTCTTTGATATTCGCCACGAGCTGCCCCTTTGTATGGAGCATGCGATGAAAGCGGTGAGTGATCTGAAACAAAAAAGTGTGTAAGAATAATCATACAGGTGACTGCTTAATAGGGGTGACCGCTTTGGCAGTTTTGACTGTAGTTGTTACTAATACATGTATCATCTTCCCTTAAAATTGCTATGTATTTGCTGCTTAAATTTTCTTTCCCATGATGATATGCATATTAAGACAATACATTTATTAAGAATTTTTAAAAAAAATGTTTTTGGTACATGTACATGTATTGATCAAGTATGGTAAAGATGTTCACAATTATAATTTAATTTCATATTTAGGATAACTACTCAAAAGACCAGGATTCTGAATCCAAACAGAAGCGAGCCAGGAAGAAGACCAAGCCTTCAGCCCTGACTAGACCACCTCGCAAAGGGAAGAAGAAGAAGAACGCACGTAAACCACCCCGCCCACAGAAACCCTCCCCTCCCAGCGAGCCAACAGGAATAACAGGTCAGTTTTGCTCAGCTATACTGTGTAGGTATTTGTAAAGGTAATCTAAATATTGGAGATATGACCATAAACGGTGCTCTAGCTAAAAGGTTAATAGTTTTCTCTTAAGAATTAGTCCTTGAATTCTGATTGGAAAAAATTAGAAATTTAAAATTCAGTGTTTGAACAATGAATTGATGATATTTTGTAGGAATGCCAGTATCCGCCACAACGACAGTGACTGTCAAAGAATCTCCTCCCCCTCCCACGCCCAGTAGTGCAGGGGTTACTAGTCAGTACACCACCCCACAGCCCGAGGAATCTATCAAAAACACTGTGTCTCCCGTGACTGTACCCCCCAAACCTCAGAACAGTCCCCCAGTGGCAGCCGTAGGAGGGGTTCAAGTGACCAGCAGGCAGGAGAAGAATTCCTTGTCTGAACTATCCGAGAACATGTTGGGTGGAGTCGATAACTTTAACACAGGTAAGGCTAGAGTGGTTGAAGGCAGAAAAACTTTCATATACAATGTGTGTATGTATTAATGTTAAAAAGAAAATTGGTAACTTGGGGAAGGATTATATTTTTAGGTGGTAATCAAATACAGGATTTTTAATGGATTATTGGCAATTAGTTCCTATTGGTTAATCTTATCAAAATATTCAAACGTATGGTCTTTTATTTATTATTTTTATCAGTACAAATAAAAAGTAAGTACACTATAATGGTACTTCTAGCTGTACTCAATAGTGATCATTAATGATTTAATAAAGGTTGGGCAAAATGGGCTGTGACATGATAATTTTATTCATTCATTCATTCACTTGATAATTTAACAAAATTATTAGTATAATTTGGTGGTATTTTCTGCATGATGAAACAAGTAAAATCCATTATTTTCAGAATCTCTTTTCTTTTTTCTGAATTTTTAGAACACAATAATTAATCATTTGAGTTGTATAGTTCAATACTGGTAAAAATTAGATTTGAAACTGTATCAAGTCACTTAAGGATTTTTAAAAATGTTCAAAACTTATTTATTCATTTCAGAATTACCATTGGAGCAAGCCTCAAAACTGCTTGAAGAACCAGATTTTCAGGATGTATTCAACAAACTCCCAGATGAAGCATTTAATTTATTCGGTAATAATTATTTAGCGCTTTACATATGACCTCATTTATTCAATTAAAGAATGTCTTCAGTCATAATTCTGATATTTCACATTTAGGAAAACTTTTATTTAAAGTAACTATTTACAATGTATGTTTGTAACAGGTAAAAATGGAGACTTCAATCCTACAAGTGAAGAATTTGAAGAACTTGAAAGGCATCTGGCAGCTGCTAATATGGATGTATCCAATGCTCAAAAGACGCTGGAAACATTTGATCTGGATTTGGATGAAGAGCAACTAAAACAGATTTTATTTGGTTCTAATACAAGCACATCAAATAGTGGAACACTAGGAGGAATGATTAATGGGGAGGACCAAGAAAGTATCAACGCAATTGCTCGAAGTCTGTCAGCCTCTGAGCAGTTGTTGCCGAAGACAACAACTTTATCGGAAACCAATATTCCATTTACTGGTGCTAATATGAACTCCTTTCCCTATTCCCAAATACCTGGTCAGGTTGTGACTCCTCCAAACAAAGTGGTCACTCAAAACAGTGTGATGTACTCCAACAATTCACAGTACTCTCAGTTTCAGACACCTCCTAGCTATGCTGCGAGTCATATAGTGAACAATCCCCCTGCGTATGCTGTGAGTCAGGCATTAGTGAATCAGACTCCCCCTAGTTATGTTAGTCAAGCGATGGTCCATCACACACAGCAGCCTAGTTATGGTGCCGGTCAAGGATTGCCCAGTCATTCGTATCCTCAGCATATTGCCTTGCAATCCTCACAAATTCGACCAATGGGAAGCCAATCAAACATGTCAGGAGTTATGCAGGCAGTTTCCACAGCCTCAGATTTAAAACTACAATCCAAAATAGATTCACAACAAAATGCTACGCCGATGAAGGTGGTGCTAAACCAGTTACCAGAGCTCAGTAACAAGACTTCGACTTTACCGGTTTCCATGCAGGGGTCTCTACCACTGCCTCAAACTCCTTGGCCAATTACTTCTGGGCAGGTCCCTCCCTTTCAAAATGGCTATCCTGTGCATGGAATGTATCTTCAGGGAACAAATGATATGATGACAAACTTGAAATATAACATGAATGCTCAACACACAGAACATGTGAGCCAGGTGGGTGAAGGAAGTGCACCCCCACATCACGTGACTCTCCCTCCCGCGGGAAGCTTGCAGGGGATTCCTGGCTTTAGTCACCAGCAGTTTGTAAAGTCATTTACGGCCTCCAGTGGCAAGGGCTCATGACAATAGGAGGATTTTAGTTTTTTTCACATTTTTGGCAAATGAAACATGTTTGTTAATATTAGTGCAGTCTTTTTTTTTTAATGAACGATAAAGAATATTTTTAAAGTTTATATTTTTCCATTGAAATATTTTTTGTTCCTGAAAGAATGGTAATCTTTTCGTTCTGTTGAGTTTAACATGTAAGATGTGTTACAGAAAAGATCTGACTGTTTGTGATATTGTTTTTATAGTAACGTGTTGTAGCAATGGATGTATATAATGTGATTTCATTGTTCGTGCCATTCCATAGATTTCATAGTTTTATATACCATATTCCCTCATCTTTGTATGTTTAGTCATAGATTTTTTTTATACACTGTTTTGAATTTGAACACAAAAAGTTTAGGACATAATAATACTAATATTAACAGATGTTCATTTTATAGATGTAACATGTAAAATTGTTTTGTTTGTAGTATTAGGACTGCATGAGTGAGAAAGGGTTAATTGGTTGTTTTCTGTTTTTTCTAACTGCAAATTGCTCTGAATGTCATTTCAAAGATTAATGTGTGATTGATGTGCAACCTATCTCATATAGCTGTTGGGTACTATGTACTTTGATTTTAACCACTCGTTATAGCATCAGTTCCACATTTTTCAAAAGCAT
Source organism: Magallana angulata (assembly GCF_025612915.1). Taxonomy (NCBI): domain Eukaryota; kingdom Metazoa; phylum Mollusca; class Bivalvia; order Ostreida; family Ostreidae; genus Magallana; species Magallana angulata. The sequence continues at coordinate 27,030,916 of NC_069111.1, read as the reverse complement.
CTCAGTTTTCAATGTCACTTGCTGCAGAAATATGTTGCTGATTAAGTTTTTATCTGCTAAATAAATCACAAGGGAATCTATTTTTGCAATGATGACCCGCAAGTGATTTTTTTTTGTTTTTTTTTGTTTAATGAAGTACATGTACTATTATAACAGTTATTTCAGGGTCGAAAAGTGTGTGAAAGTCTTCAATATATATAGTATCCCTGTTCTGTTTGTATTGGTGGAATTGAGTGTCTTGTGGATTTTGTCGTGTTATGTTATGGGTTTTTTTTTCTCTGGCAATTGGGAAGTTTGTGGATGAAGACAAAAAATTGGGTCATTGATACAGGGATTTTAACTTAAAAACCAATATTTACTCACCTATAGCAGTATCTCTAGCTTATTTATATATATATTTAATTGACTAAATAGAGGCAGCTCTGTGTTATGGTTGTAATATTGATTATTATCTAGTATTTATGGCCTAGGTAGGGGAGAACTCATCTACCATCATATTTCACCTGTGTGATGAATGTACTTCGTACAGCTGTTTGCATTGTTTTGTATCTTTATAATTTTGGAGAGAGAGGGAGAGAGAGAGAGAAGGACTCATAAGAATATATTTTGTTATAATGATATGTACCGGTATATGCATGTACAGTGTACATGTATTCAGTAATAGATAAGGTAGATTTTTTAAATTTTGCTTAACTATTTTTGTGCAATGCTTTGCACATCTCCCTTCCTCTCTCATAAAGTATCAAAGATCACTTCACTTTAACTTCATACAGAAATAATTGTACAGAGGAAATCTGCTTGTATATTTGTATCATGTGTATTTACAGGGGCTCATTATTATTGAACTTGCACCTGCAATACACTGTAAACACACACAATTTCAAAAGGTAGCCCCAAAAATCCAAAGTATGAAATGAATTCTTTTTTTTAAGTTTTACTTACATCTTTATAGTAATCAAAATTGTTCAAATTACTGCTATAAGAAAGTCATACATTATAATGATTTCATTTTTAGTTGATAATTATTAACACAAATATCGTGCGTATACTGTATAGAAGTAGACTTCATCAATTCTTAAATTTTTTTTTTTAAATTTTGCTTTTTTTGCACCATGGTCTTCATAAGTTACTTGCATAATACCGTACAGCAGTCCAATGATTGTGTTTCCTGTAGTGATTGGTGTGCAATTTTTCCCCCAATAATATTTCTTATTAAATTCATCATGTCGATTTTGCAAATACAAGGAAAGATGTATTGCCTTTTGACACTTTATTTTTCAGAAAGCAAAAACATTAATATTTTTACCTCCAAATTACATGTATAATGTTTAAAGTGTATTGATAAGCTAAGATAATTTTATGTTATGGTCTCTATAGGTACTTCAGTAAAGCGCCAAAGTACAAACTTTTATACTTCCTTACCAATTGGATATTGGTTAGAGAGCGAGAACTGGGTGCATTTCATACACTTGACAGTACATGTAGTAATTAATTTAGGAGGGAAATATCTTTTAGATTTGTATGTTAAAAAAATCTGTTTCAATTTTGTTTTTGCTTCTTGCATATTTTTTTTTTTAATGGAGTGCAATAGTCAATTCTTATACCAGCTATTTCAAGTAAGAAAACACTGTTAATTGCCTTTATCTCAAAAAATGGGTGCATGTCTTGTTTTTGTTTTGATGTTTTTTCCTCTTGACTTTTTTGGGGCTCTTTACTGTTATTTTTGCTGTGCAAAATATGCCGAACCAATAAGGTAATCTTTTCCACTGAAACAATGTACATTTTAAAACAAATTTATCCAATCTCTTACAAGCATTTTGAAAATTCTGTACACTCTCTCTATTCTCCCACATACAATGGTAAATCTTCACCTTTACTGGCATCACCAGACTTTATAAGGCTTAAATTGACTCAAATGTAATCCTTTTTAACAAAAATATATTGAATTTTGTCAATTACTAATATTTTCACTAGATTTGTTTTAGTTTTTTATAATATATTGATACATGGGAATTTGCAATCGGTTCATTAGTGAGGTTATCTTGTTTAACTTTTTTAAGAAGTAAAAACTGAGGCATGTTATTTAACCTCCAATTGTTCTAGCTGCATCATGTCTTATATTCCAACACTGTAATATAAGTAAGCTCTTGTCTCACAGTGTGCTGTATCTGCTATAGAAAAGATTGTGTGTACATATCATTGTTAAATTTTTACATACAAGAAAATCATGAAAAGTGTAATTCTGAAGAGCAGGCTTATCCCCCTCATCCATTAAAAGCCAAGGAGGAACCTTGTATTGTCATTTTGTGATCTGATTTCTTTCATATGAAGATGTAGAGTAATGTATGGTATACATATTTTGTGTAAATGTTTACTTTCTTATGAGTGAGAATGTTCTTGTTTTATTAAAGTTGTTATGAAGTTGTTGTAATTATATAAATTATAACATTATTGTGTTCAAAACATGACCTAAAAATCTAAATAACAACTCTGAATATAAGTTCCGATATTTGTTGTTTTGTTATTGGAATGATTTGTCCATATTGTCCGAAAATTTGAATTCTTTTAAAGGGTTGTCCACACCTTTAGGATAAGATTTGCATACAAGCCCAAATTTTTCTTACTTAGAGATACGCATTCTAGTATTGATTCTACTTGAAAATGACAGAAAAAAGGTTCAATTTTAGGGGGGAAAAATCAACTTTTAAATATATCCATTGCACTGCAGAGATAGACAATCAAATTTGGCGATATGAACAGATCACAATGGTTTGAAACTACCATGTAATGAACCATCTTAAAAAGTAAAAGAGTCACAAGTTGTCAAGAACCCATAATACCAAAGAGACATATGGCAAGCCTTATTTTGCTTTGATCAGCAAGTTACACTACATTATGGTTTGGAAGATATTTAAGAAATAAACTCTATGTCTACCCAAGTTATACAAGTATAACCTGGGATGGGTCTGTTTACGCTTTAAGCGGATTATAAAAAAGTGTAAATTGCTCAAACCCAGGTTAAAGAACATAACTTGGGTAGACATTGAGTTTATTCCTTATAATTTAATTTTCAGTAACTTACTGTACAAATTGAGAGCATTTACTTTTAAAAATGATTTTAATCTGTTCAAAATTCAAACGTAAAGTCAAGCAGAATAGTAAGTTTTTGACGGTGGTGCATTGTGACGTGTCTTGTGACGTGCAAACCAGGTTATCCAAATTAACTAACTTTTTCTATCCAATCCAAATGCCACGTTACAACCAAAATTAAATAATTTGCATGTATATAATTATAAACAAAAGTTTATAACAGGACAGGAAATATGACCAGACTGGGATTTGAACCTGGGCCCCCTAAATCTCTAGTTAGGTGCTTGACAACTTAGCTAATTGGTGCAGATGATCAAGCTGTCCTGTCACAGGTGAATGCTAAAATGTGCTACCAATGTAAATTTGACTGGATATATGGTGAACTTTCACCAAATTTTAACAAATTTATGTACCTGAAAGCCTTTAGAAAAATGGCGAATTATGGGGTCCAAATATGACGGATATCACATATAGTTCTTTTTGGTAAGTAACAGACTAATCACACAAGCAATACAAAACATAAAAGAGAATAGGTCTTTTAGAAACTTTATTTCCAATCCATGAGTTGTGTAAAAATATGTGTCCTGTAAAATCATTTTGATACCATGTCCAATCCTAATTTCACACTACCTTGTAAAAGTACATTCTTCATCGTACCATACATCAACATTTTTAATCCCCCCTATGAGGGAATTTCACTCCCCAATCGTCAATGATAAATTCGGATATTTTACAAATACAGGTCACAAAAACTCGCATAAAAATTTGAACAATACATTCTGAATGAGAGGACCACAGCCTGTGATTACTTACAGACTAGCACACCATTGTACAACATCGCTCACAATCTTCACCCATACACGCTTTCACATTTACAAAATATGTACATCCACTAGAGATCACTATGTTGTCTGAAATCCAAGTCTTTCTTTTTCTGCCTTTTCTTGTAGTTCAGCCATCCTCTCTGCTTCTTTCCTCTTGTGTTCCTCAAGAAATTTGGGTTTATCGACTGAAATTGAAAATATCCATTAATCCTTTCATGAGTTTACCATTTTAAAATAGTCTTTGAGAGGTCAAAATTCAAACATTTTATGATTTTTTAAGTATTGCCAGAGTCATAAAATGATAAGAGACTGATATAAACTTAGTCTACCAGAGATTTTTAGAATTGATCAATTTAAGTTACCCGGCCTGTGAACCAATTAAGTGTAGAAAATTTAATTTGTCTTTCATATTAACTCTGAGCCCCAAAAAACTTAATGGGGTGGGTTTGTGTTGGTTGACAATATTTTGATGGGCTTACCTTTAACATATCCGACCACCTGCACAATAAAAAGCCCCGTCAAGAGGAAATATGATACATGTAAGGCCTTCACTGATGATTGAAACAACACATCATATATCCTATGTCTTGTCCATTTCTTTGGAGGTCCTATTCTCTTCATTCTGATTTCCTGTTGAAAATGTGGAGACTTTTCATAAAGTACATGTATGTTTTTATAATAATAAATTTAAGTGATTATAACAATTCACTGAGTACCGGTAGTTCAAAAGAAAATGTTGATGAATTGTCATGATAATTAACTGTTTCATGATTTCTCTATAAACTTTCATATAATATTTTCTTGACTAACATATTTCTTGTGACAAAATTGTGACATTACACATTACTAGCATTAATTTGAAAATATGTAATGCATTGCAATGCATTACCATTACATTTAGCATTACCCCAAGCCTGTTCTTGTCTATATAATATACCGGTACACTGTAATACATTGTAGTTCATTCCCACCACTTCTCTCAGTTTTAAATTTAAAGGGGCATGGTCACAATTTTTGTCAAATTTTTATATCTTTAGTGTTTTATATACTGCTTTAGAATTTTGTTGGTGAGGCATTTCTAATAGTCAACCAAAATTGCAGTGTCACTCATCCAGTTATAGAATACCGGTATGTACTTTTTCACTTACCAAACTCAGATTGAAGTGGATTTATATGATTTATCAGAGACATAAATAACATGTCTCTGGATTTATAACACTTTTAATTAAAGATTTACCTGATCCCATCACTGCATAGTTAACAAATTACATGTAGTGCAAAGTGTAATGTGTGTGCAAATAGTGAAGTTTTCCGGATGCCTCAAACGGACACAACTGTGATTGGCCAAACCCAATGACAAAAACCTAGCTGCTGTCACCAGAGACATAAATAACAGAGATTGGCAACTCTGCCATTAGTGTGTTTTGTTGTTGAAAAATGTTACGGGACCAACCTTACTTTGAGAACTACATATTAGTAAACTGAGATTTAAAAAAATTGAAAATATATTGGCCAGCCATAAAACATCGGCAAAATCTCGGACAGCGGGTGGCCAACTGCCTCCTAAAACTCCTCTTTTAATATTGTTTATAAGACATAAACTCATGACAATATAATATTTTGAATGTTTTGATAATAGGTTTTAGCTGTTTATAGATATTCCTTGATATAATTGTTTATTAGAAAGATATACTGATTTAAACTGGGAATACTTTACAATAGGGACCACAAGATTTCGATCAGTTGCCAATCTCTGTTATTTATGTCTCTGCATGCTGTCACACAACACTCCATTGCAAGGGCTCGATCGGATGTGCAACAACTTTTGTGCTTGTGCAATAGCATGTTGTGTAACATCTGTATCATTGCATTTTCCACACACCATCATGAGATAATTAAGCCCTATATATATAAAAACAAATCGCAGGCCTGTGCTAAATCAATTATTAAATTAGTCAACATGTCAATTCCTATAGTAAGCTTAAAGAATCTTCCCTAGTTCATGTACATGAAACCGACGGTAAAGATTTGCATTTTTTTTCTTTGAATTATGATTTTTAAAAAAAACAGCTTATCATATCACAAGTATATTGTACATGTACTACAATCCTATCAATTTCAAAGACGCATATGCAATCATTTACAATGTTTTCATGGCTTAAAATTAATATGTAATTTCAAAGGAGTAAAAATGCTCCTTAAAAGAACAGTGTAGTTAAAAAAAAAAAACCTGATAAATCCAGAGACATTTTGTATAAGTCTCTGATAAATCATATACGTTATATTTATAAACGTATTTCACTTCACCACTTCAAGCTCAGTTGGTAAGTGATAAAGTACATACTCTATAAAATAGCAATAATTATTCTCTTGTTGCAAAGGCAAATAATTTACCCAAAACTGTGAATTTCAATAATTCCACACAAAACGGTAAATCCATAGGTTATAAAATGACCCAGATCGAATTATCTCTGTTTTGTCATATTTCTATTTCGTAACATTGATTTTTTCCAATGAAGCGTGTTATACTTTGAATATTATACTATGTTAATGTCCAAAATCCAAAAACTTATATATTATTCTGAAATTAAATGATTAAATAAATTATAAAACCACATACGTGACTTTGTATTCCTTTCGGCGCATGTATGCAAAGCAACTGCGTTATTTAGTAAAACCCAAATCATTAAAAACATAAATAATTTTAAAAAAATACATATTAATGCGATTTTGTAGTGTAATGTTAATATTTTTTTTGATACAAGAATTTTTTAAATATTTCTTTTTTTTTAAGTTCTCATTGAAATATATTTATATTTTTATTAATTTTTTTTTATGATTTCAGGATTTTAGCAGCACCTTATCACAACTAACGTAAACAACATGGACGCCACCGCAAATAAATTAGGCTAGAGAAACAAATTTAAACATGAGTAGACCAGATAGAATTAAAGACCCTCTTCCCATTTTGGGAGAAGATGGCACAGTCTTTCAGTACGGTGATTATAAAAGGTAATTCTGAACAACTATTTTATTGAATGGTGAAGATAAAAAAAAATAAACCTATAATTTTAAGGAGTTGTTCGTATACAAATGTGTTTGTTCCGTATAAAAGTGGATACATGTATTATGATATGCATTGAATGTTCGTTGTCTGCTCCCTAGAGCATAAACTGAACACAGACTTAAGCCCAAATTTTGAATCGATATAATTATTAAAATACTTTTAATAACTTAAGTAAATTAAGATAGATCAATTTTAACTAAAAAAAAAACAAAACAAAACAAAGCAGGGACTTATAATATTAGCCAAGAATAAATTTAAAGTATTTGCTAAAATAAATACTTAGGCTTGGAGAGATTGCAATATTGTTGGATTTACATTATTATATAGGACAGCTCCAAAACTCTAAAGATGTAAGATCCATACAAATTGCTGTATAAAACCAATCTTTTTGACAAAAATTGTCAAATAAAATACATGTTATAATTGATGAATATCTTTACAGAATGCCGCCCCAGAATCAAAGCAGTTCTCAGAGCAGAAGGACCCCAACCCCTACCAAACAGGTTAGTTTACGGTCAGTCAGCAGAAGAGAGGAGGATTCACAAGGATATGAAGAAACTATAGACATGGAGGAATTGAGGCAGTCACTGAGTCGAGAAAATTCAAGGTGAATATGCATTTATGGATTAATAATTGTCTGTATATCTGTGCAAAAAGAACAAGCAAATTGCCAGAATTATAAAGGTAATTTCAGCTCTGCATAATTCAGCAGGTAAATGAATTACAGGTACATAAACTTATACTCATATATTTTTTCCTTTTCTATATTTTAACATTCTTTTTGTAGAGTATTTGAACCTCAAGTAGAAGAAGAAAATATTCAAGGAGCAAATTCAAAAGTATCAAGAAAGGGTCACAGTATGTTTTATTTTCATACAAGTTTTAAAACTACTACTGAAGTTTTATCATTAGTTGAATTATTTTCTGTTTTGTGTATACTATATGATACATGTATTGATTTTTGATATAAAAGCATTTCAAAAAGTTGTTTGCCCAGCTGAGTAGTAATGGAATAAAAAAAGGAAAATGGAGAATTTTTAAAAAATTTTGATCAGCAATATTTAGGGTTATATTCAAGGATGTAAAATCATTGATCTTTTCTGATATTACTGAATTCATTCTTGTTACGAGAAACTAATTGTCGTTACCTGCATATATTAAAAACATAAATTCCAGATTCATGAATTATTTTAATATTTGAGGAGTGGACATCAATTGCTAAGGTGGAATGCTACACCCAAATTAAGTTTATGGCTCATCAAAATATCATTTCTCATACACGATTTTGTTGTTCAAAGAAGGATACATACTTATTTCATTATACTATATCAATCCATAAAATAAAATTTTGGTGTAGCATATTCCACTTTTAAATTATTTAAAAAAAAATAATACATGCATCTTGATGTTGATTTGTATTTTTCCAAATGATACATTGAATTATGAAAAATTGTATGTTTTAATACTCTTGAATTCAATCAGAAATAAGCATAAAGTCCATTCTTGTAGGTTATAGTAATAATGATGGGAACAAGAAGCCTCCTTTCGTTGTGTCCTCCAGTGCATCAATACCCCCGCCGTAAGTTTTCAAAGTAATTGTATCATTATTGATCCTCTAAATCAAGGGTGCGAGCATGGCATGTACAACTGTAAACAGTTTCTGTGAATGTAAATCAACAATTTTTAAATGATTAAGACTTTCTGTGCATTTAAATGTACAGTTGAACTTCGATATCTCAAACACTGATATCTCAAATACAATGGATATGTCGAAGTGATTTGTAAGTCGCAATCACTTATTTTTTAAGTATTTCACCCTTGATATCTCGAATACTTGGATATCTCAAGTATTTAAACAGTCCCACTTAGTTCGAGATAATGAAGTCTGACTGTATCTGTTATTTGAAACCATTAGGAAGCCTGTGAAAGCTCTTCCCAAACCCAAAGAGAAACCACCCCCTGAGGGCGCCACTGGTGGGGAGGAGTCTGAGGACAGCAGTGATAGTGATAGTGACAGTGAGGAGGAGGAGGAACGGAGGGCTCCAAGTCAGCTCCTCATGGAGGTACAGAAAACAGAATAGGAATATTGAATGAAAGCAATGCATATACAGGTCAGATCAGTACAATGGCTCCAAAATGGAGGTACATTATACAGTACAACAATAGTACATATACTCATATAGGATAAATAAATACAAAGGCTACATGGCAGCTTGTTATAGAAATACAATACACAAACGAACTGTACAGAAACCAATATAGTCATGTTATAGTTCAGTGATGAGGAAAGGAAATTTAACTTCAAGTTGATTTCTAGCTGTTGGAACTTGCCAACAGTTCCTAGTGGACCCTTTAGTTTCTTCCTAATTCTCGACAAAAAATGTGACAAGAAAAAATAATACTGACAGAGACAAAAATTAAAACGTGTGTGCATGAATTGTAAGATGGAAGAACGTACATGTATATGGTATAAAGATATACATTGTCTTCTTTTACATGTTTCAGTTTCTAGAATGTTTAATGAAGAAGGAATACGTTGTAGCTGCCAAGTTGTGTAAAATGAGTGAGTAAAAAAAAAATAATGAATAATTTTGGATTGAGTAATTCTCTATATTTAGAATGACAGTTGTTTACTTTAATTTACCGTATTTTTACATTATAGTTTTGATATATGAGCCCAGTCATCCTACAGCCCTACAGTTCCAGCCAGTTCTAGAGGAAAAAATTCTAATAGGTAAAATGATACATGTACGAAAAGCTTTTGTGGGCACTGGGCAGAAAATTAATGTGATGAAGGTTATTAAGTTTGGAAGACTGAACATTCCGAATGACAGTTTACAGCAAGATGTTATGCACACAATGCATTATTTTATCTGTGAACTGGTTTGTAATCATGTGGTATAATCCAGCTAATAAGTTGTAGTCACTTTTGGAATCCATGAGAAGAATTTTAAGAGCTTTGTATAAAAATATAGGAAAACAATCAAATTTAATAGCTAAAATACACAAATGGAATTTTTATTTACTAAACAATAGTTTACTGCTTTAAAAATTATATCTTTTATAATGTTTCAGGTAAATCTAATGGGTAATTTGTTAAGCCTCCTTAAACAGTAAATAGATAGAACCATTTTAACAAGAGCTTAGACTTTGGGTAGTTGTGTCAAACAGCAATGGTGTATGTTTCGCTCGACACCAGCGTCATTTTAACTTGTTTTGACATAAGAAACAGATAGTTACATCCTACTGAAAGTCCAAGGCCTTGTTAAAATGGTTCTACTATGACATTAATCTTTTTCAGAACAAGAGAAAGAAAACGAATCAGGGAGTGATGAATCAGGAGATGAGAACGATGAATCAGATGATAGTGGTGAAGATTCGGATGATGAAAGCGAAGATTCAGATAGTGAGGAGGAGGAGGAAGAAAATGATGATCGAGAAAATGAAGAGGATAGAAATAGGTAAAACTTATTGTCTCTCTTTTAATTTTTTTTTGCTTTTATGGTAATGAAAGATTTGTTTATATTCATATAGAATCCAAACTGTTTAGGTTTTTTCTCTCTCCAAGCTTATTTTAGGATGAATCGCTTGTATATGAATGAATAAGAGATATGGCCTTCAGGAGGTTTAAAATATGTTATGATAAACCTGCAATTTATTATACCCCGTGAAACAAGCTATGGGGGATATGTTTTTGACCCATCCATCAGTTAGTCCTGTTTAATCAGCGCAACTCCTTTAAACTGCTGAACAGAATTTTGTGAAATTTTGTAGGTATGTAGGGTTCAATGTAAAATGTGCACATTACTAGGGAATTCCGATTCTGTTATTTTTCTTAGAATTTCGGAACTATTGGCCACATACTAAATATGGTGATAAACAGTTGGTCAAGGCAACTCCTCTTAAACTGCTGCATAGAATTCTTTGAATTGTATGGATTTTTTTTTAGCTCACCTAAGCCAAAGACTCAAGTGAGCTTTTCTGATCAAGAATTTCTGTTATCTGACGTTAGCATAATTGGCGTTAGCTTTTTAAACTTTTCACATTTTCATCTTCTTCTCCGGAACCACTGGGCTGATTTCAACCTAAACTTAAATAAAGCATCACTGGGTGAAGGGGATTTAAGTTTATTCAAATTTAGGGTCAGGCCCTCTGTAAAGGGGAGATAGTTTAGAATTATTGAAAAAAATTTGTTATTTTTCAGGTTGTGTAAATTCAAGTTTGTTCAAATCATGGTCCCCAGGACAGGTTGGAAGATCAAGTTTTAGATAGGATATATAGAGAAAATCTTTTAAAATCTTCTCCTCAAAAACTATTAGACAAGAAATGCTCAGATTTGTATAGAAGCATCCTCAGGTAGTGTAGATTAAAGTTTGTTCAAATTATGGTCCCCAGGGGTAGGGTGGGGCCACAGTTGGGGAGGGGGTGTTAAATTTTTACATGGAGGTCTTTATAAATCTTTTGGAAAAAGCGTTCAGCCAAAAAAAGCTGAAACTTCTGTGAAAGCACGTCAGATTGTGTAGAATGAAGTTTGATCATGATTTACTGGAGAAAAGTGGGCCACAATAGGGGAAGGGATTTTAGGGAATAGAGAAAAATGAAAAGCAACAAAAGGGGATGGTAATTTGTCGATAAAAATCGGGAGTTTTATTTTTTTGTGTGTATTAAGATCTTCTGTATTTAATTGTCAAGATTTTTTTTAATTTGATACATGTACTATAATGCTCATCTAATCACAGTTATGGCTATTGTTGCTCAGGTGAGCAATGTGGCCCCTTGGCCTTTTATTTAAAAAACTCATGAACTGATAAATAAGTTTTAATTCTGAACTGGAAAAAAACTATATTTGACTTCAAATTGATTTACCATTTAAAGTTATTATGAGCCCTTTCCAATCCAAATGATTTTTTCAAGTATTGATTTTAACAAGATCAAGTAAATATTTATTTTACATTTTATTGCTAGTGCTCAACATTTGTACATTTCATTTTCTTTTTCAGTGCCGACGAGTTCTTTGATGATTTTAAACAAGATTCAGGTATTGCATCAGCATCATCAGACTGATACTGGGAACAATGGGACCATCATGTGACTTATTTGGAGAGGCGGCTACGTGTTACATATTGATGGGGATCACAAGATTTCATAAAGAAAAAATGGATTAGTGGGCTTGCCTTTGCTGGAAAAAGATTGTGCCAAATATTTTTTTTTCAGTATTTCCCTCAAATGTAAAATGTTTATGGAAAAGTGACATTTTATTGATATTATGGAAATCAATAAACATTCTGTAATATTCCGTCCAATTGTATCAAAAAATTGCCTTTTTTCATTGTAATTTTATGCTATTGTCAATTATTGTTTCATTTTTAATAAATCCTGTTTGAATAATTTTTTTCTTAATTTGGCGTGATAAGCAATGGAATATTAATGAAAAAAAAAAATAAAGATCTTTGTCTTGTTTGTAAAACCTTACCACCTAGTATTAAAAATTCTGAAACAAGAAACAGGGCCATCATTTAAAATGTCTTTGTTTCCCTTAAACCGATCTGACATTTTGAAGTTGGGTAGTTAGGCACTAGTAACTACTAGGTAAATATTTTTTTTTCCTGCCAGGGTATACTTCATATGTTAAAATACAAAGTGAATCAATTCCTTTCTTTTTATACATGTAAATTAAAATTCACAATTTATTATTGTTTATTCTAAATTTGAACATGTTTGTGTCAAGACTTAGTGTTCATGACTAGATTCATTATACGAGGGTCAATCAATAATACGAAGACTTTTGTCATAGCTATGTTACTTAACGTCATATCATTACTAAATTTGGTAGACATAATTTAGCAATAGTTTTCAACAATTTACAAGAAAAAAAGTTAATAAATTACTTTATTTCTTAGAATTATTTAGAATCTAATCATGTAAAAATGAGGTCACGGCACACGGTCAAAATTTGTGTTATGTCATCAATAAACCATATAATGTTGAAATTAATATCTCTTTAAATTGGGCTTAAAACCAAATAATATTGAAACCTCAAATTAAGTATAGTCATAGTATTCTATGTTCCAAATAATGACGGGATATACCGTTTTGTCGAACAGATAGTAGTAAATAAAGACAGGTAGTCCTCTTTAGAATTGACTAAAAACATCGACGTTGCCGGACGTCACGGCGCAACGAGAAGTACAAACAAAATGGATTTAACTCAGGAAAAAGCCGATACATGCTGTGAAAATGCTCAATGGTGCAAAAAACAAGTCAACAATTATTTGTAGTTTGTGTTTAACTGTAATAAATTTTGTGGGGGTGGTGGTAATTGTATTTTGAATATAAAACAGTCTGAAAGAGAGTAGAATATCGGTAAATAGATTGTCTGAAAATAAGTTACGTCAACCGATGTTCAGGGTTATCCTTACTGTAAACAAAAAGATACACGGTTAGAAAATGAAAACTTTGAAGAACTAAATTACGATTCTCGAACAAATGTGTGCAAATAAGATGTTAAGTGGTTCAGTGTCATTTTAAATTGTAAGGAGAAAGGCAAAAGAGACTAAGCGTTATATAAAGATGAGGTATATCTATAAACTGTGCGTGTTTAATCTTTACGTCTTGCTTGAACGTTACCGTGCGCCGTGGTGACAAAACATGTTGTTTTAAAGAAGGGGTAACAAAAATACCGATTCATCAAATGGACTAAAACTTTGCATATCAATAAAATAAGTGTTGGTGCACAGATTAAACTGTTAAGTATGACTTTCATGAAAAATATATGATAGACAGCCACATTGTCTTCGTATTTTTTGATTGACCCTCATACAACCACTGAGGTATAAGACGCTCGTAGCATTGAATCATGATTTTTTGAAGTATACAGTCTCATAACGGCAGCGGTGTGTGCATAAAAATTGAGTAACGCACGTTCGATTTAATGATTATATTTACATTATTTTAACTTCATGCCTTGTCTGCAAATGTGATTTATACCTTAAAATTCCTATCTTATCCTAAGGCTAAGTTCATAAGAGCCACAGTAACAGCCGCAAGCGTGAACTTTGATTTTCTCTTGTGACGTTGCAGTTAACAGCGTTTAACGTTTGTGACGTCATAATAAAACTCGTCATTTTAACCTTTGAGTACCCTGTGTGCATTACAGTGTTATAACTGCCGTAGATTTTAACACACTTTTCAAGCAAAAAATTATGTGGAATGTAAACATTATTATATGTATTTCAATGTTGATGTACATCTCAACCTAGATTTAATATTATTTTAATGATAATGTACATGAATACTAAGTATCAATAAATTTCTTTCAAACTTTGTGTTAAATTAGATTTCATTAAAAAAAAAACAGAAAAAAAAGAAAAACTGTATTTTGGTAAAAGAAAATTCAGTTGGCAAGATTTAATTTTGTTCGTCGTGTGAGGGGAAACAAAGTTATTTTTTATTTTGGCGAAAGAGGTCCATTTTCTTACATTTTTAAGGAATAAAATTGATTTTAACACATAGGAACCTCTTAAATTTCAATACTGAAGTTTGTTACTCAAGAGCCCTATTAATGAGCCTACAAAGGTCATGTATCCCCTCAATGACTATATCTAAGCTCAGCAAGTGAAAATATACAGTTATACAAATGTAGTCTTAAATCCAGCTAGAGGGAGATAATCAAAGACATGATCTGTGACAATCACTGACAGAATCCATCAATTCAGCCCTTATAATCCTAACATACCAGAAGTATCTTAAGAAATAAATATTTTTCTCAGATATGGTAACTGTTACACACTTATTTTATGCAAACACATTAGTGAAGAAGGATGGGGGATACGCCAAGATCTGTAACAACATGTATACCCTTGCCAAAAAATGAGGTTTCTGATGAAGTGCTTTAATGAATCTGTCTGCTGCAAACTTTCTTTAAATTTTGTTTATCTACACATGAACAAGAGATTTATTAATATAGAACATGCAATTTGATATGTGGTGTGTTTTTGAGGTTTTATTGTTTGGGCGGGGGAGGGGGGGGGGGGTGAGACAGAGAGAGTCTGCAGCAAACTCAATGGCAAGGTTACAGCAGTTTAAAAAACTAAGCGGCAGGATTTGTTTGCATGCAAATTAAATTTGCAGTCGACTTTATGCAAACTTGAGATATCCAAATATGGTTTTTTGATGAACTTCTAGTGAAGTTTTGGGGTTAACCTTTCAAGAGATAGTTTGTTTGATATAGACAGCGATGTAGAGTTGTTTCATTAATTCATTTGCAGATATGAGGTGATGTCATAGTAATTTTCAATGTCGTGGAAGATTAAATTAACTTGTATTAGGCTAGTACTGAAAGATCTTTTACTGCAAAGGTTTTTTTTTTAATTTATGCCAATTTATGGTACGTGGCCCACTTCAAATATGTCGACATGCAATTCATTTATGTTGACATGCAACTTATTTATGTTGACATTCAACTTACTAGTACATGTATCTATGTAGACATGCGAGATAAATATGTTGTCATGCAGATTTTATATTAACATGCAACTCATTTATGTTGATATGCAACTCATTTATGTTGACATGCAACTTATTTATGTTAACATGCAACTTATTTATATAGACATGCGAGATAAATATGTTGACATGCAAATTAATATTTTTATTAACATGCAACTCATTTATGTCGACATCCCCCCCCCTCTCTCTCTCTCCGTCTAGCCATGATGTAGATTAATTATGTGTCTAGCCATGATGAAGATTAATCTTCATCGTGGCTTGATCGCCATTGCTTTAATAAACAAAATACGTCTGCTGGTTATTCCTTTGTATCAATTATTCATATTTTACGCCAAAATCAATGCAGTTTGCAAGGTAACGTTCTGAGATAGGCAGCCTCAATCTGTGACGTGTTTCGTTATGATTTCCTCCTTTTGGCGAGAGTTGAGTGTTATGTATTCAATTAACAACATTAATGTGATTGTCTGATGTCATACAATGAACTTTCCCCCTTTAATTGTAGCTTTCAACCGGAAAATTGGGTATATGGTAATGTTTTCATGTGAAGAATATAAAAAATGTGGCTACGTGTGGTAGTTTTCTAAGATTGAATACATGTATTTCCCTTACAGATGTTTCGTTTTAGTGGTTATAACCATAACACTATTAATTACGGACCAGTTCATACATGCAAGTTTGTTTAACCATCTGTAGACGCAGTATCTATTGACTAACTCGTACCTACAAATTGAATGGTTTTAATTTGCTGATCACTTTCATTGTTGTTTAATCCTATTTTGTTGTCAATGTAAACTCCAATTTTTTGCTGGGTTGGTTTTGTAACAGAAAATGCATGTATGACGATTGCTATTTTCGAATATTCGTCAATTAAACCCATAAAAAATATTTGTCCTTTGTTCATTTTTAAGGTAAATTGATAGCTTTTTCGAAGTTTACGTAATTTATCATGATGCAAATATTTCCTTTATATGCCAGATATACGACACAGATCAACCGGTTCTTTAGTTAATGGTATTACATTACAAATCCTCAAATCATTTTTTACAACTTATTGTATTTTGTAATTTTGTATTTCAGGGGGATGTCCGTCTATCTTGTACATATGTGGCCAAAAAATGTAAACATTTCTTAAACCGACTTGTTCATGGCAAAAACTGACCATAACTGTTGTCAAAGATAAAAAAAGAAAGCAATAAATATGAGGTTTTACAAATTTGTTTTGTATGCAAAG
Organism: Magallana angulata; assembly: GCF_025612915.1. Taxonomy (NCBI): domain Eukaryota; kingdom Metazoa; phylum Mollusca; class Bivalvia; order Ostreida; family Ostreidae; genus Magallana; species Magallana angulata. Next base: position 27,014,196 of record NC_069111.1, on the reverse strand, counting down.
TACTCACACAAGTACTAAACAAAGCATTTTTTAATCATTTGAGATTTTTCAGTCTTATTATAAGCCGTCAGTTGCGCAGTCCCAAAATGGCTACCTTTATAGTTACCACTTCGTAACAAATATGAAATCTATTTGTTTGGTGATATTCTGTTCACCTTGTAAGTTCTATGTATATTTCCACTTGAAATTAAAAAATTATATCGATTTAATAAGTCTTTAGTTGAATATTTCCAACTTAAAATCAGAGATCTAGCGGTTCGTTCAACACTGCAGTAGACATAGAGAACTACGACCCAGCGTCTAGGCTAGCTGTTACAATCTTGAACGCAGCCAAGGTGCTTCATACATCGAAGGGCAACCCAGACCTTGATATTTTCTAGTCAAACGCCTCAATGATCAAGAATTGCGTCTTCTATATTGTGACGTCACAATCTTTACTACGTCATAATACCGTTTCAGCTGTGTAACTGAAAGGCGTAGTTTGTTTCCAAAGAGAAATTGAGTGGAGATACCCGCTGTTTTCCTTAATATTCCAACACAGGAATATTGTATTCATAGATCAACTGGTCCACAGATCGTGTGAGAAGTTTTAGTAAAAGACCGTGTGAGTAGTTTTAGTAACATATTAATGTCGACTCCGATTTAACCCCTGATAACCTATCCGTCTTCATGTAAGACCTCTGTTCATGTACTTCATTTACAGTTTGTTTTCATTATATCAACCAAATAAACTGATAAAATTCTGGGCTGCATTTTACAAAAGAACTTACGATTTACGACCAAATTAACGGATGCTAATTGATAACAAACTAATCAGTGTTTCAATTTAGTGCCATTTAAATATAAAAATAGAAATCAAAATATTTGTGATTTAACGGTTTTAATAAAAAATGTATATGAAAGATCAATCCATGAGACAAAAGATATTTACGACTTTGTCATAAGTTCTTTTGTAAAACGCAGTGTATATTTCATATCATATATCATAATTACATGCAATATCATCTTAATATGATATATAAAGTACAGATCGGCTTTTATAGATATCCACCATGATTGGATTCACAGTATTTGTGATGGTTGTTTTCGAGACCTTTAAATGGTGGAGAGGGGATGGTAACTATAATATTCGTTGTGCGATTATGATGTTAAAAATATCGTGTGTCAGGGTAAACTGACAAACCATTGAATGAAGTATTAAAATGCCATGCATATTTCAAACAAAACAATCATCCTGGGTTTTGTTTGTTTGTTTGCTTGCTTTAATGTTTCGGTGGGGTTTTTTCCCATCTTTTTTTTTCCAGATGAAGCAGATGTTGACAATGAGATCTCTCGGGAAATTGATGTGATGTTAGAAAACATTCAAAACTCTTTGTAAATAAATAAATAAATATATTTATGATACTTATGATTTTACTGTGTAGTTAATATTTGCACTGTTTATACTCAGATTTAAAAAAAAAAAAAAGATAGTATGTCGAACATTTGAGAATGTTCCGTAGCAACCCTTTAAAATAAACTCTCTATATATAAACTCTCTAGGTTGAAAGAATATGTAACTTTATCTTAGAAAAATAACATGGTACAATACAGTAGTGTGTGATGTAATTGTGCAAATATCCTGACGACATAAAGGGGGCCCCAGGAGGGATGCAAAGTTTATTTCTGAATAAGTGAGGGGTGTCAACTCAACATAGAAAAAAAAAGGAAAATATATTTTTGTTTTCTTTAAGTTCAACAAAGGTACAGTCAGTGATATTACTTTGCATACATCTTGATATGATATAAAATTATGATTAGATTCTTATTCTATACAACAAGATTCTACATTTAGACGTTCGGTTCATATGAAGTCAAAAACACATCACTGAATTCCCAGGCACAATAGTTTAATTTAATTCTTGATACAAAGCCTCGTCACATTAAAAAAATCCAAAAGAATTTTGTATTGAAGTGACTAATTAGCATATCATTTTAACTCCCATACCGTCCTCTCTTTTTTTCTGCAAACAAGATTGTCATAGAAAAAGGCGATGTTTTACTGTGTCATTTCATGATTTATTATTACGTATAAACAGGTATTCAGATCCACTGGCTGGGTATTGAGTTATCAATGTCATTTTCAATTTCCCAAAACTTTCACCCCTTTCAGCGACAAAAAGAAACCAATATTGCCAAAGACTTGAATAAGAAGGAACAGCCAGAATAATAAGAAGTCGAATGCTGCGCATACAGCTTTCCACGTGACCTCATTCCGTCTGACTGATTGGCCAATATTATTCTCCGCACCACAGGCTTCATTGTCTCGAACACGCACTTTTCCAAACAAACACCTTCTTTTACAGGTCATGAAATCCACAACTTTCACTACAAATAAGCAATTTCGTGGAATCGTTTTGCTCTCATTGCTATGGACCGTCCGGAGTAAAACGGCAGTCACGGTAATAACAACAACACCAAATACGTACTGATACGTAATGTAGTAACTTAAAAAGGACATATTCTCTGAGTTGGCGGGTACGTTGTCGACAAGAATTCCTGTATACACGTTGAACGAAAGAAGAATAGACACCGAGTATTGTAACTTCTCGCCGGCATTAGAGGGAACAATAAACACAAACACGTTCAAAAATCCAATTAGAACAGTTGGTACAATGAGATTTATGATGAGAAATGTCGGTTTTCTGTTAGCTCGGATAGTGCATATCAATGAGGTATTCGACAATGTATAACTAACCTCACTATCTGTCCATTTTGAATTCGAGTTTTCCATCGTACAGAAGCTGTATAAGAACTGAATTTCTGAGGGCCAACTAGTAATTTCAAACGAACATTCTTGGGCGTCAAAGGGGAAATAAGTCATGTCTATTTCACAATGAGATTTAAATCGGTGGTGTCCAAACATATCTACTGATCCAAAAGAATATAACGCAACTCCATATAAATTAGTAAGGTTGCCCAAATACGATTTTTGGCCTATTGCATTCCTCAGCAAAATAGTCGGATTCCATAGTGAGAAATCTTTTTTCTTCATGAATATTTGATTATTAGAATACTCGGATGTATTCCAAGAAAGTGTTTCGTCATACCAATAGAAAAGAAAAAGCATATTGACTTCTAATCTATTCTCAGTATCGTAAATTTCGAAGTCTTGAACAACGCAAATAATTGAGACTGTGGTCGGTTGCAACTGATTCTCTGCTGGACGAACGTCTGCGTGCCTCGGATCATCTGCCAAATCCTCGAAAAGTCTTCGCATACCTGAAAATGAAAGATAGCTGTGAGAACCCTGAACCGCTACCACCCAAAGGTAGATCAATGTTCCTATCCTCCACATTTCTTGTTTCAACCAGACGAAAAGTGTGTTATGAGATTGGCCACCTGTAGGACCGCGCAGATACCGGTAGCTCCAAAGATCCGGTACGTGTGTTACTGAGCTGATAGCTGATGAGGGACTGGTCCTTCAATATATTGTCGGAACTATCTCTAGTTGCTTGGCTATCAATACCTCTGCTGGTCATTTCTTAGTATCAATAATTCATTTTATGTAAAAATCAATACATTTTTAACGTATCAGACATGCAATACGAAGCCTCAATAATTATGCGATGATATTTTATTTGCGGTTTTAATGGTTTTTTTGGTGACTGTTAATGCTATACATGCTTTTATGAGTAAACGACTTAGATTAAAACCTATCCCTATCAGAAATATCAAATGCTATTTCCCCCCCAAAAAGGCAGGAAATGCTGGTTTAGATGATATTTCCACATGACGAAGAATGGTCAAACGTCGCTGTTACCCATCTTCGCTAGCCAAGGGATTTCGATCCGCTTCTCTCCTCTACAACAGGGTTGTAGAGGAGAGAAGCGGATCGTTAAACCTTGGCTAGCGAAGATGCTGTTACCTTGCCTTCACAAAATTCTTACTATTGGCCATCATCCCAAACCATGGTCCTTATGCTATAGTGTTCCGACTCACAAACGTAATGACATCTGCGAAACAAATTACTACAGAGGTATAATAATGACGAATGCTATTGGCAAAATGTTTAATTAAATTCTTGACACTCTATTAAATCTTATATATTATTAGTGAATGCCAAATAAGTTTCATCCACAATGCATGAAGATCCTATAATATGCTTATTCTCAAGATTATACATGTAATTGACTGTACTGTAAATACTGTAAAACCAAAGACGGTCGAGTGTATATACATGTTTCACTTTGGAAAAGCATTCGAACCTGTGATCCAAACGGGACTCAAAATTAAGCTTCTTAAAACAGGAGTTGGAAAAAAGTTTTATGATATTATTAAAATCATGCAAGCATCAAGAAAATCTTGTGTCCGACTTTATATGAATTTATATGAATATCATATTATATTTTTCCAAATTAAAGTTGGTATAAAGTAGGATGATAACATCAGTCCTTAGTTCAAGATATTTGTTAACGATATATCTGAACCAATCTCCTGACCCTGTTATTTTGAACTCGCTCTCTTTTCATTGGTTGTTCAATATATATATTGGTGACATTGTTTTCTGTCATCTTTAAAAGCTACTGATTTTCAACAAATATATTGCATGGAATACATTAAAGATTCTTAACTTACACTGTAACAAAACACGAAAGGTATGTCCCTGGTTCATTCTCCCTTACACAAAAACAAATATGTATAGTTACCAAAAAGCTACCACAGCCATTCTCAGAATTGCTACTCCATTACACTGGTTACGTTGTAAAGAAATCAAGCTTGCCAGATTGTTTTAAAATAATTTGGTTTTCAAAAAGAACATCATCTATGATACTTTTACTGAAAATTTTTCCCAAATAAATGTTGTATTTACAAATCTAGCTCGGCTCGGATTATTTGCATGGGGGAGGGGGTGAAATCACAGTAACGGATGTTAATCTTATCAAAGCAGTGTTTTATTCCAGCTATAAATAAATAAATAGTAAAAAAAAATCACTAATTCTATATATGTTTCAAATTATAAAGAAGTCGATTACTAAAACCTTGAAAAGCGAGGACAGTTTTCATAAAACTGCAAAAAATTGAATGGGCAGCACGCATGGAAATTGAAGCAAATTTGATTATCAACATAAAATCCATTACAAAGTCTTTTAATGTGATAATTACTTTAATGTGAGAAACATATGTTTGTTTATGCAAGTACTTACGTGCCTGAAATATCTATGAAAGACTATTGTTCAATTTTTTATATATATATATATATATATATATATATATATATATATATATATATATATATATATATATATATATATATATATAAATTTAAGATTGGCACAAAATGAAAAGTTAGAGTAACGGATGTTAAATAAAACTTATAAAACTTCAAACGTCATTCCTTTTTACACAAGGTAAGTATATCTTCAATAAGTAATTCAATATTGCTAATAATATTGGTTTGTCAAATATAATGGAAATTTACAAAAAAATTGTAAAACATGAAAAATTACTTTTCCTTTCTCTTCTCATGTATTTTTAACCTGCCCTTGATTTTTTTTGGTCCGATATCGACGGTTGTTTTTCCGCTGTAAAAAGTACCATAGCGTAAAATAAGAATTTCATGTTATTTAAATCAGGTAAAGTTTAGGTTACTGGTTTAAGAATATCCATATAGATATAATCATTTAGGAATGCAAGTATTATAGACGAATTTATATGACGTTTTCAATTTCAAGTTTTACTAAATTAGTCTTCATTACATATAAAACAAACATGAGCGGATCCTGAATTTTTTGGAGGGAGGGTTCGAGGGATATCTATGTTTGCTGGGGAAGGGGGAAGGATTCCAGGCCTATTTTTAAAAAAAATATTATGTAAATATAATTTTTCAGATGGAATCCAGAGCCCTCCCCCTTCTATCTAGATCCGCACATACGTACAAGATTAATATTGAAATATGTTTTTTCTAATGAAAATGTTACGTCATGGTAGCCATATGAAAATTCCTGATTAGTAATATTCATATCAATAATAAAAAGTTATAGTACTGTAACGCTTGTTAACGGTAACGCTTGTTAACAAAAAGTCATATATTTTATTGATTTTCTTTACATCATTGCTTTACTTAGTTTGAATATCACCCCCCAAAAAAGCGATACAACTATTAATAGATGAATAGGATGGAATTATCTAAGGCACTGGCGTCGGAAGCAAATTGAAAGTGGGGGGCTAGAATAATCCTCAGAAATATTGAGAAAAAAGTAATTCCCAAAATCATGGAAATCCTAATCCGTGAGGGGGGGGGGGGGGTGTATACCTATACTTCCAAAATATAAAAAAATTACTTTTTACCCTAAAATTTTTTTTCCAAAATCATGAAATTCCTAATCCGTGGGGGGGGGGGGGGGGGGGCTACTATGCTTCTGAATCCAACTTCTCAATCTTTCAAGTTAAATTTAGGAACAATAATCTTTCCTGCGAGAAAAAGTGGGGGGGCTGAACCCTCTATCATTTTATGTTTATAATGGTTAGGTATAACTTTGCAAAAAAAGTGGGGGGGTTAAGCCCCCCCTAGCCCCCCCGGTTCCGACGCCTATGTAAGGTATATTGTTTACGCAGAGAAAAAGCGGTAACGCTTGTTAATCCATACTCATATGACAGATAAATTTAGATGTAACTTGATTCATACAATATCGTTTTTGGCTTAGTTTCTATCGGAGGGTAACGTTTGGTAACGCTTGTTAATGCTAACATTGCGACAGGTTTTATTAATCCTTGACTCAGAAAAATATTGACAAGTGGAATATACTTTAGTCTTTAAAATGTTGGGGTTTTATTACACCAAAAAAACTATATTTTTATTTTTTTTCTTTCCCAAATTCTATGGGCGGCGGAAAGGGGGCAATTGTCGTTTGGAGAAAAGTTATCTCTGGTGTCGGTGAATTAACATCGCGGGGGAAGGAGGGGGGCTCCTGCTTTATAATGATTTTAACTTTGATTAATTAACTGGCACAAAACAACCTTTTTCTTAGAAGTTCTTGAACTTAATTTACTGAAATAATTAGGCTCGTAGTTTTAAATATTCCATTGCAGTGAAATATTGAATTGTGTTAAATATAATAATACTTTTAATTGTTTGAACTCGGTCAATATTCCGCGATTTCAAATTACAATTGTAATATACCTGACGTCATTACAAAAGAGAATATAATTAAAATTTTAATAGCCAAAATATTGAAATTATTACAATAATAGTCCAATTTAAACGTACAAATAACGTAATACTATATAGCATTAATAAATAATAAATGTTTTGCTGGAATTTCCTAGTATCTCCACTATGCTTAGCATCAGTTCCTTTCAACCGGATCTTGTTTCCTAGTAGCATCCACAAGCACTACCCTCATTCTATTTCTCTAGTTGCGATTAGAATCTAATTAACGACATCGAAAAGATGTTTGCACACCGTTCATTGCATGTCCATTGACTCGGATGGACCAGAGGTGCAAGCTTAAATTTCTCTGTACCGACTTAATAAAGAGCATGTGCATCTTCTCAGGGGTTGTAGAAGATGAAGTCTGACCGGCGTGTCCTGGAGACGACCACCATGGTATTAGTGACAAGGTCTGGGGGTAGGTCTTGCCACGCCCTGGTGACCAGGTTAGCTGCCTCCTTGTTCTGGACCCACACGTGGAGGATCTGTTTGTTCCATCTCTCCAGGGTGTTTCTATTGGCTTGGTTTACCCCTTAAAGTTTTCAGAAAAAATTCTCGTTTAGTATGAATTAATTGCATTTCATGTCCACAGAAATCAGATATGATATGTTATTTATTTATCGTGGCAGTAACAAAAATTAAATCCCAACCTACCCTTACGCCCCCACCCCTTTTCCAAAGTAAAATCGGTACCACCAATGACAAAATCATAATTAAGTTTTCTACATTTCATGAAGTACACCTGAGTCTGTTTATGTAAAATGTATGTACCTTTCAGTTTTTTGGTAAGAAGATTTGTGGCGTCCTCCTCCGTGTACTCGCCCCGGTACTTCATGGCGCGGGTAACGGACACGCCCACTTTGGTGCCGAAAATATCACACACGTAATCCGTGATAGAGCCTCCCTCCGGAAAGTAAGAGACCTCCATCTCAGTCTGGAAATTGATAAACATGAATGTTATAGCCTATCTGAATTAACGCAAATAAATATAGAAAATTGAAGGCTTAGTATGCGTTTGTTTTATACATGTGTTTATATCTACCAAACAAGAACCCTCGGGGGACATATATATATATAGATATTGAAAACAATAATTGTAATCAAGAATATATTCATAGTAACAATTTATAAATTTATATTTACAACATTAATTATTTGTGTATTTGCTTTTACTCCTGATAGCTCACTAAGTTAAAACAAAACAAAAAAACAAGACAAATAAGTAACAATAAAATATTTTCTTTCTAATATTAACACCTTAAAAATATAAACGTATGTACATACAGCCTCAATGGACACTCTCCTTACCCTCAGAAGTTCAGCGTGGAAACATCTGTGAAATGTTTCAAAAGAAAGGACCTCCGAAATCACAGAGTTCCCCCCAGCGTTTGGCACACTCCAGATTTTCTCTGCTCCCTCGGAAAGCGTCATGGCCTTGAAGTGTACGGCTGGGTCGAAATCAATGTGGACCAACCCCCCTTTCTTGTTATTCTGAATCGAATTTTGTAAATCGAAAAAGTCGTAAATTCGGACACAGAAATTATTCCCAATATAGAGATTGCAAGGGGGAGACTTCACTTGAGTTTGGGCAGCTTTCCCAATATCGTTTGTCCCCGCCGATGCTAATTTCACAGTCAATTTCCTCTTGTTTGACACAGGAGTTCTTAGAGACCCGTTGGTGAGGCGCCTGGCCGGAGAAAAAACGCCGGGGAGGGGGGTGTCCCTGGCGAGGCCTGTGGCCCTGCCGGTGGCGGTGGTGATGACGAGAATTTTGCTGGTCGTTCATTGTCATAATTGTTAAAGTCATAATCTATACGATTCGCTCAGAACTAACGATACTTATAAGTGTTATCTGCTATCCAGGGTGGGTATGATGAAATATCGGGAAATGATTCGTACGTTTTATATACAGTATACATGCGGCCATTTCTATTTTTAACTCCTCTAAATATATGAGCCAATCAGAATGCAATGCATAAATATATGGATGTTGTAATGTACCGATATAGTCATCGTCGGAAACCCTGGCCGTAGACTGGCAATGCCTGTCTGATATGCGCGATATACACAGGACCAGTCTACCCTGGTGTAAAATTGAATAGATTCGCTTGACTACGTACTGCTGTTGTGTATGGTTAAAAGGGGTGTGTGGTAGTGGTTACCCAGTATTTTATACTTTTAAAATATTTCATAGGCGAATCAAAAGGGGACTGGGTAGAGGGGGACGTGTGCCCCCCCCTTTTTTTTTATCGGGAATCTCCGAAAGTTGCAAAGTTTTGTATAAAATGTAAAATGTTCAAACCACACTCACTCAGTCAATTGAAATAACCATATTGTAAAATACTGTATAAAATTTCTCGGTTGATGTAAATACAAAATTACTAAAAATGTGACATAGTTATTGCAAATCCACCAAGTAAAGAAGAAATTTACAATATATGGCAAAAGGCGAAGTTTTCGCTTTAAAAATGTGGCCAGTCAAATTCTTGAAAAATAATAATTCAAAAGTAATCAATTTTTAAAATTAATACTGTGCTCTAATAACTACTATATCCATCGGGAGGGGGTGGTGGTGGTGAAAATATGCTATTATGATAATTCTGCATGTAACTAAATATTATTTTGAACAGGATTAAAACAAACCAAGTAATGTTTCTGCGATGAATCATCAATAACCAAAAGGACACAGTTGGTTTCTTATCCTGCCCAATTTAATTATTTCGTGCATTTATATGGGGGAGCATAGGAAAAATCTGCAAGTCGAGCATAGCCCGACGTCTTAACAATAAATACTGAAATTTTTATTAATTTATCTAGGTACTTAATAATTTCATTGCTTTGGCAAGAGAATATTTGACCATCCAAACTGTTTTAGTAGTCTTTATAACTAGATAAATTTAAAAAGAATCACTATCATTTGTCATAGTTTCGAAGAACTTAATTTTTTAAATCATCTAAAACTTGGAGAAAAAAAAAACCCACACCTACTCCTCAAGATTAGTTGAAATCTTACATGAGAAAGTTGACAGCATCGATTTTCAAAGTGGAAAAGTCAGCCCAAAAGTGGCCTGGGTGTTAATTTCTCTGTAGATAAACACCAGAAACAATTGGATTTTTAAAAAATGGAGGGCCCAGGGTCCAACCCAGCTCCCCCCCCCCCCCCCCCTTGCTGCAATGTGATTGGTAACAACAAATTCCCATTTTTACAAAGCTATGGACTTTCCCTCCTTAGGGCGACTGTTTCAGTTGACAAGAGTGATATTAAGAACAATTTGTATTTAAAAGACATGATCAATGCAAATTCTTTGTAACAAAGATTATCAACAAAAGTATCTTCTTTTTTTGTGTTGTCTGTATCAGTTCAAAGTCTAATCACAAATGAATATATACAAGTCAAAACTGATGTTGATCTGTCTTGTTGATTTATATTTCATAACTGTATTCCAGATTACAAATAATAACTCTTTCTTCACAGTGACTCAAAACTACATCAAATAGCAATGAAAATATTAGATATCTTTATATTGGTACAATGACAATGTGGACACAGAAAAGCTACATATACATATGAAAACAGAGATTTAGACTCCATTTTGAATAAACACCTTAATTGCTTGTTGATGACAAGCTGCACAGAAGAAAACATCACTAGACTGTTAACATTACTTTATGTGCAGATAAATTAACCAAATACGTTAAAATTTCATTTTCAAAATACATACAAATGATCTACAATCATCATTGAAAGTGCTAGTTTTGTGATAAAACTTTGTTTCAGGTCAAGCTCTGTGTCTTGCCAATGTTTGATTTGTAGACTAAACAATTATCAGAGTAAAAACTGTTCTTCTATGAAAAGATGTACCAAACTTGACAAACATGCAATCATATAAATACACAGCCTTAATATTAACATATACAGTATTATGTACATGTATTCACTGTATTTCTGTAACAATCAGACATCGTATAACACCGCCAGTATTTCCTACACACTACAGACACCCATCTATATCACAGCTGACTGTTGTTGCACACTGCCACATTCACCTCTCACACCGCCACAGCACACCAAGTATTCTGAGATATGTCACATAAGATGAAGGACTTACTTACATACAGGGAAATAGTTGCCCCCATTTTATTTTCGCCCTCGTTGTCAGCAGGCGAATTTCAGACTGAGCAAATTCCATGTCTCAAATTACATCTCTTTTAACACATTAAGTGAATATGGGTGAATGTAAGATGGGACAAGGCCATTTAAAAGTATAGAAGGGCGAAAATAACACGGGGGCGAAAATAACCCTGTATACTTTACATAGTCATGAAACTTTAAATTTCTTTTTGATGAGTGGTAATATTATAAGATGGAGAAATGCACAAATAAAGCAGGAGAATATGACTTTGAAGGGGACCATTTTGAACATGGCCTCAGCGTAGCATTATTTCCTATACTCTTAGGTAGAACCAATGTCTTTGTATTTACTTAACACTGGCACACACAATGGAACATTTGACAGTATTTCTGATGTAATCAACATTCTATGGCTATATGTACAGGTGTATGAAGTCTTATACAGTAAGCTTAAAAAGAAATCTTTATCCTGTACATCTAACCAAACAGTGTCGAGATTTATGCAGTTTAAAATACACTATCAGCTTTCAAATAGTGTGTACACTTGGTAACATTTACATTAATAATCAAACATTACTCATTCGAAACGCAAATTCAAGCTCTTATTGCTCCAGATGAGAGCAATAACATTAAAGAAGTATTAACTGCTAATAAATGTTTTCAAACCACTAATATTCTAGAGAGATTCTCTGTTATGAAAAAAAACCCTAAAATATCATATCTTTGAAAGTTAATTTTTCTATAATTTTTCTAAAACTTCAAAACAGCTTTAAACCATTAAAAAAAATTAATACATGTTACTTGCATCAATGAACAAGTCTGCTCGTAATGTTCTCCCCAACTCTATAGATGTATACTGCATGCAGGGAAATATTTGCGCCCGTTTTATTTTCGCCCCTTTCGCCCTCGTTGTAAGAGGGCAAATTTAAGACTGGGCGAATTCTATGTTACAGATAATATCTCTGTAAACACAGCTGCAACTGGGCGAATTCAAGACTAAGTGAAACCGTTTGCAAGAATAACACGGGGCGAAAATAACCCTGTATACAGTATCATAAATGTGCAAGTCTGAACAAAATGATAAAAAAAGACAATGCACGATCCTTATTTTCTGTAAACACTGTCAATAAATGTTGAATTTACAGCAATGCATGTACATTTAGTTGTAAACACTGTCAATAAATGTTGAATTTACAGCAATGCATGTACATTTAGTTATACTTGTTAACAACAAAAAATAAAATAACAATTGAATCATATCACTGATTTCATAAGAGGGGCTGTTGTTGAGGTTGAGGTGGGTAAAATTGTCTGCCGTCCATTTGTGACATTGTGTATTGAAAGTTCTGTTGGGGAGCCCCACTAGCTGGGGAGGTAACGTGTTGTGGCAATGATGGATTGTGGGATGGGGGCATTGCACTCTGGGATTGAACTGATGGATTGTAGCCATTCATGCTTGAATCTGCTGAACTGCTGAAATAAAAAGATCTACAATAAATTATGGTCTTCTATGACTACTGTAAATCAACTTTTATCTATGACAACTTTATTTCGTGATATACTGTAGATAAACAGCTTTGCAGCATTTGCTCAAATAAGATGTAAATTATCTTGAAAATATTTTACAAAAGATATTAAAGAACTAGTTCATAGCAAGAAACAAATGACGACAAGGAACATGCAAACATTGCGAAAATTTCTCCAAAGTGAATCAAAGTTTGTTCACAGTATACAAAAGACTCACTACTGTAGATTCCTTATTACATGCAAGGAAATAATATCCGCGTAAAATTGCGAGAAGCACGTTTCATGGATTTTAAAATTTTGCCATTATTTTCTGAGAATTGACAACTACAATAAATAAGTAGAAGAGTTCCGCGATCCCGATTTTTATATTCTCACGATTTGATGCAAAACAGCGGGATAGCAGAAATAAGTACTCGCGTAATATAAGGAATTTACAGTATTTTAGAGTTGACATGACTAGAAGCTGATTGTTTACCTGTAAGACTGACTACTAGGTCCTTGAGGCATGTAACTCTGTGGGTTGATGGACATCTGATTTGGGGGCATCTGAGGCACCATGCCAGGATTCTGAGGCATGGCCCCCTGGGGTAATGGCATGGGTCCCCCAGGCATTGGACCCTGTGGTCGAGAAGCTGGCGGCAGCTGACTGGGACCAGACTGGAATTGTGGCTGGCCATTGTACGCACCCTAGAACAAAGGGAAATTCAAATTAAATTAACATTCTGCATACATTCTTTCTAAACATCTTGACAATTTCAACGTAAAATTTGTCTGTGATGAAATCAAAATAAAAGACAAATAATTAAGATAAATGAAGTGCATGTAAATGAATGGAGCTGTGACTTTTGATATAATTGGCAATTCAAATCATACGTGATTGAGCTGGATGACGGGCTGTACCTGACTGGGAAAGCTGTAACTGACTGAAGGCGGAGGCTGCTGGCCTTTATAGCCATAGGGAGCCGGTGTCTCCTTCATCAAATTGTGATACATCTGCATCGCTTCTACCACTTTAGAATTTAATTCACACAAGCTGGCATGTTTTCTGTACAAAGAAAACAAAAGGTGACATCACTTTACATGTAGCATCTACAGAGAGCCTAAACAAGTTCTCACATATCTAACGAAATACCGTGGAATCTTTTAATTCATGTGGCCCAATATTCAAGTTTGTTTAAATGTCAATTATATATAGGGTTGATATGACCTTAATTATGGATTATCATAATGTGTATAAAGAGAGCAGTTTTCATAATTTATTGGAGTTGTTGATTCATGGGTTGCAGATACCCACAAAATAAAATCCACCACAAAATTCTGATGATTATAATTACACAGTAATAATAAACACGCAGATTTACAACATAACGAACTGACTTGTCTATTTTTTCCAGTTCCGTGTCAATCAGTGGGCCCATTCTAGAACACTGGTTCTCAAGCCTCAGCATTTCTGTGGAGTCGGTTTGAGTTTCACCTGTAGGGTCAGCATTCTGTATCAGCTGTAATGCTTCATCAATCTTACCCTGAAACATACAAACAGAGTCTTGATGTGTGTGTGTTTTGTATCTTTCTTTATATATCAACTTTGACTGATGCAATACAAAATTGTAAACAGTAAATTCCTTATTTTACTCAGGAACTTAATTCCGCTGTTTGGCATCAAAATGAGAAAATATAAAATTTTCTGTTATTACATGCATTTCATATAGTTCAAAACTGTCTGAAAAAATAAAAGCAAAAATTTTTAAATCCACAAGGGTTGCTTCTCCCGATTTTATGCTGAAATCAATAAGAAATTTACAGTTTATTAACCACATATCATCAAAACAATTACATCTTTAAAATTTCGAAAGACAGCTTGCAGATCAATAATATAGAATCACTCAACCAAACATTAGCCATATTTATATTTTTAAAAAGACTTAGAACCAATTTTTAACAATACAGGAGAGCTGCTGAACCTATTGGTAATCAGACTATAATGAGAAAATTACCTCATCAATTGTGACATCATCAGACTCAAAATCTAGAACCTGGACTTCCTCTTTGAATTTCACAGCCTTTTCGGCTTTGGCTAAAATAAACACATAAATCAAAACAATAAAACTGAAAAAATTCAGATCTACACTATGTATGCATGATTAGAATCGTTGCTTCAAATTAGGACTTTAACTTTTTTTCCAAACTAAATCAAAAACTTGGAGACTTACATTCCTCCGGCTCCACTGTCAAGTCAGAGGTGACAAAATTGGCAGGAAACAATCCCTCTCCTCTATGATTGAAGCCTTTCCACCAGTTGGCATCACTATGAAAACATTTTTCAATTATGAAACAATACCATCTTGCAAGTAAAAGAATCCACAAAAATACTTTCATCGGTTTAGAATTTTCAAATTTTACACAAAAAAAAAATGTTTTGAAAATTGTTGGAAAGGTAAAAATTTTAAAATCTGTCAATACTCGAACTCATGACTTACATATTGGTAATGAACCCTCTAACCCACTGCACTACGCTATTAGTTGGGATGTTATTAATTTTGGGAAAGAAACTATTTATAAAATCACACTTGATTCTATTGTCTATTTTGATAGAAAGTATGCACTATATAGAGGTGTCCCATACAACCTTAAATAGAACAATTTCACAAACAGTACTTTGAAATAAAGTCTTCTCAAGTTCGATCAAAAGGGTGTTAGTGAATAATATTTATGTTTTGTTTGCAAAGAATTCATATTTAAAAATAAATTATAACCCTGATAATTAATTCTCATGACAAAGTTAATAATACAAACAACTAGAGATTTTAAAAGGGAGAAAGCTGTATTAAGTGTCTATTCAGGAGAGGTTACCTGTCGTCAGTGACACTGATGAATTCTCCAGATTTAAAAGTCAGCTCATTATCCTCTGCTGCTTCAAAGTCATACAGGGCTCGAACCTGCAACAGTTCACTTGATATAATACACGAATATTTATCTCATCAACACATTTCCAACAAACAACTCCACAATATTTTGCTTGATTACATAGGGTTGAAATATCAGTTAGTCTAGAGGGCCAGCTATTCTCAAAAGTTGCCAGCTCTGCCCAAAATTTGCCAGTTCTGATTAATATTTAGGAAAGAACTGTGCCCCTATAAACCAAATAGTTTTCCCTAATACACAGCATAATAAATGTAAATACATGTATGATAATAATCAAGTGAATATTTAAAGAGATCTGAAGATAATCAAGTGAATATATATAAAGGGATGCTGAAACTACTAAACTCCAGGAGACAAGACCCTCTAGTATCCTTATATTAGAATGACCACAGAGCCATCAGCTGAAATTTTGTCCACATTCTTGACAATTCAAATAGACCATCTCGGGCAATTGGACAGGCTATACCAGTAATTTCTAATCCCAATTTGTTTCAGTTTTAATAGCGGGTGTCTTAAAATGATGTATGCATTTTTACCTTTCTAACCTCCTTGGGTTTACTGCTGGTGGCATAAATAGCTGAGGAGTTTATTCCTGTTGGATACAAACTAGTGGTTTTGACACTTGATTTCTCGGAATCTTTCAAAGAGAGGGCAATGGCTGTTCAAAAGTCAGAGAAAGAAAAAAATTACAAACAAATTAATTATACATGTATGAATAGCTAAAAAACCTTTTGTCAGCAACTAATGAAAAAAACCCCAAAACAACAAAGTTAAGAAATATCTATTCTGAGTTATTACTTATTATTAGGTTTGTTACTGACTGACTACAGATATATATCAGGTTTATCAATCTCATAGATGGCAAGGTCTGTGAGATTGATCAACCCAATATATTTCTGTAGTTGGGTCAGTAACAAACCTAATGTTTTGTTTTCCCGAGGACTATCAAGTGACACATTTATTCACAGAAAGTGATGATCTACGCAAACCCATGT
Organism: Magallana angulata; assembly: GCF_025612915.1. NCBI lineage: Eukaryota > Metazoa > Mollusca > Bivalvia > Ostreida > Ostreidae > Magallana > Magallana angulata. Next base: position 26,997,428 of record NC_069111.1, on the reverse strand, counting down.
ACAAATTGCCTAACATCTCGTCCAATTTAACTTAATCTCACCTTTCAAATACTATAATATTAATTCTCACTGAGCGTACATAAAGGCAATCTTGTGCTATATTAAAAGCAATGAAAGTATGACATTTCAGTTCGAGGGAAAACAAAGTTCACATTGAATGTCCTTCACTTGTACATATTCATTTACCTTTGGCAGTTGAACGTATTGAATTACCATTGGCAATTATACATACTGATTTACCATTGACAGTTATACAGATTGATTTACCTTTGGCAGTTCATCTTCGCTAACTAAGTGTCCGATTCGTTTTTCTCATCTTGAGATGAAAATAATGAATCGGACACTTGGCTAGCGAAGATGTTGGCAGTTATACACACTGAATTACCTTTGGCTAAATCATCTTCCTCCTGCTGGCTATTGGCAACATCAGGATTAGAGCTCAACTGTACAGTCTTTTTAGTCTAGAAAATGCATGCTACAAGTCAGTCACCTATTTATGATATTCTCAAAATGTGTTCAATTTCATTCTAAACCTGACTTACTTCATCTGTGTACAAATTGCTGATAATGTGCATATAAGTTTATCATTATATAAATACATTTATCAAACCAGTTTCACACTTAAGATGAAGTACCAGTATTGACAGTATGGTAAATGTATTTCTATTCTAAAAGAAGCACCTTGTTTTAAAAAAGAAATTCATTTTTTAGCATAAAGTCAGTTTTAAGGCAGACTCACCGGAGCATCAGGGTCATTAAAGTCGATTCCTTCTGATTTTAAGCTGCTATAAAATGACGGTATCAAACTGCAAAACAAATGAATTTAAAATATCATTTTTAATGCAGCAAGATACATTTATGCAAACCAATCAATAATTTTGCATCATAATCTATTTTTGAAATTACACCCATTTTTGATTATTAAATTGACAGGGTTTTTAAAGTTGTCTATATATCTCATAAGATTTAAACCTTAGTGTTGGTTCATCTTTAAACTCTTTAGATTCAGCCCACTTTTTGATCATCGATTTCAACTTCTGAGCCACTTTTGGATGTGCCTGTTAATTGTAAAAAAAAAATATAGGTATTTTTTTTAATATATCAATAAAGTCCACTGAAAATTTCTATATTAGAGATGTTGTGCACTGTAGATTCCTTATTTCAAACAAGAAATTAATTCTGCTCTTCTGCAATATTGCATCAAGCTGTGAGAACTTAAAATCGCAAATGCCGTATTTTTTATCATAGTTCATTTAGTTTACCGTTGTCTGAAAAATAAAAGCAAGATTTTAAAGTCTGTGATATGTGCTTCTCACAATTGTACAAAGATATTATTAATTCCTTGCAATTAATTAGCAATCTACAGTATGCCCCTCTCTCTCTTTCATAAAACACTTTTGAGTTGAGTTCAACCTACTTTCTGATTTATCAGTGTTCGACATTCAGAGATGAAGTCTCTTGATGAAACTTCTAAGTGAAATGGCCTGCCACAATTGTTGACACATGCATCTAAAAGCTAAAAAAAAAAAATAATACATCTTAATTAACATCAAACATCAAGTACAGTAGCAAGAATTACAAGGTATAACAAAGAATCATCCATGTACAGCATTCAAAATTATCGGCAACATTTTGATGTTAAAAGTCAGAAAGGAAAATGATAGCAAAACAATTCATTAGTAGCTGCAGTTGCAACACCGAGATCTAGCTTTTTATTTCATTAAAAATTTTAATTTATCTGTTACAGAGAAAACGGATAACACATCACTGCTGATATAGTTTATATTCTAGAAAGAATGTAAAGAAATGACTGGGCAATACCAGTAGAACTGCCAGTAAATTTTCAATATTATTTCCATAACTTCACATTCAATACAACTAATACTGGCAAAGCATATCACTTCATTAAGAATAACGAACATTTTACATGTATAAAACAACGATCATTAATCTTGACTCACTTCTTAGTCCAAGCCAAATCAAAGCTTACCGTTAATGCCTGCATGGCCACAAATGGTACCCGGTGGTTCAGCCTTTTAGCGATTGAACGCAAGCAGTCTTTTGATCTACAACAAAATTGAGTATATAGCTCTTAAATGAGGATACATGAACTAAAGATACATTAGCTATCTTTATATTTATTTGGTTATCAACATATCATGGGGTTATAGCCTAAAATAATCAATATGATTTTAATGAAAATTTTCACCATCTTATTTAATAGTAAGGAAAACACATTTAAATACATGTATGCTACACAACGTTTAAAATCAGATTTAAAATTCAACTACATCAGCTTTCTGAAATTCTCAATTCTCATATTCAGAAAGTATGTTCATTTGCAAATATACAGAGGTCAAGTAAAACAAGATTAAAGGTCTGCATGGTTTTTACTGCAGACTTCCCCCTACCCATTTGTCGTGTTGACCTTGTCTACAATGTCCATTATGACAGCCCAGTTTTCTTCTGTGTTCATCTCACTGGTTGCCTTTTCTGGAAATAAATATTAAATGATTTGAAGAAAACCTAAGTAAGGCGTTTTATACTGCATTGAGTTTGTATGCATTACCTTTATTTATTTCCATTACACTATCTTGCACTAGTAGTAACATAATGCAGTGATATATTAGTGCTTCAATTCATTTTAATAAAAATATTGATAAAAGATATATATGTTTCAATTTGAATTTGGATGTATTGTGATTCCATTAAACTTAAATCAAAATCAAATATCATAACCATTTTCATTTTTGGTAGTGTTCAAAATTATCAAAATATTATGGTTTGGGAGGGGGGGGGGGGGGGGGGTTAAGAATAAAACAAAAGCTGGACATTATCAAGTTGGCAGAAAATATCAACTAGCTTTTTATCAAACTGTCAGTAGGATTGGGAATCGGTGAGATTTTCATAGTCGATAATCGGTTTCTTGTAACTATCTAATAATGGATTATACTCAAAAGTTTTTATATTTCATAGTTTAGTGCACTGTGCTAAATAAATGTAAAGATACAATTAATTTACTTGTTCATTGGCCTTTTTGTATTTTAATCTACTTGGTATTTCTTGCCATAAAAATTTTGTACTGAAAATAATTTCTTTAGTAGGTGGTCGGATTTTAATCTTCATGAGAACAAAATATGTCCGAGCCCGAGAATGTGCTTTAATTCACAGGTAAGGATATAGCTTGTCTGACATGTCAGCCATTTTCAGACCACGTGCCAATTTGGGGTTTTGGTACTGCTCGTCTATAATATTCTGTCTATGATATGATTTTCCATTTCAATCGATGACTGGAACATCACTACCTGTCACACTTTGTGGATAGAAGACTTACAACAAACCTCTTATTTAATGGTACTACAATTTTACAAAGTAGATGATAATATACTCATTAAAGGACCCCATCTCATATACCAATATGTACTGTGACAGCACTGCTCTGTTGGCCATTTTTCATAATAATATATAAATGAATTATATTTTGATTCTTCTAGAAATTATAAAAATATGACTTACACTATTTTCAAAACTGATTATCGATTTTTAAAAACCTTTCTTTCCATTTGAGATAGAACACCGTATACCGTTAAGCGGAATCAAAAAAAAATCCGTTAGTGAACAGATTATCATCATCTTGATTATTGAGTAACACGACAGTCAGACAGATGATAGGCCACCTGTCTTTGTGATTTGTCATTTCGTGTGACTCTGTTGTCAAACCCTTTCTTAATAGCCATTCTATCTTAAATCGTACTTATATCCATTAAAGGGTTATTCAATTCGATATAAAACATAAGTAACTCTTACCGACATCTCCGTCAAAAGGCGTTGTTGGGGTAAAAAGTGGCATAATTCTAATATTTTGCTTTCAGTGTACTTCTGTCTATGAAAAATTATTACGGAACTATACTATTGCGCATGACCTGACGTCAGTTTTTGTTTACTTCCGCAAGTCAGACCCACATGATAATTACGCCATCTACGAGTTATGTACCTTTGGTCATAAGTATTAAAATTAATGATAATCACAAGCACACAGAAAAATGATAATAATACATATCATCCCTGAAGTTTACCGTAGACTTAGAGGTATAAGTTAAAAGGTCTAAAAATATGCCGCATGAGCAAGACCCTTAATTCCAGATTATTGGATCCACCCCCATCCCAATGGCAGGCCAAATTGACAATCAAAGTTCTGAAAGTACTGAAAGTGAATGGATTTTCCAGCTACTCTATATAAATACAGAATCTTATCTTTTTAATAAATGATGAAAGTGTATATTTTTTTAATTGAAAATTAGGGGGGGGGTGAGACTCTAAAATAGTAATTTCATAAACATTAGAATTTTACGTGTACCACTACAGTTTTTCGACTGTTAAAGGGGTTCTATTTTCCAGAGACGACCCTCCTAACGTAACCATCCCAAAATGCTCCGACTTTTTTGTTTTTTAACTGGAAGTATTTTATTTAGAGATAATCATAATCTGTTTCAAATGACATTTCCCAAAAGAAAGTCGTAAATTTTTAAAACCATACATGTAACTGACCATCAATTAAAAACTGTCAAACCGTTTCTGTGTGTTTTCTTAAAGAATACTGCAGGTATGTTTACGAAGCCACTATCTTAGGACTACAGTGCGTCTCAAAAGGACGTATTACGATATGTCTTAGTCTTGAAGCTCTCCTAAATTTAGGAACCTAAATTTAGGAACCGCAATAACTTTGTCCTAAATTTAGGAAATCATTTAGCTTGTAATTAGAAATCCTAAGGCTATAAAATCACGTTTTACTTTTATATTGGGACTGTTGTGATGCTTTTTCTTCTTAAGACCGGTAGAATAAGGCAATATTTTATTCAGTTCCAGAATTTCTGACAAACATCCAATTCCTAATTCGGTAGGGGGCATGGTCATTTATTCTATCACGCGCGTTTAATTGTTTTAACATAATTATGTGAAGAGGGACCCCGACCCACCCACCCTTTCTCCGAGGATACATGCCTGCCTAGGACCGAGCTGACAAATTACACAATTTTTTTTCTCGCTAATGCTGTCTCAGTTCTGCGAAATTATTTACTTTTTTTTAACATATATCTTAAGTAAGTTACATTCATTGTTTTGGTTACTAGTATTGACCAAAAAAATATTGTGTCCTTGGCTAAATAGCCATTCTACATCGGTTTATATAAGTTATGCGTGACCATTCTTTATTCTTTAAAAATTCGTAGCGTTGAATAAACTGCATGAAAAGCGCCTGTATATGTATTGCTTGAATGGCATGCCTTAGGAACACACCTCCGTCACATCTTTAGGAGTGCTTAGTGAACATGCCTGTTGGAATATAATATTTTTTTTCAAACGTGGTCTCCCCAGCACCGTTTAAGCACGAAAAAAAAGGCCTTAAAATTAAAATGTGGGTAAAATTTTAGTAAAAGCATGACACTCACCATTCCTTACTATTTAAAAAATAACATTTACATTTTAAAAGTACAAAATTTCAGTGACGATGTTTTTTATAGCAGTCATCATGGAAGTTTGTATGAATTTCGTCTGTTGAAACATAAAGATCCCAATGGGAAGATGGTTTGCGCATGCGCACATCCTGGTTATAGTGCCTGATTATATGAAAATTATAAAAATTAGCCTATTCTATGTCTCCAACATTAGCCCAAATATGTACCCCCTCTCCCAAAAAATGGCCCACTCCTCTGACATCCAACGGTTATAAAGGAATCAAAATTAAAACCTCTCTTTTACTTGCTTCAGCAATAATATAAAGTTATAGCCTTAATACTCTTACGAAAAAAACCCTTTATACATGTATTATTAAAAGCAATACGTCGAGCTGTATTTATTTAGAATTTTAATTTGCTACAAAAACCTGCTATAGATGATAATGCATATAAGCAGTTTCTATTCTATCCCCGGAAGCCTTTATAATTCAACCAGGCATGTAGCGCCAGGTGCCCCCCCCCCCCACACACACTTTTTCTCGCAGCCAACATTTTCATTAAACTTTACATAAAAAAGGAGTTTTTATAGATTTGCCCCCCCCCCCCCTCCACCCATGCACTTTCTACTTTTTTGGAATTATTTTTTAAGTGCATTCACTTGGTCATATGTTTAACATACTTTGAATTGATCTTTCTTAATTGATATTGAACATTTTTGAATCATTTTAAATTGGTTAGATATGTATTGCTAGATAACAATGAAAGTAAAATGAACCAAATTCACATGACTGACAACATATGTTGCACCTTAAACTTGGTTGAAAAAGGAAGAAAAATTGAATTTTGTCAAAATATTTGCGGTAAATGATTCATTTTATTTCATATTTCAATAAAAATAAAGTTTATGCATATATTCACCAAGAAATTTGTATGAATTTCAAGTTACTTTAAACAATAGCTAATAAAACATGTGTTGCCTATAGATTGCAATGTAAAATTCAAGGTAGAATTCATTGGACAATAATTAAAATTAGAATGAAAATTCCTTTAGTGGAGTACTTTGCCTTGATAAAAACTTCAAAATGATATCATGGTTAATAATATCGGACCATTCATTTATTCTGTACAAAATGTGGTCGTTGTAAATTGCATATCTTAAGGCCAGATTCATATATTATTCTAGTTTTTGGTTCTTATACAAATGATGTGAGTCTATCTTGAAAACGACTGAGATAACAGCTAAAAAAGAAGTCTGAACTGCTTTCGTTAGAATATATTTAGCATAACTGCATTCTCAATTTAAAAAAAAAACAAACTATGTATGTATTTTAGGAATTAATTTATATTTTGAGAAATAATAATGCATATGCATCAGTATTTCACGAATGATGATTTTACTTCATTTTTTCTTGCGTCAGAAAACACCTTTTTTGAAATCACCCAAATACATGCAAATCATTTTATTCTTATGTGGATAGGTCAGATAATCAAGAGAACGTTTACAATTGTTCATGCATGAAGATAAGGTTAACATTCCATTTCAGTAGTTTCGTTTCGGTTTTGACTATTTGATTGGCTAAAATGGGACTAAGTATATACTCTTTATGGTAATTGCGCAACACACTGAAGATTCGAAAAAACTTTTTGAGTGCAAAATACATGTCACATAGATTGTAAATTAAGAGTTTATAGAGGTTGGTAAAACATTATCATGCATGTACATGTAGTACTCGTTGTGCCCTTTTTTACCCAGGTGGACAGTCAAAATTACAAAAAGTTGAAGTTTACATTGAGTACCTTTTCATAGATTTTTGATGAGACTATTTCTTGAAAAACACTGTTCGGTGTTTCCAGATCTTACCGCTTAACTATAATTTTCGAGATTAGTTTTATTTTGACATAATTGTATTATCGGAAGAGTGTACTTTAAGGGTATTTTAATTCTCATATTTACAAGCATTTTTTTTTTGGAAATCATTCAATTTATAATGATAGAACACTGGCGTCGGAAGCAAATTGAAAGTGGGGGGGGGGGGGGGGCTAGACTAATCCTCTGAAATATTGAGAACAAAGTAATTCCCAAAATCATGGAAATCCTAATCCGGGAGGGGGGGGGGGGGGGGGGAGTATACCTATACTTCCCGTAAAAAAAAAAATTACTTACCCCAATTTTTTTTTCTTCCAAACATCATGAAATTCCTAATCGGGGGGGGGGGGGGGAGTGGGGGCGGAGTAGTATGCTTGTGGATCCAACTTTTCAATCTTTCAAGGTAAATTTAGAAACAATAATCTTTCCTGCGAGAAAAAGTGGGGGGCTGAACCCTCTATTATGCTATGTTTCTAATGGTAAGGTATAAATTTGCAAAAAAAGGTGGGGGGGGGGGGGGCTAAGCCCCCCCTAGCCCCCCCCCCCCCCCCCCGGTTCCGACGCCTATGTAGAAAATATTCGCTAAGAAAATAGCATTACACTAAAAGACCGAGTAGATAACAGGAAAAAGGAGATTCCTTCCTCCAGACTCCCCTCATCTTACAACATAGTTGTATCTTGTTCTATCTTTCAGCATTTTCATACTTACATTTAAAACATCTCACCACCGTAAATCTTTATGGAATGCAACAATTGGTGACTCAATATGTTGTAAATATCATGTTCAAAGATGATTAAATATGGATAGAGTGGGTGAAAGTTCGTACAATTAAGTATCTATAGAGTTACCTATCTGTGTCCATATCACAGGATTGCTAACATTGTGAGAATGGGGTAGAGGGTACTTCAGTTTACAACCGCATTGTTATCTTAGAGAAAGTGATATCAAGTAATACAGAGCAACAATAAAACTCCAAGATGATAGTCATCGACCGGCGTACAGCAGCTGTTGGAACGACTGTGAATTGAGCTCCCTAGTTTAGACTCAAGCTTAGTCATCATGGTATATATAAGTACAGACCAATGCATTACGAAATAGACTGACAACTGCGCCTGACCGTGATATTTCACTTCTGACAATGATGCCTTTGGTCTCAATTTGATACATAACAGGTGAAACTAGGCAAGGTGATAATCGATCAAAGAAAATCTGGGGTCATTGTTGGAAAGTCGATAGATCGATCCACTATTTTTAAACTTCGGCCTATATTTGCCCCCAAAGCGATACAAAATAGCTTAGGGAAAATGAACATACTGGATATTTTCCTTGCATCGTTAGATCGCTCTATGATGCTGAATTCAGGCGCCATCGTCACGAAGATGCTTGCCATTCCCGCGAGGAAGGCAATTCCACGGTCTGTCGTTATTATGTTATAATATGCATATATCGACGGTTTGAAAGAATACGTTTGCTGGTCGTATACATTAAATAGAGTCTCAATGGACTACGGGCGCGATAAATGAACAGAAATCGATATCCATTCTCCAAGTAGTGCATCCACAGAACTCGCCGATATCTTGACGTCACGAACATCCTGGAAGATGATTGGCGGTCTTGACATAAATATTTAATAAGTGTCGCATAGTTAATGTCGCGAAATAGATTACCGATATTTCACAAATGATCTCAACTATAACGTTTTCAACTAGCTGGAGGTCATTTGACAAAATGAAAATCATACAATTTTGATAGTGAGAATATCTAGGCAAAAGAATTGAAAAAAAAATGTAGAAAGTGAGGAGTATTCCGAGAGCCGTTTTTCTCTGTCCGGATTGGATATATCTATGTATATTAATGTTGAATCTAGTGTATTCATAGCATCTGTATCGGGATTTGAATATACAGGAGGATAGATCAACTCTGGCATGATGTCCACAACAAGCAGACGACCCTCCTTGCCTCCAATGCCGGACCTCTCCCATCTAGACGAAGCGGAGAGGAAGCAGATCGAAGAGGTATTGAGGAGGCAACATGAGGAGGAAGAAAAAGAACAAGAGATGATAAGGTGAGCCTATGTCGGCCGCCATTTTGTCTGCACTCTCAGAATGTAGATATTTTGGCGCGCTTGATTTGTCTACATCGGATAACCGTTGTACACTTTTCTGCAATTTGGTGCTAAGGTGTACACTTTAAGGACATTATTTACAATCTGTACAGGGTATGGGTGAAATTGTGTACAGCATAAATTCAATATGGCTGAAAATGGTACGGAACTGGTAAAACTATTTTTTCCAGCAGTGGGAAATAATACCAGTATATCTGATAGATTACTTGTATCTTAGTGTCTTGTTTGTATATAGTAATGCATACTAGGAAGGGTTAAATGTATCTAAAGGAAATTGTGTCCTCAAATAGCGTATGCAGATCTTAACACCAGATTTGGTTAAATTGCCTGAAACAAATATTTTATCTCCCTTTTTGTGCATAAATCAGCTATTTATAATTAAAGAAAATTTAGTGGCCAAACATTGTCTTGTGTTTTAATTGTTCATCCATTTATGTTTTTCTGCTGAAGAATTCTATAACATACATATATTGAGTGCATGGGTCCATTGCAATAAAACTCTTGGATGCAAAACCAAATAACGTTACTCTCATTGAGGACAGAATTATTTTTCAGTTACTCCCCCTTTCAGACTCTCTAGATGAAGGAAACAACAAAAGTGCAATGCTTGGGACAGACTATGCTGCATGATACTTTCCCTGCAAAAATTATGTTTTACTCAATGGCTATTCATGCCCTCTGAAGAAATATTCTTGAAATGTCTATTATTCATTGCCAATTGTAAAAGTGTCTAGGGTTATAGAAGTGAAATATAAAATGGAAAGGGATGCAGGATTAAAATTAACTTTCATTTTAATTTAGTTGTCAGATGGGAATTTTATTTTTGCATATCATGATCGACTGCTTGTTAACCAATGTCTTCCAAAACTGCAAAGCAGTCAAAGATCATACAACAGTTGATAATCAGCTGCATGTACAGTATGGGTATAAAAATAGAAGGAAGCGTTTCTTTTTCTTGTTACATTATTATAACTGAATTATAATTGGCCATTGCTTTACATATGAAACCAAAAAAAAATGAATTTTAATCATAACCATGGTAACTAAGTAAATTACAAACTCTGAAACCATGCAGTTTAGTGCCACCCTCTTATATCAGTTTACAGCTTTTAAAAATGTTTGATAACTGTAAAGGTCTAGGGTCAAGGTCAAAGGTAAATACCGGTAATCAAAATCCACCAAGTTCAAGGTTAAATACCGGTAATCAAAATCCACCAAGTTCAAGGTCAGAAAATTCACATTGGGCAATGTTTTGTAACTTAAGGTACCTGATTTTGTTTCATATTGAACACTGAATTAAATTCTTTCAAAAGCTTTGTGTATCCTCCACATGCACCCATTATTCAAAGTGACGAGATGTGCTGTGTACAATGCATGATCATCATCAGCGATATTGTGATGTTAACGAGTTCAATAGGTCCAACATTTCACAACTTTGGAATAGCATGCCTGTATAGTTCTTACTGTAGATATATGCTTTGAAACACCCAGTAGTAGTTATACCTATACATTATGTACATGTAGAGTTATTATGTTAGACTTAATTAAACCAACTTTATTTATAACAACTTTATCTTTGGATTTAATGCATTGAGATAAACTGCATGGTTTGCAGCAACTAATTTTAATCAGCAAACCAGATGTAAATTCTGTGCAAAATAATATACCAGAGTTATTTGAGAACTGGTACATGGTGAGAAATATTCACAACAACAAGTCTCTCATATGAACTTGCAATGATTTCTCGCACGCAAGTTAAAGGTTGGTTTAACATACCTTACATTTTGCCAGATATATTTCAGGAAACCTACTACAATTAAAAATAATGTTTATTTTTCAGAAAAATGCAACAAGAGTTTGATACATACCGCCAGACAGTTGACAAAATTAACTCAGAAGCCAAAAAGCTAGGTCCCCAAGGGCAGTTGGACACAGGGGCAGTGTGTCAGATTTGTCACAAGACAAAGTTTGCTGATGGTGTGGGGCATATGTGCCATTACTGCCAGCTAAAATCCTGTGCCAGGTGTGGAGGGAGAATGACGGTCAAACAAAACAAGGTACAGCTTAAACTTCCCTCTCCTTTGGATTAAAGAATAAATTCATTATTTTGCAATTTTAATTGGCCTGATATTTTCTTATCGTTCAAGTATTACAGGTCTTTTTTCTATGTATGATATAACTTTAAAGGGGTAATTTGCTTGAAAATATTATTTGGACCTTTGACATTACCCCATCATGAAGTGCTATGATTTCCATTGTTTGGTATCCATTTGTGTATTAATGCGATAAAGTCTAGCATGAGGATTTGACTCCTTAATAGACCATGCAGTGTCGTATTTTGCAATTGTATTAAGATATATATAAACTAAAGTTTTGAAGTAAATACATTTGTGAATAAAAATAAGAATATAATGTTTGTAGCATTTTATATATATATATATACACACACATCATACTGTCCTTGGTTTGGTTTTTTCGTACTAATGTAGAGGTAGATAATATAATAATAATATAATGATATATATATAGAAGTAATAATGATATACAATGTATATAGAAGTAAGACTCCAAAGTCCGATGGTCACGCCAAAATCTGATGGTCTAGTTGCCCCAAAGTTCGCTGGTTTGGTACCAGTATGCACGCCAAAGTCCGATGGTGACAGAATATCATGACACGTCAAGGGTAACATTGTAATAACATTTCAAGATCAACAAGATGAAAGCGGCAGCTAGGCTGTCTAGGCAATCAACAGATACTTTTAAAAAAAATGAAGAAAATGAGAGAGAGACAAATGATCTCAATCCGAAGCAAGTTTTTGTTTGATTGAAATGAGGTGCTTAACATTGTAAATTAAAGGTGAAACAATCGTAATGGTTAAGTGTTAGGGTGGAGGATTGCAAAAACGAAAATGTGCATATTGTGTCAAAGTACCTGTTACACTTCTTAAAATGTGCTTTAAATGTCAATGATGATCATCAATCAAGATACATGTAGAGAACTTGCTGCAGGTCTGTAGCTCCCGGTCTGAATAAATTCGGATGGACGACCTCATCCATCCGAATTTTTTCAAACTGGGAGCTACAGACCTGCAGCTAGAAGAGAATATGGGGTAGCTAGGGGCTGTTTGATTGAAATAGTTAACCCCATAAGCCAAGTTTTTACTCTTTAGTCTCAACGCAATTTGAATGTATTTTATTCGAATAGCCTACTATAGTTTATCATGACAGATACAGATGGACCAAATGCATTACAAAAACGATCTATGTGCATTTATGAGTCTAATTAGGACCATCAGACTTTGCCGTGTCACACCATCAGACTTTGCCGTGTCACACCATCAGACTTTGGTGACTGCATGGAAACAATCGGACTTTGGCATATTAAACCATCCAGGTTTGTTGCAGTTCTTGGAATTTGTTGTGACCATTGGACATTTCAGTCCCACTGCACTTTGGAGTCTTACATATATACAGCAAATTAGCAAGGATAAATGATAGTCAGAAACAATTGTTTTACAGTGTATTATAATCTATAGTGTTGCTGTTACGTCTGTAAATTTTTAATCTCTTCTCCAATCTCATGTGAAACTACTTTCTAAAATTTAAATATGAAACTTATGGATACTTTACGCTTACTTACACATACTCTCTCTCTCTCTCTCTCTCTCTCTCTCTCTCTCTCTCTCTCTCTCTCTCTCTCTCTCTCTCATGTAATATGCATGTATGTTTATGTACATATATACTCGCATACGTGTGACTTATTTTTTTCCAATTTTCAAAAAATTACACATTGTGAAGTTCACTTATTTACCTTCAAGTGCCAAGTCAGTGGTGAAGTATGCTTTTCATTGTTACAGATCCTTTTCATTTGTTATTTGATCATATATGGCACACATGGGATAAAAAGCAATACACAGCTCTATTGTTATCCTGTGAAACTGAATGCTTGCTGTCTGAATTTTCTAGTTAATAATTTACCATTATATTGATAATTTTATGCTTCTGGCTCTTTGTACTTGTACAAAGTTGAGAAAAATGTTGCTTAATTATTTGATTATGATTCTTACTAAATTCCATGATGTTCAGACTCATCAGCAATAAAGGCATTTTTATGTTTTTTAAGGAAATCTAGCTGATTCTTTTGAGTTATACATGTATTGTATGGAGGTGAAAAGCATTCATACAGTGCTCAGGTGTCACATTTGAACAATTTTGACTTTGTTTGATGAATTGAATTAAAATTGTGGGGACTAGTATTTTTTTTTCATTGGGGGGGGGGGGGGGGGGGTGGGGGGGGCTGCCTTGAAAATGGTAAAGTAGTTATCTCTGAATTATTTTATAACAGCATAGAATCAAACATTTATTTGATAATCATACAACACACCCCTCTCCTTTCTTACATCCTATGACCTTGAGTCTTTGAAAAGTTGAATCTAGGAACATTGCAGACATTAGGTCAATACTATTGCAGTACTGCTACAGCCTGGCCAAGGAGTAGATGTTTGCACACCAGTACTACTACACATAATATTGAACCAGTGTGAAAGCCAGCGTCTAGATTGGCATATGTTAAACTGCTGTTATCTCTATTCAAGAAAATCTGCAATCAATATATGGAACTATCCCAGAATGGTATGAAATGGGGAGTGTTAGGTTCTGAAGACCGCCATTGTGTGCACACTAGGGTATTTAAACATTTTGAAGCATGTTTTGATGCTGCTAGCTTTGTACATGGGAGTTTAATGTCATTTGTTTCATCAGTTTAATAACATGATTGCTAATATAGCTTGAAAAAAAGAACTAACTAATGAATAAATGAACAAGAAATTGAATATACCAGCTTTTAATTGCTACAGAAGTATTACATGTTTTCTGCAGCTAAATATTTGAGAATACCTGTCCAGTTTCCATATATGAAGTCAACGGAAAATTTAAAAAAAAAAATGTACATTAGAGACATATCAAAGAACAGAACTTTGAAAATTCTTACATAATTCTAGAGCGTTGCAGCTATGTTAGCATTTTACTCTCATTTGGTTTCTTTCCTTGCAATGGGGTATATATATCTTTAATCTAACAGATACAGTTGCTGTATACACATTTCTGCTGAGTAGGCTTAATATTGGCTATTTTTCCTCAAGTCTGTAGTTGCATTTACATTTACAATAGCTGAATTGTGGAGCAATGGATACCATCATGAGAATTAAGCTAATCAATACACTGTACAGTTTTCACTTTGTGCAAATACTCGGCATTACTTCCATCCATCTGGCATCACTCCATCATATTAAACTTATAATCTACATATATGACAAAATGATATAATTTTGGAAGTATTTGTATGACATTTGAATAATATGAAATCAACCAGAGGCCATTACATCTAATTCAACCTTATAAGCGAGTCTGACTAATGCCTGCATGGTTTTCTGAAATGCTTAAATTAGGAATAATGCTGTTTTGTAAATATCTACATTTGTTAAGAATGTTATATACTATTAATGTCATAAAAGATTATCTGTGAGTTTTAAGATTTCACATCAAAATTATACAGCCTTAACCAATTTAAGAATAGGAATAATTCCATACAAACCATTAATCTAAAATGGTATTTTGCTACAATATATTCCATAGATGGTACTGCAGAAGAATTCTTAACATTGTTTTTTTTTTATCACAAAGTTAATTACTTTGTTTTTCTAAGTTGGAGGTGAGAACATTGGGAAAATTTAATATATTCTTTTCTCTGTCTGCAGATTATAAAAACAGTGTCATAAAAATAAAGAGAAAAGTGAGATTGTTGTGATTCATTTATTGTCAGAGTGTAACAGTTTGCTGTAATTGTTTTGTTTTTGTTTTTTTTTGTGAGGATTTTGAAGCCAAGCTGTTCTTGTTTACTTTGATTCACAAATAAGGAGCAGTTATCACACATTGCTTACTTGTCCATAACAATATTTTTGTAACAATCATGAGAATATTTAATTTTGCAAGTGTGTATTGATAGTTCATTGAGTCAAATGCAATTTTAAAAAAATCATCATAATTTGAAAAAAGGAGAGGATTCATGAATTTGAGATGCAGTTAATACTAAATCAGAATTACTTATGGACAATTTTCTGTGCTTTTCATTCAGAAATGGTTGTGTACATTTTCTCAAAGCTGGACATCAAACCATTATGAGGGGAAAAGTGGCCTTATTACCATCCCTCACGCTTACATAGCATTGCAGTACAATTGTACATGCACAGAATTTCATTAGACTGTAAAACTGTCAAGTTACATGTTAATAAAAGTATTAAAATATACATAATCGACAGAATTAAGCTTTGCATCTTATGATCGTATATAATGATATAATTCTTGTGTATTCAGGTTTCAATAATTCAAGCAAATTAAAGAACGTACAATATAAATATTAGTAACAATTTTTTTGTGAAAATTTGTAAAAAGTCCCAAATGTGAAAGAAAAACAGAAGAAAAACTCTTATGTAAGAGTCGATCATGTACACGATATTCAGTGTACACTTGCCACTTGGGTACTAGCTACACTGTGAAAGATAATGAGGGTAAATTGAAGAACAGGGATCTGCATGGTCTGCAAGAGTGCTGTATAAGTTGAAAATTGTTTTAAAAAAAAGATTGAAATATTGGCTGTAAATGTTTTTTTGTTGTGTGCCTTTTTAGATAATTTAGCCGATAGGTTGTGGTTGAATTTCTCTTAATTATGGCATTTGAGAGAGTGGTATGGTCTGTCAGCACAGCGAGATCAATAGTGTGTATGTAGATAACAAAGGGAAGGGAAATTACGTGGCTTACTGGGTCGATGGTGATACCATGCATCCTATTGCATCCTATTGATCAGTGCGGGGGAAGATCATCAGAAAACGGAACCTTTGCTTTACAGACTCGTTCGCATTTGTCCAAATTCTCATATATCCCTACTGGTGCACACCCCCGCAAAGCAAGGTGCATCGTTATCCCCAACTGCTGTTTGAAATGGTGCACTACAAATCTGTTGGTGATAAAATTAAGCTAGGGACTTCAAAATCTTTCATATTATTTAGCGTAAACTGTGTAGAAGTTCTGCACGAGTTAGAATTGGTTTAAATAAATACCATATAATTTTAAAATGATAAACTGAAATAATATAAAATACCTGATAAATCAATAATGATATTAAAATAAGAACTTCAAAGTATTAAAATATATTTATATATGCTATTTATATAGAAATTCTGCATTTCAGAATTGATGTTTTCATAAAATTTATACTGGTACATAATCATTAAAGGAGTTATGTATCAGTCTGTATTTGTTTGATGTGACTCAATAACCACTGAAAATGTCTGATTGTCATCATGACCATGCTTTCTTCTTTTCTGTCTGTTAGAAAATGGAAGATACTCCCCCAGTACCTGTCAACAAACCACCAACTGTAAGTTCAGACATTGGCTGTTGTAAAGTCCTTTTTCATTGGTCAGTTCCATCATCACCATCATCATCCAATTCAGTCAATAGCCTCTAATAGTCATTTCCAATAGTTGAACTCATGCTTGACTTAAACAAATAATATTAACATATGTGTACTGGATTCCAATGAATCAAAACCGCCTGACCAATAACTGAAGAAACTTATGAAATCTGTAACAATTAGAAATCCCATTTTACAATATTGATTGTGGTTATAGCTAGTTTTGCAACCATTTGTGTAATCATGCATCTTCACCTAACATCTCCATCATAATGCATGGGAACTGTCTGTTTGCATTTTATCTCATAAAACCATTTCAATAGGACTAGCTAATATAATTTCTGTTTTTAATGATTGAGTGTTTGATTGGTTGATTATGTGGCATGATGTGGATTTTGTGTATTAACTAAACACTTGTTAGTTTTTTTTGTCTACCAGGCATCTTGCCATAAAAATATATATGCTGCAGTAGCATTTAATTTTGAGTGTAATGAACAGTTGATATTATTTGTGGTTTGTCATGGAGAAAAGATGTGATTGCATGAAGATGAAATAAAGTACTGGTATAAATGAATTACCTGTATATACATCTAGTTACAACACTGTAGATGTTTTGAACATATTTTATTCACACAATATATAAAAGCTAGGTTTGAACAAAAGTTCTTGCATCTTTTTCAAAGAGGTTCTCACTCCATTGTTGCATGGGGTACATCTCTTTTGAGAGCACCTGTAACATGCTTTTAAAGAAACAGTCAAGACATTGTTTTCCATGTAAGATTTCCATTATGAGTATATATATAGACTTCACAACAATACAGTGGTCATGTAGTGATTGATTTGCAGTGTTTTCTGTGTGCATTTCTTTATTTTTGAATTTCAACTTTTTAAGAGAGTTTAAATCTTATGTATGAGTATATGCTCAAATAAGGTAATCTTTATAGCATTTATGTATGGCACCCACTCAATGGTTTCCATTTCTTTTAGTTTAAAACCTGTTTCAGTGATGATTCTTTTCTGATATTTAGTGGAATTCTGCTAATTTGAATCAAAGAATCCGATATTTGTTAATTCTACGATATTCCACTTCTTTTTTTTTAGCAGTCATTTTTCGTTTTTGTCGGTTTTGAGAAAAGATCAAGTTGTTTAGTCTGTGATCATGTCTGCATCAACTAGACGCTTGCTTTTATATCCTAGTAAGGTAAACGCAAATGTCATGGTGATTGAGTATTCCTTTTTAACATGGCGCGGTTTATCCTGCCAGGCCATGATGTTAAATTTATTTCAGGCTAATTTGAGTTTACTAAAACTTAAATTTTGTTAGCATCGCGCTCAACCCCCAGCCTATTTCAGCAATTTTAAACAATTTACAGAATCATCATTGCTGTTTTCAGAAAAGCAGAAAATTACCATTTTATGCTCTAATATGAGACTGAATCTCAATCCAAGAAATACTACTCAATATACAGTACAATTAAATAAGAAAATCTATAACAGTTACTGTTTCTATGCAATTCAACTGTACATGCATACACTGTATACAGGGTTATTTTCGCTCCTCTACACTTGCAAACTGTTTCGCCAAGTCTTGAATTCGCCCAGTTGCGGTTGTGTTAACAGAGATATTATTTGTGACAAAGAATTTGCCCAGTCTTAAATTCACCCTCTGACAATGATGGGGCGAAAGGGCCAAAAATATAACGAGGGCGAATATTACCCTGTATACAGTTTATCAGATGACCAACATGAAAATGGCCAAACATTTTTTTAAGTAGTACATGTAAGTACTCTGAAGGCTGTGCCTCTGGAAATTATAGTTTTGATCATGCATGATATGCAGCAAGAAATTGAAGGATTAATGGCTAGCATTAAGATTGATAGATTTCTTACTTTAAAGTTCAAGAGATCAAAACAGTTGCTTATGATTTATTAGTAACTGAAAGTACAAATATGAAATTAGATAAGTTAATTATTAACCATTATTAGCTAAGGGAGGATAGTGAGATGGCTGCAATGCAGGAAATAGGTTTCCTATGAAAGTCAAATTGTGCATAGTATAACACATTATTATAAAGTATCATTAAACAAACTATAAACACCATCTCATCAAGGAAGTAAGGATCTGTCTCGGTGGAAATTCGCAGTACCAAGGGAATTGTGGGAGGTAGAGGGAGGCAGTAATGGAAAATTTATCGGCCTGGTCCCTCATGAAATATTCACTGTCACAGAAAAGCTAGCACTTGTTCCCACCCACACCAAATGTCAAGCACTGGCAGAATAATATAATGTGAGCATCATGCTGATGGAGGGCCAAAAGTACCAATAAAATGTCGGAAGATGTAACGGTTTGACAGCCCTGTGACATTTCAATCAGGGATAAAACCATATGCTTTGGATGTTCTAGTGCAGGGGTATTGATTCTCAGAATATAGTTGAGACTCTTTTTTGTTTTTCTTCATTTCTTCTTCTCTAATACTGAAATTTCAAGTTGCAAAGACATATATAAGGTCTTGTTTATGACTATCAATGAAATTAAAGTTATATTATATGGTTGCACTATTTACTGGTAAAATGTTGATGAAATTGAAAATTCTGATTAATTCATTGTTGCAGGTATATACAGCTACTTAGCCTACTGTACATACAGTTTATTGAGATCTGTTGTAGATGCATTTAGAGCCATTTTAACAAGTGCTTGGACTATTATTCAAACTCTAATTTGATGAAGGCAGGGTCTTTTTATGGTTAACTGTCCAGTCGTTGGCCAATAGATATCAAATACATTGAACAAATGCGCACTGACACTAAAATGTCAAAATTTATTCACGCAGGGCTGTATATTTCATTAAAATGTCCAAACTTAGTGATGCAGGACTATATTTCGATTACACACAATTGAGCAGACCTTGAAAAAACTTTCTGAAAACTCAGTATTTTTCTGTACATACAGTTTGTTTTGATAAGCAAATTTGATATTTACATACCGCCGAAAGTAAAAAAAAAGGGGCTCTATTACAATTGCTGAAATATCAAAACCTCATTCAGTTATTCAGTGATTATCTTTCTATTATTTATTTTAAAAGATTTTAAACAAATTATAGGAATATATATGTACAAAAATTCTCTGTCCAATTGCAAACTTTTACTCAAACCTCAAGAAATTTTTTATTCAAATAAAATGACATTGAGTATGTTGGATTTGCATG
Organism: Magallana angulata; assembly: GCF_025612915.1. Classification (NCBI taxonomy): domain Eukaryota; kingdom Metazoa; phylum Mollusca; class Bivalvia; order Ostreida; family Ostreidae; genus Magallana; species Magallana angulata. The sequence continues at coordinate 26,977,305 of NC_069111.1, read as the reverse complement.
AGAGTATTAGCTGTACACTGAAGAATTTCTCTATTTCTGAGAAGTGAAGAGTAATAATGAATTTCATTTCTTTGTCATTGTTTAGTAAGTGTTGTACCTTAAATATCAACATTTTTTTTTTTTCATATTCAGACTATTAAAGTCTTCTGAGAGAGAATTTGTATGCAATTTGATTAGGTGACCAGTCAAGTATTCAAAGGAGATATCAAAATGTTGGCCAAGTGGCAATAGATGATTATATAATCATTGCTTACAAGTGGAAATCAACAATTTGCCAGAAGCTTATGGGTCTCTTGATTGGTTTATGTTGTTTTCTAAGATGCTGTAAGAATTTAAAATAGTAAAAAAGATTGATTTGTTCCTAATCTCTTTTTTTAGACTGTCTGGGCCTGTAATCTTTGTCGCAAAAAGCAGGATCTATTGGCGAAAACAGGTGCTTGGTACCATGGAGGGATGGCCAAGCCAGTGCAGCTTGGGATTGATGCTCAGTCGGGCAGTGACACTGGTTCCATCAAGGCGGACATAAGTCCTCAGAACGAAAAGAGACCCAAATTGTACGAAAAGAAACTAGACGGAACTCCTTCAGGGTCCGATAAAGAGAATATGAACTCTGGGCCGCGAGGACCACCTCACCCAAAGGAGGGCATTAGGAGGCAGTCGTCGCTGGATACTGGCAGTACACAGCACAGTCGTGGACGCCACAATGAACAGTACGCGTTAGCTCCAGAGGACGGTGATAAATTACGGGAACATGGACCGGAGCGGGGAAGAAATCGTGACCGTTCTCCTGCCTCTAGAAGACATTACAGTGAAACTAGGCTATCAGAGACAGATAGAAGATTTGCTCAAGAATTCCGACATGGTGAACGATTGGGAAGGGGGGAGGGGCCATCACGCTCTAGGGATCCGTCTAGGGAACGAGGGGGACCAAGGGATGATATGAAAAGAGGGCGAGATAGTCACATCGACAAACGAGTACGAGATGGGCCTAGGGATCCCAGGTAATGCTGTCTATACTATTTTCATGATATAGTTAAACAGAAAATTTCTACACATAATTTTATCATGCTTCTGATGAATAAGTTAACCGAAAACTGATTGGGAAGATGTTTTGTTTTGCTTTTATGTTAAATGTCCATTTGCCATTCATTTTCACTACTCCATTTTGAAAAGAGAATACCGGTACCGTAAAGTCCTTATTTACATGATTACTTAATTCTGTGATTCCGCCGTTTTAAACTGTTTAACTGTATTAAGTTGTTAGAATATAAAACTGCAAGCACCAAGTTTTTGGTAAAATTTTATACAGTTCAAAAATATCTGAAAACACAAGCGAAGGTTGCTAAGTATTGTGATTTTACATGAGTATGACTTCTTTGCTTTTAATAAGGAATTTAAAGTAAAAGTTGACTAGCAAATATGTTAGACATCATGCGAGGCTGAAAAACTCATGGATCTAGACCATCATCTAATATTGAATTTCAATCATTTTATTCATCAACTAAAAGATTATTTTTATGCATAAGAACTATAATCTTAAAGCTTTATATGCAGTATTTAATGCTACTTTTGCAATTTTGGAAGCTAGATCCAAAGTTTGTTAGCATGATGAGCTGTATGACAGAAAACTTTGTTATATGTGCAAAAGATAATCCATTCATTACTTATAAAATAAAAACTAAGGTTATTTAATGTAAGGAAAAATGGATATTTTCAGATGCGTATTTTTTAAACCTGTACCGTTTGTTCGATTTGTACATATTGGTTTGCGCAAGAAAAGTAATTAAAAAAAAAAACAGAATGGAGGAAGAGGCATGACTGAAACTTTGTTCATAAGAGAAAGTCATATGAAAAATAAAATTTGTTTATGATGTTCACAAAATAATTTTTCCTTCACATAACTTTCCTTTGCAAAAAAAAGTATGTGAACAATACATATAAACCACCATTTTTCACATCTGATCAAAGAATAGATAAAAAAGGATAATATTCCTTTTTTCTGGGGCCCCTCAACCCAAAATATTCTTATATCACTTTTTCTTTCTCTTTACTGTGAATGCATACTAAGCCGTTCCAGTATAACCAACATGCTGACACTAAATTTTCGTGTTAATGTATTGTTCACATGGTGAAAAACTTGCAACATCATTTAAGACTTTGGTTTTCAAAGTCTGCACCGGACGGTAAAAAAATCGTTGGAAATTAACTTTTATACTTTTAAATGCATTTGAATTAATTTTTATTACATGCATTGCAGAGAGTTAATTATAGCTTATGTACCGGTAACAAACGTCATTTCTCTTTTTAAAAACATTCATGCAGTTAATACAGAATATAAGGTTTAAAACACTTTAAAGAAATTTTTCATGCAAAGGCATGCCTCTCTCTCACTCTCTCTCTCTCTCTCTCTCTCATTTGACAGCTATTTTTAAATATTGAATTCATTGTTTTGATTTGGCATGTAACTGTTTCATAGTAAACCTAAAATTTTGAAAAAAGCTGTCTAGCACAGTTGGCCAAGAATATGGTCTCAAGCCATCATCTCTTTACCAGAGAGATTCCAAGAGAAATTTTGATAAGTTAACTTTTGTGAATGATACGGAGAGTATCACTTACTGGTGATTAATTCAGATGTCTAAATATAACAACCATGTAACTTGATCACTGACTAGGAGACATATATAATCGTAATTGTGGAAGATCAAGTCATAGAGCCGGAGTAAAAATAGCTTGATCAATACACTAGCTGTTATAATTATACCGTATATACTTACAATGGCAGTGCCATGTGATTTCTTTGTAGTGTATGTATTTAAATTATATTTTAAAGGCTCAACACATTCTTGTAGAGAGAAAAGTCAATCCTTAACATTGATTCAATGGTCTTCTCCAAAAAAGAATGAAAAATAACATCACGATAATATCTGTATAATTACCCTTGGGGTTGATCGGGGGTTTAGTATGGGGGATTGGCTAGGCTGAAAAAGCGTTGAGGTTTTTTATTTTTAATTGCTCTGTAGATGATATAACATTTACAATATATAGCATCATGAAATTTCTTGTTTTGAAGCAAGTTGTAAATTGCTATGCACGTCAACAGACAAGGCAAATTAAGCCCTGACATAGTTTCTAGCACTTAATTGATATACCAGTAATGTCAATGCACACATGTCCATTGAATGTTAGGTTCTGATGACATTTGGCTCTTTTAATATCATTTTGAAAAGTATCAATTTGAAAATAAAATCACAGACTGATGTTTCAGAATTCTGCATGTGCGTGTGCAGAGAGTAATAAAATTGATTTTTGGGTTAAATAAACTGTTTCTACTAGCACCTCTCTTCCCACGAATCAATATGTGGCTTAATTTCCTTTTTGAAAGTCTGTACTTGAAAATTGCTCAAAGAGAGAAAGAAAGAAAAGAAAGATATATTTGATATGATAGTCTCAAAAATACTATTGCTGCAGTGAAAATATTTTCTGTTTGAATAATGGTACTTTAATGATGCAAACCACAAGCTAGATAATTGCATGGTATGAGTATGTGCTAGCTTCAGAAAGTATGGCCAAAATACCCATTGAAACAAATTTTGCTTAATAAATTCTAATACATGATTTTTTGTGTTAATTTAGTACTATTTTTAGGAATAATTTTTTATTCTATAAAGCGTTTTATACATTTTTAGAGATGAAAGGCACCGTGACCTCCATCGAAGTGAGCACGACATGGTCTACAAACGTAGCAAAGACCCTGAACACTACAGGCAACCTCCGGTGGATAGCGTGAAAGGCCATGACTATGCAGACAAGGACACAATTCGTGGCTCCAGAGAGCGTGTCGACATGTTGGACGGTGACAAAAGAAGGACAAGAGACTCCTCTCTTTCTAAAGTAAACAATATGCAACCTCCCTCCGTGGGGAAAATGGATCGTGGTAGCAGTGGACGGTTATCCTCAAGACAAGAACGCTCCCCAAGGGATGCCAGTTCTAGCCGTAGATCACCCACCACCATGGATAGGGACAAAAGCAAGGAGGGGCTGGATGTGTATCACGGAGAGACTTCTAGGTCACCGAGTGTATCCTCGCGTCATAAGATCAGAAATGCGTCCCCCACAGTAAAGGACGAGAGTGGACGTCCCATTGACAGTCCCTATGGTTACTCACACAGTGTCTCCTCACACTTGGACCCCAGTACTGCTGCAGGGAAGAATTTAAGTAAGAACAATAACAACAACAACAGGAAAAAAATGGAGAACCTACGAGCCGACTCCCTGAGTTCTGACCCCTCGGACTGTGCCCGACCACCCCCACCAAAACCCCACAAACACCGCAAGGGGAACAAGAAGCAGAGACAGCATTCGCTCAGTAGTTCCGATGACGAGATAAGATCCACTCCAGAGAATTCCAGTTACGAAGGAGAAGAAGAGAGCGAGAGTATTGTTAGTGAAAAAGGTAAGTAGCTCTAATGATTTCTGCAGTGTATAAGTAAGATAGTACATCATTTATGCTGAACAGATTCAACTTGAAAACAGATCTTATTTATTTAGAATCAGGTTAGTCATAATTGTTTTTAACGAAATGAGACACCTGGAATTGATTTAAAATGTTAAATGAAGAGACAATTTCTTGTGATTTTATTGTCAAGTTTAAGACTGGCATTTTGCATGATCTTTTAAAGTCTTTTTATCAAAATAATTTTATTTCAAATTGACACATCATTTAATTGCTAACAACACATTTTGGTGTAGGTTATTTCAAATTTCTATAACAGCTAGATTTTAGAATTTTCATTTGTGAAACTGATTTTCATGAATAAGAAATTGATGTCGTTGTTATGATGAATTTAATTTTCTGGTCAGCTCTTAATTGTCCAATCACTGGAGCTATTCAAGTCTCAGGAAACGCCTGATATTATTGTGATATGAATTATTATTCTGGTGTATTTAAGCAAAAGATCATTTTTTCTTTCTTTCTCTTAATTCATGCCATGAAGCAAAAAAAAAAAAGCATAGATATTATGAATTGAGCATTCTTATAACTAACATTTGGCCCTTATATATCCCTGGCATCAGCAAATGTATGCCTAGGGGAGTTAGAAATGGGAGAGGAAAGATGGAGAAAGGATGAGATATTAGCAGCTAAGATTAAAAAGTTTCTGTCGGTGAGTTTGCATGCTGTCCATGTGTCTGTGTGTATAGTGCTGGGATGGGACACAACTGTCTCTGTTGCTATGCATTATTATAATACGGAGTAAATTTATCTGGCTTCCAAGCTAAATTGCTCCAGACTGCCTTAATATTAGCTTTTCAAAGCAGAACTATTGGGAAAACTGCAGATCGAGTTGTTTGTACAGCTATTGATCCGACAAAAATTCATCATATTGCCTCACTAGGGAGGGAGGGGAAGATCTGGCCTAGCTTGTATCTGAGGATGAGCAGTGTTTGTTTTTGGCTGTTTTTTATTACATTAATTATTTCAGATTAAGAACTTTACCATGAATTCTACTCCTTATTTATATATAAGGTCAAGCAGTTCGAATATATATAACACACAACTGACAAGTATGATTACTATGCTCTGGCTGCTGAAGTTCGCTATATTAGCGTTCTGCGTCTTGTTATGGCCTATACTGATTAATATAGTGTCTAGACGGATGTCACATGTACAGCTAGCACATACAACGGTTGTTATGCAAGATCGCAGATAACGTGTATTGGAAATGCTCCACTGGCCCTAAGCATAATAGATAAAATATGATTGTGTAATTTTTTTTTATTTTGAAAATATTTGATGTTTTCTTATAAATGATAATTTTAAAAAAGGTAATATGTCTTCATGGATAAAATAAATTACCTGGTATACACATCAAAGGGCATGCTATTTTCAGCACATTTTCAATATTACATGGGCATTGACTATTAGGTGAAAAATTTCAGTTTATAAGATGAAAAAAATTTATGATATATTTTACACAGTACACGTATTATCCAAAAAGTAGGAGACAGCATTTGGAGAGAATTTACACTTATTAAGAGATTGTGTTACTTTTTATCAGCTAAATATAGTGCATAAAAAAACAAAGTTAAATGATTAAAAAAAAAAGATGTCATTTGATGAAACAAAATTGTTTGTACTGACGGTCAAGTCGCTGAAAGAGACGAATATGTTTAAGATTCTGTGTAAAGTGATCACACGTGCTTATGACCAGCTATATTTACAGATACTGAAAAATCAATTCACTCGATTTCAGAATACTGCAGTATAATGCTTTTATAGAGGAACACTAATTCTTTATGGTCTTTATATATATACATACAATCTATATTGCTAACAATGTATTTCCATCCCTAAAATCTTGTTACAGCGTACATGTATATTAATGAGAGAAATTTTCAGATACTGTAAACCAGTTGTTATTCGTGTGGGAGATATTTCCACAAGATTCTTGAGGGCCTCAGTTGTTATTCGTGTGGGAGATATTTCCACAAGATTCTTGAGGGCCTCTTCGTCGCAAATATTCTCGCAGCAAACCAATCGTTGTTATGTATTTGTTTGGATATGCCTTGGTCACAAACTTTAGTTTTCGCAAAACAGTTTATTTGGAGTAAATTGCGAAATAAATCCATCGTGAATAAAAGTTGGTTTACAGTATATATCATTACAGTCTCAATAGGGGAGATAAGAATTGATATGGAGAATTTTCTAAACATGAGTTGTGTCAAACTGTTGGTATAATATTTTAAGAGATTTTTAGGACTTCGAATATTGTTGGAGACGTCACATAGCTCGGTGAAATTCCAACTTATCAATTTTAAGTAATGTCTGCAAATTGAGTGAAATTAAATTTTAAAACTGCAAAAAAAAATTGTAGTATCTATCATCAAATGATAGTTATTTGATAAACCAATAAAAACATACACAATTTTTCGAAGACTTAGTACAAAATCATTTTTTGAAGCATTTTATGGATTCCATTGTCAGCAAGCTCTTAATTTTAACAATAACCCTCACTCATTCCTGTCAAACAGTCACAATCAACAACACTGCATGTAGTACAAGAAATGCACTACATATACAGATATACAATTGCACTATGAACCACGCCAACTTCAGATTTTTTTAATATCAATTTTTTTTTCCGGAATTGACTACAGTATACATGTACCAAGTATTTTAAATAAAATGGTTATTGGTGACAATTTAATGCAATATCAAGTTTAATTGTTTCTAAAATCTTAAACATACTACAGCTTCATAGTAAAAAATATTTGCAAATGAATATGAGGTACTTGTGGACCTCACAGTTTTTTTCTTGTACCGAAAAAAAGTTGTTACAGCACAATTGTATGGGTATATGTGCATTCAGTCAGACTTTAACCTTTTTTTTTTCATTGTGTAACAAATTAAGTTTTTATATTAAAAAAGCAATGAAAAACTTAAAGTAATAACGAAATGTTCATTTCTTTTAAACATGCAAAATTAGTGTGTCCTTTGAAGCAGTCTTTTTTACCATTTATCAGCCTACAGAGCTGATTGCATGTGCATAATGAAGTCATTGGACCTGAAAGAGGGTTACAGAATTGTGTAATACATTGTAGGGAACTGTTTATAACAATATTTGAACAGCTATTTAATTATTGATGGAGATTCACAAGAACATTATTGATTTGCACAATAAATAGCGGAGACATCTTTGAGGCGGTACACATGCCATTGGATTATGTTCACAGTGGTTAGGCACGAGTTTACAGCTGGTGGATCGAGGAGAAATATATAGAGAGCTTCCAATGTACTTCAGTTACAGCCAATTACCAAAAATTTGTCATTACAATAATTTATATGGTACATGAACATAGTAAGAATTTTTCTTCATTGATTTTATAAAATTGGTTTTATAACCAGAATTTTTTGTGGACCTCTTCCAAGTCTATTTTGCTTGCTCTAAGAACACCACTTTTGGTAAATAACCATTAAGCTGATAGTATGACAGTAATCAACAAGAAAATGAATTTGTTTTGATACTGAAATACCGTTACAACTGGGTTTTATATAATATTAAATGGTAGTTCATGTGTTCAATGTTTATCATTCCTAGTAACATATACCCATAACGCATAACATATATCAGTAACTACTAATTTTTCCTCTGATCATCAATAGACTTTAAACTCATCTGTAAAAGTCATTCAAGAAAATTCAGAAAATGAAAAGAAAAAAGTCATAAAAAAAAATGCAAAATTCCTGTGTGATATAAATTACCAAAGTATGACAGAAAGTGCATATCCAAGGATATGTGCGCATTTACCCTCACTCTTTGATTAAATTTCCTAAAACCTGTCATCTGGTCAAGTGGCTTTATATAGTCAGCTTATAGGAGATGATTGATACTGGAGCCTGGGTGCTCGGAAATTCTGTCCAAGCTACAATATTATATTTGTCTTTCTCAGTCATCCATTCCCTGCTAATATGATGGACGTATTTGGTCAATTCTGCACTTATGCTGACTATTCATCATTTCTAACTGTCATTTTAATAGGCAGCCATTTAAAAAAAAAACTATGCATTACAATTTGAGAATTTAAGCAAGAGAGGTGACCCAGACCCAAGATACAGTAAATTTAGTCCTCATGCATAGTCAGTCTCTCACAACCCGGCCTGGCTGAAGTATAGTCGTAGTTGGTAAATTTTAGCAGTAAATCATGTGAAGTCATAATACGTTAAAAGAGAACAAACCATAAGAAAATTCAGTGGAATATATTGTGTTTCCAATATACCGGTACCAATAATGCCAGTTTCTTATAAAAAAAAACTTAACAAATTGGAATGAGGCAAATATGATGAATTTTTGGGCATTAGTGGTGGTGGAATTAAATTTTCATTTCATCATTTGCTTTTTTGTATCTTTATCTTTATTGGGCATTAGTGGTCTTCCTTCTCTTTTTTTTTGAATTTTGTGTTTCTCTTGCCCTTTTTTCTTCATTTTTTAGAGCTTGCCATTTTATGTTTCCAGGGGGAAATGAAAGCAGTTTAAGGCAAACTAATTCAGCTGGTAGGCCCGACACCTTTAATGGCTGTCAAAAATGTTGCCATGGCAATGTTTGCTGCAAGATGGCTGCTTATGAGACCGAGACACATGTTTTGAAAGACTCTGGAATAGACACAGGTCACTCCAGTAGTAGCCAAACATTAAACGAAGACAGTTCAAAGGTACCTCCCAAAACTTACCTAGCCAATATCAGTACCTCTTTCTTGTAATGTGGAACACCTCTATTTTACATAGGCATGCAATGTCAAGGTTTTGATACGTCATCATAAACATAACTTGTTGTCGTAAATAATTGAGCTTGATTTAGCCTAAAGAAATGGGTAGATATACTGAGCCATGTCTAGTGGTCTATTTGATTAAAAAAGAAAACAACAAAATAAAACAAAAGAAACGGAACTATACAAAACTTCAGAATTAAAAGAAAATTGATGGAATTACTTTTGCTCTATTGATCACTTTATATTACACAAATCTTATTGAATTTCTGAATGCCATTTTATTCAACACATATCTTTTTTATTCATTATCATGCACATACATACTTTTTTGTCATGACTCTATAGATAAAAGTCCGGTTTTACCTACTTGCTAGAACATTGACCAAAAGACAAGAAGTTATGTTTAAATATTTCCTAAATTGAAATTGTGGAGTCTGTCCAATATGTGTCAGTTTGTTAGAGCCTTTCTTCTGATATCAATATTCAGAACTAAATATATATTGACATCAACTTCCAATGTAGATGACCGTTTTTCTATTGACCGTTTTTCTATTTGCACAGTAGTTTAAATCATGTGGTGTAGATATTTTTCCAATTAGATGCACCAGAAAATAGGGATCTGGCTTTAATATATTTGTCTATTTAATTAAAGAGATTACCAGGTAACTATATATCAGAAAAGTACGCTGTTAAAACATAGGAGCAAGAATCTACTGGCTGTTTTGGTTGCTGTCAACTCCCAAGTGTTGCTACTTACTTATAGCATTTTAACTCAACAATAAATGATCATGATATCTGTAAAGAAAAATAGATTAAAGGGTATAATGGGGAAATTTCATTTCCTGTAAGTGCAATGATAGTGCATTTATGATAAGCAACCATTGAAATAATGTTGCTTACTCATATTAAAACTGCTTTCAAATGACCCCATTGTTACCAAGCTTTAGGTTATCCTGTCCTCAATGTGGTGTACTTATAACTTTGCATGAGTTCGTCTTTTATTAATAGCAGCACCGTGTGTATCAGAAATAGATATGCTTGATGTTGTATTTTAATGCTGACAACTTTTTTTAAAATTTTGATTATTTAAATATGATTTTCAGTAAACTTTTAATTCATGTATTGGAATTTAAAGCTTTTTGAATTTACAAAATTATATTTTTTCTATTTTAAGAGTGCATGTAATAAAAAGGATTAAACTTTTGTCATAAAATTCTCTTTACACGAATGTTATATCCACATGGATTAGATATATAACGTTCAGTTTGGTCTCCTGAAGATGAAAAATCTTGAATACATTTTGAATTATGGTCATATTAAACTTTAAATAAAAAGTGTATATAGCTGACAAGGAAAATCACATATTAATATCCTATTTGGTTTTTTTTGTTCCGTTTTTATACTCTTACTGTAATAATATATTTGATTGCTCTGAATCCTGGGATTGTAGCATCCTGTGACTTGGAAATTGTCATCAGATGGCTCAACATATGTAGGTCACATGATTCTTAAAAAAACCATTGATGGAGCAAGGCAAGATGACTGTGCAATTTTAGGTAAGCTCCATATGTATTTTATTACTGAGCTTCCTTAATAATGATATGAGACCTATAGATCTAGCTATTTGACCATGTATGCATGCACTCACGGAGACAGTTGTGATTTGGGGTCAAAAGGGCACTTTTGTCCCTTAGTTTTTATCTCTTTCCCAGTAGGACTGGGACAATTTAGTTTTTTTTCTTCAGATTTGCTTAGATACGAAGTACTTATTAATTTTTTAAAATTCATTTTATCTTGAAATTATAGTCAGTTCAAATTTCTCATTATAAAAAAAAAAATAATAATTCATTGATAAACATCTTTAGATAATTACAATGTACACATGGTTGTCTTTTGTCTTGCTTTCCATCTTTATTTGCTAGAAGGGAAATTAAAACATTCAAATACCTCTGATTTCATAACTGTCAGGCACCTTTTCAGCCAACCTGAGAAGAAGAATCAAGTTAAATTTTCTGATCAGCCCTTGTCCTGTTTCCATCAGTCTGTTCTTCCATCCCTCTGAGCATTTTTTTTTTTACATTTTCACACCTTCTCTAAAACCATAGGGCCAATATCAACTAAACTCAGCACAAAGCACCCATATGGGAATCCTTATTGTTAACATATAAATGCTACTGCATGATGACACCTTTTTTCAAAAGATGAAAAGGGTTTGGCTAGATGATTTTAAAACAAATGTAAAAATAGGTGGGAAATAGCTCAAACAATCCTATTGATATAAATGCCATCAGCTTTGAGATGCTCAAAACATATTTATCCTCTTTACTTATTGTTTAACCTTTTCTTTGTTTATAACACCTGTTTACTGTTTGTACCATTTTGTAAACAGTGTAGGAGCTGATGAAGTGAGGCATGCATTTAATGGTTACTCCGTCCCCACTCTGATTGATCAAAATGTCAACCTCTTGATTATAAAGGCAACTTCCATGCTTTTGTTCTCTGATTAATTGGAACCAATACATTTGGTAACATGTCAATTCATGCTAGCAATGGGACAGGCAAATGGAAAGCCACACATACAGAGAGACGGCAGATTATATATATACTGTACAAATCGAAAGATTTTCTACTAATCTGAATAATTTGCACAGATGTTATGTTATTACCGTAGTCATTTTAGTTTTTAAAAATCTTGGGCTTGATTATTGTATTTTGACAGTGAAATCATTGCTGCATCGATACTGATTGCCTATATAGCTATAGAGTCTCATTAATGAGGAATGTTACTTTCTATTTTTTTAGGCTTGAGCATTGTGGGAGGTAGAGAGACACCTCTAGGACAGCATGGTGCATATATCACCAAAGTCAAAAAGGGCAGTATAGCTGACACGGTTGGCCATCTACGTCCAGGTATGTAAAGCTAGAACTTGGTAGTGTTTTCTTATTAAACCAAAATTTGTATTTCAGATGACTTTATTGTAACTTGAATTAGAGCTCTTTGCTCACTGTTTTATGACTAATCACCAAATAAGTGCATCAAATTTTTGAAAATGTCAGTGGAAAAATTGTGACTTGTGCGTCATTTAGCATTTATTTAGGTAATGTTGGAAAACTCATTGAAAATTATACCTACTGGAATTACCAAGCTGAAGCAAAGTATAATTCAATTTGGTTTATTGCAAACCAAGAGGTAGTTTTCACTTAATAGTTGTTTAAAGTACAGCATAAACTGGGCTGTACTTATTTTTAAGGCCACAGATAAGAAGCAACAATTTTTACTAGTGAGAGACTGGTGTCCCATTTGAATGGTAATTCTGCCATATTACAGTTTTATCATTAAGTTATATGTGATATGGCCATCTGTATTAATCACGGTACCATGTAGAGGGATCAAAAATAGGAGAAACCTGATTGGCTGACAGCTTGTAATGGCCATCGGTGTACAGTCATCATTCAGACTAGCTTATTATATTAAACAACTGATGCAAATTTCCTTTTAACCTTTTAAATGCTCTTTTGATACCAGTTTGATATGTAATAGGATCTGATGCCTGTACAGGAATGATTAGGTCCAATAGGATCTGACTGGAGTGAAGCCATAATTTTGTACAGAACTGATACAACCTTTGAGTTATTTGCACTCTATATACTATAACATTTTGAACATTATATATTGATACTTATTATGGACTCCTGATTGCATTCTTATATTTTAACAAACAGAGAGGAACATCAAAGTGTAGATTAGAGTAAAAAGTATTGGGCTATTACAGTACAGGCAACGCGGATCCCGTGTTTCCCGCGACCCGTCACGGTATAAACACATCGAGGTGATCGGCCAGGTGAGACAGGTATACCGCGTTCCCATCACGGTAAACTCATCATCTACCTGTCCCCGCCACGGTAAAATTATCGATGGAAAAGTATCGTATACAAGCGGGAGTTATCTCCCCGAATGACAAATAAATTGCATGTTTCTTTATATTTAATGACGATATTTAACCAGATTTTGACAGAGATTATAATCGAAATACTTGGAGTCTTTTTTACTATTTTTTTTAATTTCATAGCTATTGAATAAATTATAAAAGTATTTAACTTAATACTTGTGCAGCAATTGCAAATAAAATATTTTCGAATCCATTATCATATTTTAAAAAGGTCGTTAAATTAAAAATTATCATGAAATGATTTTAATTGCCAATAAAATTATAAATGTGTACGCAGTGTGATTGTGTTTTCTTAACAATTAATTGGTTCGCCTACATTTGTATTGTTTGTTGTTGAAGTCCATGCGTGTCAACTAATGATAAGCAAGTGATTAAAAATTAGGGCTTCCTATAAAATTACCAATCCAGTAATTTTAGAACGTTCCGTTCATTTCTTACAAGGTCTTCTGTGTGTACATTTTTTGTGAATTCACGTTTTAGTGAATTTGTGTTGCGTTACTTTAGGTACATGTATGGCTCGTCGTTTGTCATTGCGCGAGGATTCCCACTTTCTAGTGCGTTACGTTTGCGACGACAATCTTCAAGTGCGAAGCCGTGTGTTCTTCAAGACTCAGTCTGACTTAAATATTCAGTGTGGAAATGAGTATGACGTTCAGTGGGGCCGGCCTGAGGAAATCGATCGAGCTGTGGTCTTGCATACTGGATGTGAGCAGGACATGACGGCCAAGCTGCGAGAGATGGAAGATAGCGAGTGTCTACCGGCCTCTCCTTCCTCATCAACTTCTTTGCCACCTTCGAATACGCCCCATTGTAATGCGAAAAATCAAATTAACGTGTATCTCTCTGAACTGAATTATAACAAATAAAGAGTAAGGAGCCTTAGAGATACCCAGAATTGCATAATATTATGTAATCGAAAGATATTGTGGGTATCCCATGTCATGGTGTCGTGATGGTGTACCAGCTACCTGCCGTGGCGGAGGTTAGCGTTGGCTCGCGACCGAGCCTCTCTCTCTCTCTCTCTCTCTTAACAGAATAACTAGATAAATTTTTTTGAGAAGGAAATGTTGTTAAACCGTTCTTATACATTTCAAAGAAATTAAGAACATGTTTTGAAAGTTTCGCTGTGGATATTTCATGCCGATAAAAAACATTTCAGTAAATGTATTGATATCATTTTATGTGTGCATGTACATTTATTCTTATTGACAGCTACTACAAATATGTAAACCCGTTTCCTGTTATCGTAACCTTACCCCCCCCCCCCCCCCCCCACCGCTTTATGACTGTCGGAGTTAACTTTATTTGACTTTAGTCCCAATTGTTTTACACAAAGGTGTGAAACCGGTGGTCGCACTGACAGGAAATCACTCCACGCTTGAACGCACAGAATACACAGGAATGAGGCAGGTAGATAATCTGTGAAACGATTGACCAAGAAGAATTCTACATGCATATCAAACAATTTTACTGATAGTAATATCAAATAATTGATTCATTTTACTGCGTTCTTTAACCGCTAAACGTGTTAAAGAGTTTCCTTCCCGCAAAAAACCTCCATTATAAACTAAACGAGAGATAGAGAAAAAACACAACGAATTAAACTTTCCAAACACAGTATATCATGCATCACGAACATTGTAAAAAAAACTTAACTGTTAAACATACTTCTTATTTTCTTTATTAAAAATAAAACTAATAGAACGAAACTTTATCATGGAGGAAACAAGTGGTAGAGCTAGCGGGCTGATTTGATTGACAGATGCAGCACGTGGACTCAAATTTGCAATTGCATGATGGATTCAATCACAGTGTACCATATTCTTTTATGAATACTAATTTTATGAATATTTAGTATTGGATATTAGTATATTTGACATAAGTGTACGTTAATTACGCCTAAACGCCTCTCTCTCTCTCTCTCTCTCTCTCTCTCTCTCTCCTGTAAGTTGTTGTGCAATTAGACGAAGCCGTACGCGATATAGACTTTTTCTTTGGTCGTGAATAGGTGTGAAAACCCTCAAGGGCATGTCGTTTTCTACCCTAAGTTTGTTAATCACTACATGTATACACAGAAAATGATCGTGACTTAAACTTTATATGTATACACAGGAAAAGCATACTGATAACACGTTATGATTCCATGTGCTTTAACGCAGCACTAACTTTATATATGAATGATAATTTTATCATTGAATGAAAAATAGATTTGTTAGTTGATTCCCGACATTTGTTCATTTCTCAATTTAAAACATACACTTGTATTGACAGTTTACGGCGCTATGCGTGTCAACTTATAAAAAGAAAAGATGATATTGCTCTGCATTGATACGAGTTCATCTAATGAAAATATTTAATTTTAAGATTGTTATAAAAACAGGATTATCAACTAATAGAAATAATAACTGAAATAAGCCCGTCAAATACAAAGTTATGTGTTCTTATTTACACATCACAAAATTTAACAGCGTATTAATCATGTTATGTTGTAATTCGAATGTAGTTTCCGATTTCATGATATTCTATTTCATAAATATAATTTATTAATTTTATAATAATATGGACCACAATTTATTTACAATGCAGCTGTTATGCTTAAATCTGAAGTCGCATATTTGATGTGGATTTACGCGACCCGCATTGCCTGTAATGTACAGTACAGGTAAAGTAACAACAACAAGCAGCAGCAGGAATAACGGTATATCACACCGTCGCGGTGTCATCATGGTCGCAATCCATACCGCGATCAAAAACCGCGATGGTGTATCGCGGGAACGATAAAAATACCGTGACGGTAACGCGGGCCAATACGGGATCCGCGTTGCCGGTACTGTAAGTCTCTGAATAGTATCCTCAAAAGAAAGCATCAATGGCAATGCAGTACAGCAAAACACTCATAAAGCAAAGTGCCAAATAAAACAATTTTGATTCTTTTTACCCATAACTAAATGTTATTACCATTGAGTTTATGATAATGTTAATGACTTGGAGGAATGAAGCTGACTTCATTGTAATAGTGAATTTATTATAAGCGGGTTTGCTGTACATGTAATGGTATTTTACTGTATATATACACCACAGTATCTGAAAAGCTAAAAGCATTAAGCATTAAAAGCAAATAATGAAAATTAAAGTAAATGGACTGGGTGGACTCAGCATTGCTGTCAGGACTACAGAGCACATGCTTTGTGGCAACTTTTAAATGAGACCAGTAATAACTAATTAAAGTAGATCCAGTGTTCTGTGATGTCACACTTTTTTGTAAAACTTTGAATTCTTTAAAAATTGTGCAAGATAGTTTTATTTTTTTATGTGAATATAATCACATGGATGTAATTAGAATTATTGGTAGGTTCAAGATATTTTCGCACTTAATTTTATACTAAATTTCCAAATGTTTATATATTTTATCTATGCAAAGGGGAAATAACTCTTTTTCTGACTTTTCTCTCAGTTGTATGTCTAAATGCTATAGTTTTTCTTATTACAACGATTAATTTTAAAATATTTTTGTAATTTTAGTTTTCTGATAAAGTTGACATTAAAATTAAACAAGAAAAACAAATTTCTGCCTACAAGATTTTACTTTTAACAACAAAAAATTACATTTTTCTAATGCTAAAATATGCTTTAGTTTATGTTTATCTGGCATCTCAAAAAGTGTGATGACATGCATATTTTTTCTAACAATTAATGACATTTAAGTCTATTAAGTCGAGATCAGTTCGGTTTTTCAACTTTCCTCAGAGAATTTTACGAGTATGGAGCTACCTTAAGACTTTGGATGAATGTCCTTTGGAAAATTTTGCACAAAAATGGAGCATGATTTCTGAAATAGTCAGTTATAACATAAGGCAGTGGTATTTTCTTAAGGAGAGAGTAAAATGTCATTGTCAAGGTTTCTTATACAAGAATAGATAAGCAAAATCCAAAAGAGACCTTTCTTCTGGTAGTGCAAAAGGAGTGAGGAGAAGGGCTATATCCTGAAAGACATGCAATTAGCAAGGCTGTGGACAGGCAAGACTGTATGTGGAAAACTACTGAAGGGGGAGATTTCAATTGTTCCAGAATCATTGCAAGAGCAATGCAGGTTTATTGGAGTGCAAGACTCATGGTCCTATATAGATCTAGGTTCTCTGTATCAACAACAAGAATGGTGCTATACCATCATACGGATATAATTGGTTGACTGTGAATGTTGACTCTAAAATGATGAAGGACCAAATATTTTATCTAGATTATTGCAGCTTTACTTAACACTACTTACCATCACACTTTTTGTGGTTATCAGTCTTTTTTTAACAGTTCAATACCCTCAAAATATTCTGTCATGGACCAAATCAAAGAGGGTAACCCTTTGATTACATTGCAGGATATCAATATGTTTTTGCTGTCATTTAAGCACAGCTGATAGAACACAGAATTACATTTCCTTCAAAAACTACAACATTATGCCTGAAATATTTAATATAAAATATGTGTTTAAAAGTATCTTGCTTAAAAATAGATTTATTTTGCTATTTCAAATATTCCTACCAAATTACAAAAAAACACCCCCAAAACCAAGCATTTATAAATCAACAATATGAAATCAAAATTAAGTCATATAGTAGGATGGTGTACTGAATTCAGTGAAATAAAGCTTATTAAATTGTTACCCTTGAAATAAGTTATGATTGGGACATACAATACTTTTTACCTTGTATAAACATTAACTTTACACCAGAAGATACTGTTTAGTGCAGATTTGGAGAATCACCAGCCTACAATGTTTATGTCTTACAAGTAATGGGAATATTACGGTGCTCAAGGGACCATATTCTTTATCGCGGAACATGCTAATTCAAGTTTCTCCTGACTCGGCGATATGGGATATTTGTACTTTTCATACATTATTCATTCCTAGTCTGTCAGAGAAGGATAGTTATATTTCTTCTCCAAGACATTTGCTGCATTTCTGTCAATAGAAACGGCAGATAAGCTGCCATTTGGTTTCATCAAGACTTGGTCACATGTTTATTTTTAGCTCAATATGGCTGGTGAGATGATAGTTAATAGTAAATTCTATAGCCAACTGTTGTAGATCTGTTTAACAGAATCTGCAATCTAGCCCAATTCAGTTGCAACATTCTGTTTAAATTAAAGAGGGTGTGCAGCTTAAGTTAGCTAGTTCACTCAGATATGCAATATGAAGGACTGAGAGGTTGTTGTTAAGAATAGTTCTTGGGTCAAAAACTGTTCCATGGAACACACTAGGTTTCTGCTCTAAATGGCATGAATGCTGAGCTATGGCAGCACTGTTGTCAGCTAGCAGGTCATTGATTTTTTTTTTTTGCCTCAATACACATTATATATATTTGGGGAGTCAAATATATATAGGTCAGTATGGTCCATCGCGAGGTTTCTTGCCTACTTTTCTTGATCTATGGTACTAGGCTCTTCATCTGTGGTAAAACAATCACTTTTGAAAAGTACAGACTGAGAGATAGATTAATTATATTATTTATTCATTTATCAGTATATGTACGGTAATGATTCAATATAGCAAGTAAACTATGCTCATTATGAACAAAAACCTGCATGCCTATGATAAATAAAGATCTTAGTCATATTGATCTGATATGTCTTTTTGTCAATCATTCCCGACCATTCTATTGGCTGAAGACTATGACCTATTAAGACTTCCATTCAAACTTATTGACTTTGTAGGTTAAGAACACAGGAAAATTATGAGCAAAATGCATGTATAAGATCAAATTATTCTTTTAATTTTCATAAGTCTAACCTATTTATTAAATTAACCCCACCCCATGCCCCATTTGGGACAGAACCAAAATATTTCTGAAAAACTTCAAAATGATTAACTGCGTGTAAGGTTTATCTATGGGACTTTTATTTCTGTGTACTTTGTAGGTGATGAGGTCCTTGAGTTCAATGGAAGATGCTTACAGCGAGCTACATTTGAGGAGGTTCGAGACATCATCATGGAGTCTAAACAAGAACCACAAGTGGAGCTTATTGTTAACCGCAATGCCAGGTGAGCAGTCAAATCATAATCAACGGAAAACCAACTTATTAGTCTGTTGGTCTTTCTGAAAGAAGGAGGTACCTTATATGGCCAAAAGTTATATTCAGCTTCCTTTTGAAACTACTCTATTAAACTTAATGAAGTAAAAAATGTGAAGTATTTTGATTTCAAATTAAAGTTTCCAAGTACAACCATGCATTGTATTTTCTCCGATTAAAGTTTTATGATTATTCAAAGCCCTTTGGAAATGGCAAAATGACACTCTTTCCAGGTATAAAAAAAATGAATCTGAATTTTTTTTATGGATAGACCCCTGCATCAAAGTTGGACAGAAAACTGCAATAGTGTTTGTTCTGTCCACCTTTTGAATAACTGTACCTTTTTAAAAAAAATAATTTACAGAAAAATAAATGAAATACCGGGTAATGTTAAAGTCAACTGACCCTTCCTTCCACTTTTTGTCAGACTCCTCTACTTTGAAAAATGATTTTTATGCCCCCCTTCCAAGAAGGGAGGGCATATTGCTTTGCTGCTGTCTGTCGGTCGGTTGGTCTGTATGTCGGTCTACCAACAGTTTCCGTTCATTTTCTTCGCAGAAGATGAACATATTGGAATGAAATTTGGTATTCAGGTTTATCATGATAATATCTAGGTCAAGTTTGATATTGGGTACGATCGAGCAATTTTCGACAGAGTCATGGCCCTTGAAAAATTCTAGTTATTTGCAGTTTCGACTCATTTTCTTCACAGAGGATGAACATATTGGAAGGAGATTTGGTATACAGGTTTATCATGATAATATCTAGGTCAAGTTCGATATTGGGTACGATCGAGCAATTTTCGACAGAGTTATGGCCCTTGGACATAGAAAAATTCTAGTTATTTGCAGTTTCCGTTCATTTTTTTTGCAGAGGATGAACATATTGAAATGAAATTTGGTATACAGTTTATTATGATAATATTTAGGTCAAGTTCGATATTGGGTATGATTGAGCAATTTTCGACAGAGTTATACCCCTTGGACTGTAAGTGTTTTACAAACATCTCTTGTTTGTGCCTTGTGGCAATGCTCTTTGAAAAAGTCAACTGAATATTTCAATTAAGAATGTTACAAGTGTTCATTAACATTTGAAGACCCCATTATGTGCACTTTGAAAAACTTGTATAAATCATAAATTCTTGACTTAAAGAAAGAAATAAAGTACGAGTTTTTGTGCATGTTGCAGAATAACCTCCGAGGTAAAATGATGTTATTTTGTATAAATCATAAATTCTTGACTTAAAGAAAGAATTAAAGTACGAGTTTTCGTGCATGTTGCAGAATTATCTCCGAGGTAAAATGATGTTATTTTGGCATATAACAACCTAGCATTAGCAGTGGCTTTTATATTTCAGACAACTTGTGGAGATATTGAAAAAAAATTTCAAAGTGCTTAATTTTTTGACGTGCGTTGTAAAAGTCCGTGAGTATGCCTTATAGTGATATCTTTGTTCTTACTCTGATAGTTCTGGTGAAGTCCCACCTGGATTACAACAAACTGACCACAATACTCGCAGAAGTCCGCTGGACCATGACAAAAGAGGCAAGAGAGCCACAGGTCAGTATATACTGTAAACGTATTTCATTTAGCTGTGTATTCTTTTTGGCGTTTTTGGCAGAATGTGGCTTCCGCTAATTAATTCAAGTACGTCGCTAAATGAAATGCATATATATATAAGAATAGTCACATTCGGGAATACGCTAATTGAAATCCACACCAACTTGTTCAAAAACTGTTTTCCGCCAAATATCGTACATGCAAAATATAATACGTTTACAGTATTTCTTATCCTTATATTTATCAAAGTGGAATCAGACACTTTTTGAGATATTGTTATGGATTGAAAGTAAAAAATAATAAAGTTGTTCTTCACCCATTCTTAAATTTGCCTGCTGACAATGAGGATGAAAGGGTTAAAAAGGAAACAGGGGCCAAATATATTCTTGTATACAGTACTTATTTTTCTCTTTTTCAATTAGATATTACCAATGGCCACACAAGAAGAGTAAATCTCTCAGAGACAGCCCCAAATTTTACAAGTCCGAGATCACGATCCCTGACACCCAAGTCAATGGGCAAAATTCAGGTAAAAAGATTCCCACCACAAAGGTTATAAAGCATCTTTTTATAACTTTTGCTTTATAGCAGGTTTACTATTAAAGGAAATACTAGCAAATAAGTAAAGATTTTTAATAATAGCCAAGTAATTAATTATTTGATTTAGCTTGTCTCATTTTGGAAGGATTGCAAAAATTGCATCATTTCTGAGTGCCAAAAAAGAAATGAGTTTAAAAAAAAGTTGAAAAATGTACAAAATAACAAAAAAATATAAAGTTTCCTGAATTGAAATGTTGCCATTAGTGACTTACATGGCATTTAATGTACGTGCTGTTTTGGCAAATTTCTGAAAACGTATTATTGTTTATTGCATGCAATATTGTCTGCAGATCTGAGTTTCCCTTCTTTATACTTGTTCTTAAACGATATCGGCTCATTTTTCCCTTTATACATGTATTCTTTGTTTTCCTTTGTTATGTGCACTAGTGCAGAAACTTAAAAGTTATTTTTTGGAAATAAAGCATATTTTTATATTACAGAATTTTTTTTTATATATTCTTTGTTCTGTGTACTAGCCCAAATACTTTAAAGTTTTTTTTTAATTGGAGCATTAAGTTTTAAATTACAATGATGCTTTTACATAGGTGAAGTTGTGGTATAATATGAAAGAACAGGAGCTGATAGTGACCCTTATTAGTGCTACTAACTTGCCACCAACGACTAAAGGCCAGTTCAGACACCCATACTGCAAAGTCTACCTTCTTCCAGACAGAAGGTCAGTTTACCGCACTGATGATGCTCCTATTTATGGCTTAAATAGTTTAACATATTCATTTGGTAGTAAAATTAAACTTTGTGTCTAGATAAAAGGCATTAATTTGAAAAGATAATTTTCAAAATTAAATATGTAAAAAAAAAATTGATAAATTTGATTTTTTATAAGAGCCCTTATGTAACTATGACAGATATGTTTGGTTTGGTTTTCAGTGAAAAAAGTAGACGTCGAACTAAAACAATTATGAACAGCAATGAGCCCACCTGGAACCAAACATTTATGTACTATGGTGTTACATCAGAGGATCTTCAAAACTTGCTGCTAGAAATAACTGTGTGGGATTATGACAGAGTGGGACCAAATGAATTTATGGGAGAAGTGAGTTACATGCATGTACTTAATACCATTGTATCGTGTTCCTTCTATTCTGTTTTGAGTGCTCTGTTTAAAAAAAAAACTTTGTGTTCTAACTGTATTCAATTTGTTTTCTTCCAACAGGTGCTTCTGGATCTACACAGTGCAAACTTAGAAGATGACCCCTTCTGGTACCCCCTGTCACAACATGATGAGAACAGTATACCCTTACCCCAGTCTTCACCAAGATCTGTAAGTCTGTCAGGCTGTGAGTTGTATCACACAGGGGAAATAGGAAGTTTAATTCAGAAGTATTAGAAAAAAAAATTTCATGCTTATTTAAGAAATAAACAGCAATTTAAAAAGTTCACTAGGATATGAATTTGGCTGGTCATGTAATCAAATCCTGTGAAGCCCAAATTGTCTTCTCAGAAGATTTGATCACATACCAACCAAGTTCATATCCCAGTGAACTTTTTAACATTGCTGTTTATTACTTATATTTACGTTTGAGAATGTCATGTTATGTTGCCC